>NC_086334.1:34733085-35041419 GCF_032445375.1 Bacillus rossius redtenbacheri | reverse complement strand
GTGCTTTTTCGAGGGTACACCACTGTGCTTTTTCGAGGGTACACCACTGTGCTTTTTCGAGGGTACACCACTGCCCTTCTTCGAGGGTACGCCACTGCCCTTCTTTGTGGGTTCACCACTGCCTTTCTTCGTGGGTACGCCACAGCCCTTCTTCCAGGTTACGCCACTGTCCTTCCTCGAGGGTACGCCACTGCCCTTCCTCAATAGTACACCACTGCCCTTTTCGAGGGTATGCCACTGCCCTTCTTCGTGGGTACTTCACGGCCCTTCCTTGAGGGTACGCCACTTTCCTTCTTCGTGGGTACTTCATGGCCCTTCTTTAAGGTTACGCCACTTCCCTTCCTTGAGGGTACGCTACTGCCCTTCTTCAAGGGTACGCCTCTGCCTTTCTACGAGGGTACGCCATTCCATGCTTCATGAGTTTTACGTTCTGAATAAAAATTAATAAACTAACTTTAATTCTGCATGCAAATAATTAAAATAAATAAAATAATAAAAGGTTGGAGTGATATAAATACGGTTGGTAAAGTTTTTAATTAAAAATTAAATAAATACACATAAATAAGGAATTAAATATACATTAATATAAATCTGTGTAACAAATTTATTGGGATAAATTAAATTAAAAATGAAAATCAATAAACACACTGAATAATTTATAATGTAATAGTTTATAATGCAAATAAATAATACTGGAACATAACCTCACGTATATAAATAAACTTGAAAAAAATTAATAACACAATTTTTTTTAACTAAAATTTACAATAAATAATGTTTTTAATTATATGGACTAGCACTCCATACCATTCACTAAAATAGGTATATGATTTAAAAACAAATATATATATTTTTTATTTGTATGCAGCCTTTTTTCATCTTATCAATTATTCGTTAATATACACTTTCACTTGATTTACTCTCTTGAGCAAGATAAAGCCACATACAGTTGGTCGTGTGAATATATATGAACAATAAAATATGCATTTCATATTTCATTGCATAATAATGGCGATACCAACAAAAAAGGTAAGACCATTCATCTACCTTATGACAATCAAACACATTATCATCCACACACAGAATTATACAAATAAACTAAAACACGGAATCATACATTTAAGATACTAACTCACCAATGATGTGCAGAAAATTGGCTTACACAACACAGAATCAGCAGCAATGCTAGGAGGAACAGATTAGCAAAGTGTAATGAAAATTATATAGCCTACAGCATTACACGATCATTAAGTCAATAATGAGCATAATTATCTATAGGATTAGCCACCATCATTAGCAAATTCAATACTTAACTATCTACATTGCTAATAATAATGAATGGACAGAATGATATAAGTATATCATAATTAAGTATTTAAATTATAACAAATACCTTTTTAAACAGTTTTGCATCAACTAATCACATTTCCTACTGAACTGTGTTGTATGTACTTCACAATTACTACTTAGGTATACAATTTTAAAAAATGGTAACTTTGTTTTGGTAGGTAACATTTCATTAGTGTTTTATTATCTCCCTAGACCAAGTAGTAAACTTCTCAAATTTTTTTAGCTTTAATATATTGGACTCGAGTTGAGTTCTTTCAACTGGACTCCACTTGAAATTTCATGTACTCATATCCTACAATCAGGAAATAAGCAAATGTTTAGATTCTGGCTAATGCAAATAAGTAGTTATATGATTAATTTATGAAGATAATGCATTTATTTGACCACACATTACAAAATAAAACTCCTTTGTGACTAAAACTTGATTATCAAACGTGAAATTAAAATTAATTTTTGTCTTAAACCAATGCAGTGTCAGAAAACTAATTTAGTCATAAAATTTAGTAAAAGAATTTGGAAAAAAAAATCTTATTTAAGGTGTAATTCCAAGAGTTTACAGGCACATTAATAACCCATGCTACATAAGCCCTTTCTTACATAAATCTAAAGTTATGAGTTCTTAAAGGAGATTAGTTAATGCATTTTAGGTTTTAAAAATATTCAGCAGCAGCTTGCAGTATTCCATACAAGAGACAAAACTTAATGTACTTGCTGCAGTCTGTTTCATTAAGTAATGAAACATTTTTAACTCCTGTATGTGAACTAAAATATTTCATTGTTCACAAATATCAAACTAACAATGTTTGAAAGTTTACGAAGATATTACGCTTTATGATGCAAGAATAGTGTATCAATTGAATGGTAATTATATATTTAAACAGCCAAAAAATTTAAAAAGCTACCCATGAAAACATGATACCTACCTTGATACCTTTCTTCCTTCAGGAAAAGGTAAGACTTTTTTGACAAGTGTTGCAAGGAAGGTTGGGACTTGGACAGCTGGATATCTTTTATAAAATTAAAATAATTATTGATGCATGATTAGCTACCCTAGAGCTACATGAATCTGGGTTTGTTTTGATTGTAACATCACAATACTCTGCATCAAGGTCAGAATGTCACTTTGCTTACCTTGAACATAATGTACACAAAATGTTTTAGAGTAATCTCAACAATGGTACATATAGCCTTGCAATTTATGACAAACTGTAATATTTTATACTTTAGTTCATAAAACTTTCTGCAGTTTTGAAATGAAATTAAAAGTACAAAAAAATATAAAAAAAATAATTTATCAATTGAATTAAGTAATTTTGTTTTGAAAATGTACATTCAATTATATATAACACGTTAAAAGGTATGGATGAAACAAACTATCAACCAAACAAAAAATGACCTGTCAAAAATAATGCCTAGGAAATTATGTGCTGCTAAGATTCATAAATTATTACATGAATGAATTAAACACCCAAAAAGCATTCAAATGTTCTAAATTAAAATTTCAAGGATTTTCAGGACCAATGCATCAAGGACCAAATTACCCTTGACCGCACATTCTTCCCAAAGTAATTTTCAATGTATAAACAACATTCTTACAGTAATCAAATGGGATTTTGAGAAAATTTAGTTTCCTTCCTCCAAGAAATTTAGTTAAATAACAGTGACGTACTAAAAAAAAAAGAGGAGGATTCACACATGCAAGAGACTGATCTCATATCTTTCTCTTGTTCTGAAAATAATCTTGAAGCCACAAAAATTAAACCTGTCTTCATTTCACATCAGCATTAAATCCATTAAATTTTTGGAATACACAAAATGATTACAAACCTTTTTTGGAATGCAGAATTTATTTACACATATGCATACATGAAAATACATTAATGACCAGTATATAATTGTCACAATTTCAAGTCAATGCACCTCAATATAAATCACCAATCTTGGGCATTGAGTTTGTGAAGGTAGCAACCTAGTTCACAATAAATGACTTCAAATTCAATTGATTAAAATAAATGCTTTCATGATAGTAACTTCATGTTTAAATTAAAGAAAAAAACCTTTTTGGAGTTACAAGAAGAGAGAGTCTTGATACAGCGTCAACTGTTCAGTTGCTGAATTATGTTTCGCTGTTCTGGAGGTTCTCAGAATCACTGTCGGTGAAGTAAGAGTCGCTAGAGCCGCTGGAATCAAACTCGTCGAGGCGGCACGGCTCGTCAGACCCTTCGTCGCAGGAGACCGACTCGAGGCTGGCGAAAACGTGGCGGATGATGTCGTCCACCTCCGCCATGGCGCCCATTCCGACGTCGCCGCACGCCAGCCTCTTCTCCACGCACGGGATCTCCTTGTAGCCCCAGGAAGTGAGCGTCGCGACATGTGGCGCCGTGACTGGGTGCTCCCACATGCGCGTGTTCATCGCGGGGCAGAACAGCAGTGGCTTGTCGAAGTTCCACGCCCGGGCGACGCACGTCAGCAGGTTGTCGCACAGCCCCTGCGTCACACCACCACCCCCGGACCACACAGTGAAACAGCCAGTGGTGAACATTTTTAGCTAAAGTAACATACTTAGGTGAACAAAATCAATTTTTTTTAAAAGATAGTGTAGTCCAGCTAATCCAAACTAATTGGGGTAGAGATCTGTTCAGATTACCATGTTTTCATTAGCCAAATAATTTCTGTAATGCAACAGTAATACACATCCTTATAAGCATTAAGTTATCATGTAAAACAGCCTATTAACACTTTAAAAAGCACAAAATCACAAAAAAAAAAAAATGACGAAAATTGGGTCAAGATATCAGAACTTATTTTTGTGTAATGCCGTTGTAAATCATTAATTCCCTCTTATGGTCATTTGGTAAGTCAGCAACACGCAGGGAATTTAAGAACTTAAATATGAATTCTTTACCTGTCTCCTACAGAAACTCTCAAAAAGCTTTGATTACCTCACCATTTTTAAAGGAATGGTTAGATGTCCACTTTGTTCCTGAAGTTACAATTTTTTTTCAAAACAACTGACTTTGCTTTTTATTGACAATGCTACCTCTCATCTCTCAGAAGGCAAGTTAGTTTGTGGAAATATTAAGTCAGTTTTCGTAGCACCAAAGTAACCCTTGCAGTAACTCATACAGAAAAAGGATGCTGGGACAAACATTCAAAGATGAAGAAGAAACACTATCATTGATTCAAAAGCTCAAGATGATAAACATTAAAGATGTCATTTACTGGGTTGCAGAATCATGGGAATCTGTAAGTGAGCTAATATAGATAAAATTCTGGACAACCCAAATAATGAGGCAGATAAAATCAGTGATTTAGAGGTAAAACAGCTCTTACAAATTTATCATGGCTGTGAGGACGCAAATGAAAATGATATGGATGAGTGGCTGTGAGCAGACGATCAAAAGTTGATCAGAACATTGATGAAATTGTTTTGAAAGAACCTTTATCTCAGTCAAGAGTGAAGGTGAAGCAGACGGTGTCAGCAAACAGAGGTAATTCCACTAAGATGCTGAGTCTGCATTTGATGTAGCGCCACACTATGTAGAGCAACACTCCGCCGCAACCCCAGTGGACAATTTTTTTTCCTGCGCTGGCATAATTTGGCTTTAAAGAAGATGAATTCTCAATAAAAAAATTTAACACATTTTTTTTATCAAATCAATGTAGTTCAGTAATAATTATTTTAATAAATTGACTTCAAATTTACTTGTAATTTTCAGATATATACCTACTTTATATGTATTATCTTGTATCATTGTGGTTTTATAGTAACCTTAGTTCTTTTTGATTTTCAGTTTAGGATAAAGTGGCCTTTTTGATTACCAAAGTTTGGAAAATAGGGACACCACTGTAATTTTTTCTACCAAGTCGTTAAGAAAAATAATTACCTGTGCCAACTTTGCAAGTGTGTTTGCATCCAACGGTGCTATCACAAATATATCTGCCCACTTCACAAGCTCAATGTGAAGAATTGGGTCCTCCCGTGAAGACCATGAATTCCATTCATCAGAATCAGTATAAATTTTGGAATCCTTTGGAAGGTCTTCATGAACGATGAAGTGCTCAGCATTATCGGTTGCAACTATACGAACCTCGATAGAAGGCTCTGCATTGCCAATGCAAGACTCTGCAATAGCTTGTGAAACCAGAAGACCTACTTTTATAGTTGCAACGCTTCCAGTGCAACCAAGCAACACTCGCTTTTTACGACCGTTAGGATTAACCGCGTTGATGCTGAACAGTTCCACATCCATTCTGCATAACCTAAACAAACACTGCAAACAAAATCATTATTATACTATGCAATGCACATCTTACATATACAACTAAGTTAATGAGACTTATCCCCATTTGAATCAAGATTTAAATCGCCAAAACCTAATTTTGACCATTCTTCTTTTGCCATCAGATGGTTGTCCATTCGACAACCTAGGTAGGTTTTCGCTTCGTTGCGGCAAGCTGAATTATCATTGTTGTTAGCTCTCAAACATAACAAATACTTGAGCATCACCCGTTTACACTGTCCTTCATGGTCTAAAGGAAAACTACCCTTGTCAGGGGCGCTTGGCGTAAACGACTTTTTGCCAAATGTTATACTCGACATTACAAAATCGGAATACAATCTACTAATGGAACTGAAACATAAGTTTCAACTAGGGGGTAAAATATTACAACACAAACCCAAACTATCTAACCTTCTCAATTTAACACGCTGCACAAAAGAGATCAAAGCAGAGACAACCGATCAAAGCAACAAAAATAAATAAACACTGGCCTATGAATTCATCACTGTAGCAAACTAACGAAAAAAAATTACACTTAACACAATTACTGTTTTCTACCCTTGTTTAAAGGGATTTGCTACTGAAAATAATGAAAAATTTGTAAATTTTCAATTTTTTTAAAAACATTTTTTTAGCTTTTATGAAATGTAATAAACAAGGTAATTATATTTTTAAAAATATTTCCTAACATTGTAAGAGTCAAATTTATTATTTTTTACAACCCTACAAAATCCCAAAGTAGGCATTTCACAAGTAAATTGCATTTATTCAAGAATATTCACAAGCTAGACCTAAATTCTTATGAACCATGCTATTTTCACGTTTATTAACTAACAGCTGTCCACTAATGTAGTTATTAGAGCAATAACATTCATGGAAATGAAGAAGAAGAAATAAATAATCAGCTGACTAGTTTACTCTATGGTTCTATTTCTATAGTTCTTGGTTGTGCAGTTTATTCTGTGGTTGTGCTTTCTGATTTTGAATAAAACAGTGAGTTATTGAAAGTGTGTTTGTTTTGTGAAGTTAGATGTTATAATTATGGGTGGACTATCGAAAAAAAGACAAAACATCAAATAAAGGAATTCAAGTAATATAAATCAGCGATTTAAAAAGGATGTCAGTGAGGTGAGTTCCAACCAAAACATTGATGAGTGCAAAGTGAGGTTAGGTTGCCTCTACCTTCAGGCTGTGTTCCAAATAATCTGCACTCGCACTTGGACTCGCACTTGCACTCGTGCTCATACTCACACCCACAATTCCTTGCGTGCAAAGTGCATGCTCCATGCGTGCTCGCCATTTGGAACACAACCATACTCCGAAGTAAACACACCCATGTGTATGAGGTTTCCTACAACAATGTACAATGCTAACAGCTTCATTGAGACATGTACGTTGGTTTATCAATCACCTAAATGCATGTATGTATATGCTTATTTTTCATCATGTTAAAATTAACTATCCTAACCTGTACCTCCGGGTCAATTTCCGTGCTATTACCGGTATCATACTTGTTAATCTTTGTTGCATATTTGTTCCACGTCTACAGATCACATGAAGACATCGCGTATTGTTTAATTACGAACAGGTACTTACAATGAAACGTGCATTGTTCATTTGCCATTGTTTTAGATCAATAGTCCAGACGTAAACGTAAACAAACAATGGTTACGAGAGTACGCAACGAGCATGCATTCAAACGCACTCGATATGCGCACTCGTTCTCGTGCTCGCACTCAACTATATGGAACAACACTCTCGTGACGTCACTTCCGAGAGCGAGTACGTGAGCACGCATTTTTACCTATTTGGAACACAGCCTCAAACAATCAAGATTTTTCTCAAAGAAATGAACCTAGTCTCAGTGTATCAAGTGAGGTTACTGTACCATACCCTGTAACAGGGTTTGCTTTGTACAATAACTATGGTGAACAGGTGGAAATCGACGAGTCAGCAGCTAGTTACTTGTTGGTTGATAAGAATCTTCTTGCTGGTTTTATCTCCTTGTTTCCATGCCCTGAGTGTTTCAATAAGAACTTGAAGGTCAGTACTACATCTACTACATCTTCTAAAGGGTTTGCATCTATCTTGAAAATAGAATTTTTTACATGTTCCTATGAGACAAGTTTTGTAACATTAAAACGGACAAACCTGTCTCAATCTGATTCATCTCAACCTCCCTATGATGTCAATCGTCGAATGGTACAGGCTTTCTCATCAATTGGCAAGGGTCATAGAGCATTAGAAATATTTGGAATGTACCTAAATATGAAAACACTGCAAAGAAAGCCTACAGTTGGCACATTGGAAAACTGCCCACAATTTACATTGAAGCAGCCAAGAAAAATTTAGAAGCTGCTCGAATTGAAGTTCGTAAAGCATATTGTTAACTTGATGGCAGGTCAATGGATGATGAAGGTCCCTTCAATATAAGCGTAATGTATGATGGAAGTTGGCAAAAGAGAGGATTCACATCAAAAATGGCATTGGCTGTTGCGTGGAAGTTCTAACAGGACTTGTTATGGTAAATATGTAGTTGGGCGCTATTTGTTAAAAAAAAATTTTAAATTCAGAAAATACTTTTATTCTATGCTCTTTAACTTCCTCTTTTCATAAAACCCGGCGGAGATAAGAAATTACGAATACTTTTGGAGATATTGCCATTCTTATTTTGCAATACAAGACCTGTGCAATCATTAGACCATAGCTATTTTTTATTTTGCCGTGTGTTCGTGAATGCCTAATTAATTAAAATGGTGGATTAGGTCAGGTCAGTTACATAATAAATACTTTCAAACTAAGCGGACATTAAGACAACATTCTCCAATTAAAAAAAAAATTGATACTCGTAAACAAGAAACAATTGTTAATGCCGCATGAATGCACAGGTATTGTGATGAAAATAAAAAAATTCGATATCTCCTAAAGTATTTGTAATTTCTTATCTCCGCTGGGTTTAATGAAAAGAGGAAGTTAAAGAGCATAGAATGAAAGTATTTTTGGATTAAAAAAATTTTTTTTTAACACATATCGCCCAACTACATATTTACCCTTGCTATTGATTATGAGGTTCTTTCGAAATACTGTAGGGTATATGAGAAGATGAAAATCCAGCTGGGAAAAGACTCTGTAGAATTTCAGAACTGGTTTGACAGTCATAAAATAACAGATTGTCAACAAAATTATGAAGGGTCCTCTCAAATGATGGAAGTTATTGCAGAAGAACGGCTTTGGAAAAGGTCAGAGGAACATTGTTTTCGGTACACTACCTTGGTATCAGATGAGGATTGAAAAACATTTGCTCACTTGAGTTCTATAAAGCCTTACGTGGAGTTAGCAATAGAAAAATTTGAATGCTTGAATCATATGGCTAAAAGGTTAGGGACAGGCCTCAGGAAAATAGTCTCCGAGAACCACAGGGAAAGATGATCCACTTGGAGAGGAGAAAACATGGAAGTTTGAAGGCTACAACTTACAGGGTGCTATAGAAATGCTGTCCAGAACAATCTGGGAGACACTAAAAAGATGAAAGGTGCTATTTTTGCTACATTACATCACTGTAACTCAACAGACAAAAATCCCCAACATCAGAAATGTCCCGAAGGAAATAATTCTTGGTGCTTCTTCAACAGAGCATTAGCAAAACTGGAAAAACCTAGACCACATAACCAAATGATTAGAACATCTATTAGTGACAAAGTATTTGATAAAATACTTCCCTTGTACGAAAGGTTATCTTCAGATGACTTAAAAAGAAAGTGTGTAACAGGAAAAACACAAAATGCAAATGAATAGCTTCACGGTGTTGTATGGTCGAAATGCCCAAAAACCACTATTGCTTCAAAGAAGAAATTGGAGTCAGTGAGAGCATTTTTCAATATAACATTGGTTGCATGAAGTTTGTGTATGTTTTTCAAAAGGGGCACAGACAGAAAAAAATTCCAAGAAGCCTTGCTAAGGTCCGAAAACACAAAAAATATTCAGAATACAAAAATAAATTTAGACAAGCACAATGTCAAGAAGAAGAAAGAAAAAAACAACAGGAGGGCCTAACTTATGGTGCTGGTAAATTTTGAAGCCGTGCAAAACTTATTTCTTTCCAAACAAATTTTTTCTCAATTTTCAATTGTCAGAGTCAGTTTTTAGTAATTTTTTTTTGTAAAAATAAGTACAACAAAATAATGTACAAGAAACTCTTAAATAAGAATTTAATAGTGTATAATAACTCAGGCCCATAAACTAACAAAAGCAGAGACATCAAAATTAAGTTTTGTTGGCTTATTGAACTGAATATTGTGTAAAATGCTTGGTACTATAACTTTGAACAGGTGATTCCTGCAAATTACATATTTTGTGTTTTTTAATTTTTGAATTGATATAACTCAGAAAGTAATTGTTGCAAGGGGATAAAAAATTTTACAATGCATTCTTCAGTATTTGAACGAAGTATTTAGGTAGATTTATGCATTAAACTTTTGTAGAAATTGAGAATTTAATTTTTTTGTTAATGTAAATACTTATTATTTTAAAAATAAATCGTTCCATTTGTATAAAATCCTAGTTTTTAAAAGTACAACTATGATTTTACCTAATAATTAAGAGGACATCATCAGCTTCAAAATGAAACTTGGTACATGCAAATATGTAATGTTGCAGAACCCTGCCCTCCTATATAAATAATTTTCTTTTAAACTTCTTTTGTATATGTAAATATTAATAAGTCAATGTTTTTAGAGTGGTGTGTATGTTCTGAGACAGTATAGTCAGACGTTATGGATACTTATATATATTATTTTCATTTGCTATGTTTTTTAAGAAGGTATTTTGTATTTTATTAGACATTTTCAATCATTAGTAATTTTTATGTAATTATTCACAAAGAAGTCGCTGTTCTAGATTTTTACGTGGTTAGGCCTACTTATTCATGTTTTTCTCAATAAGTTGAATTTTGTAAAGTAATTCGTATTATAATTATTGTTCTTAATTTTCATTAACGTGTGGAATAATTCTAGAACACGGGACTGTGTCTGATGTGTAGAAAGAGAGAGGCATAAGAGACATGTAAGTGTGAGTGAGAAAGGAACAGTGCTTCCCCGCCAACCGAGATAAAGACGGTAATTCCCCCCCCTGTATGGGAACCGAGTGATAACTGCTGTCTCACGGTGTGGGAGAGAGAACGAGAATGGAAATCCCCGATATCAATGTGAAATTGAAAAGAGACTGATCAGGGGAAGCCCAGAGTTCTGTGTGTAAAAGATTTTTTTCATGTATTGTAACTTGTTCTGTGATTGGCTTGCATCAGTAGCATGAATGAAGAGTGCGTGTGATTGGTCGGTGAGGTCATGTGACGTCCACTCCCTGCGTGGAGGAGACGAGTTCATGAGATCACCAGTCGTCTGTCGAACGCTGGACGAGTAGGTCGCGTTCGATGGCTTCTCGCTAACTTATTATGTAATTTATGAAGAGATCATTTCACGTTGGTGGTCGGAGCCAGGCCTATATTTAAATCAACCTAATTTTATTTTTTTTCGTTTTGGATATAACTTAATTAGAAATTGCGGCCACCTTCGTAGGCGTTTTGGCTCGGGGCGAGATTCGTTTTCGCTGGGTGCGGCCCTGTTCCAGGTCGCACCATCTTCGTATACTTGCAGTAAAACATTACTGAAGGACGATATTTTTTCCGGTAAATTCTCATCACGCGAACTACGAGCATCTGTTCGACGGGCATATGTATGTGGAATGAATGAGCAGCCTCTTTTTGAAGTGTTTGACTTCGTCGGTATATTCTATTCGAAAAAATAAAAAAACAACAAAAATTACAATCGGCGTTGAACTGTTTATTTTGTATATAACGAACCGTTATAAATATAATAAATAGTTCCAGAGTTATATAGAATTTTGTATATTACATAAAATTTACAAAAAAAACCTTTACTTTATACATTTTAATTTTTTTCTTATTTTGTGTACATGTTTTTTATGCCACATAAACAGGAAAAAATATATCTGAATGTCACACAAGATTAATAGTAGTGAATCCCCTTAACTTCGTAGCCTATAAATGATTTTGGTATGAAATATTATATTTGCGATTATTTTATTATAGTTTGAAAACAGTTGAAAAAAGTAAGCTGTAAGAGCAAATGAATTTAATCAATCTAAAACGATAAATAGTATTTTTTTTAGGATTAATATCTTATGCAAATCTGAGGAGACTTTAGATACTCAAAATTTCTAGTTTTTTAGGAGAGTTATAAATATTGTTGGTTAAATTAAAAAAAAAATTAAATACAACCATACATGTTAATTATATGTAAATGTAAACACAATATATTTTCTTTTGGTACACTTGTTTGACATTCGCTTTATTAAGTTTATGTCAAATTTTTAAGAATATTTATTAATACTCAGGGTGTCCACAGTTAGTACTTTCGTACTAGATCTAGTACTTTTATAAATTTTTTAGTGTTCTAGTACATTTACGCTCAGATCTAGTACTTTTTTCTTTAATATAATAATATTACAGTAACTCCAATATGTTTTATTATTACTTAAGCATAATTATTTTTAAAAACTATGGGATGTATGTGTGTGTGTGGTGTGATATTTAAGTTAAGAGCATTGCAATGTCATAATAACTTCCTAAATTGTTAAAATGATTATACAATACAAATTATAATTTAGTACTTTTTTTTTTCAAATCTAGTACTTTTTTCTTGCCTAAATTGGTACGAAATATTTATTCCTTGTGGACATCCGGTTAATACTATGAGGGTTAACATGACAAGGGTAAAACTTTCAAATTGTGTATCCAAGTTTATCTCGTGATCCTGATGACATAGACCTGTATATATTGATATTGTGTTACATGATGCTTGCTGTTTTAATTTACTGGTTCTCCACGTTCTAAAAACATCAGGGAAGCGGGAATCTATTGTTTTATACTTACAATCTTAATTCATTGCTGTCATAAGTTTTTGTCATGTCCAGGATCTTTTGACATACTAAATTAAAACAGCAAGCATGATGTACCACAGGATCATGCCATCAGGATCAAGGGATAAACTTGGTTAAGTGATAATTAAGGAAAAATATAATACATTGAACTTCATAGGTAATTTAAGTATGCTGTGGTCGTAAGGGGGCCCAGTCGTAACATTGTGTTAATTGGGTGTTTCAGATTTACCTAATTAAATTTGATTTCATCCTTTTTTTGGCTATATTCATAACACATATTGGATATGTAAAAAAATATGTATTAATAATGTAGTTTAGCTAACCTAACTAACCTTTACTGTAAGTTATTATTTATTATTTACTTTTTCCCAAAAAAAGTAACTTCTCTGCAGAATACACTTATATTAAGCTCAAAAATGTTTTTTAAATATGCTTGTAAATCAAATATACTTTACTTTTGTATGTCCAGTCTCTTGCCTGTCATACTTTTACAGTCTCGACAGACTTAACAAAGAGCCACCTGCTAAAAGATCACGGCAGTTCAGTAAAAGCTATGTGTATGATTTCAATGAACTAATAGCAAAATCACCTAGAAAATCATTGGCCTTCATGCAAAACGCAAAGTTGGAACTTCATGACACACGTAGAAAGCTTAGATTATCGAGGCAGCAACTACACAGGACAATACGCAGACTGACAACTGCAAAAGCACTAGCAAATCACCTACAGAAAGAATTAATGATTACAGAAAATGCTGCAGATACGATTCTGGTAAGAAATGGGAATTAGTCTTGAATAACAACTTAGACTTCAGAAACCTAAAAAACATCATGAAGTTTTCCCAATCTTGCACATTTTCACCACCACATATTTAGCAAAAGAGAATTTCAACTACAAATTTTCAATCCTTTTGGCTTTCATGAGTGAATCAGTGGTAACCACCGCTAACTTATGCTTCATATTCACTGGGGAGAAAAAAAAGGAAATAAAAAATCTCTCTTAACAGCTCATATTAAAGGTACAGATAAGAATTAAAATTAATTAATTGCTATTTGGTTTGAATACTTGTCATTGTATTTTCATTGTTTAAGAATTAAATTTGAATTCCGCTTCTGTTGGGCACTAGTCTGGCAACCTCCATTGTTCTCTTAACTTCCTCCTGAACTGTGCCACATTTCCCATCACACACACCTCATTCAATTTGTTTTGTTATGAACAGCAAGTTTTTACCTCTTTCAATTATCCTCTTCTCTCTGAATACTTTTATGGAGTTCTCCCTCATGCTTAAATATTTTACTCTCTCTTTACCTAATGTCCCAGATTTCCCCACCCCCTACCCCATATATATCTGATACATTCTAACAAACCCATCTATAAGCCTTCTGGCTTTGAGATTCTCCCAACACAATTCTTTCATTAGTGCTGACATGTTATTAATATTACCATTTATTTTATTTATTTCACTTTTCTTTCAACCACCTAGTTGCTCTTCTCTGAACTCTACTGTGGCAAAGAAACATTTTTAGAGAGAAAACTAAAAACACATGGCGTAGATTAAGAAAATATCTGTACGATTCAGTCTCAGCTTATTGAAAAAATTTTTCCTTGTGTAAACATTGTTATGCCAGATTTACTGTTTGTATCCATGCAATGGCAGAATCATCTAGATTGAAGGGTTTTTTTTTCTTTTTTTCGCTAAAAAATGAACCTATGTATTTTTAATGATATAAATTTTATTTTCAGAAAACTCACCTGCTGCTGTCCAGCGGCTGGTGCATTCCAAGGAAGGACCAACTAGGAATACATAACCAGTGAAACTTCGAAGATTAGCCCTAACATTGATATTTTATTCTAGTCGGGCATATAATTATGTCCAAAATGTTTTTTTTCTTACAGTTTGCCACATCCCAGCACACTTAAGAATGGTACCTCAGTGGATAGCAGGCCCTAATGTTGAAAAAAAAATAATAATAAAATGGCTACAAAATGAAAGACTGTTGTGTGTTCTCTGGTTATGGATGAGATGTGTATCAGGAAAAAAGTGGATTTCAGTGGGAAACATTTTGTAGGATTTGTTGATTTGGGATGGATGTTGTTGATAATCTCCCAGAAGCAAAAGAAGCACTGGTATTCATGTTAGTGGTTCTTAATGATAATTTGAAAATACCATTTTGCTATTTTTTGGTTAATGGCTTAAGTGGCTCAAAGCGTTGTAATTAAATGTTGCGATGTTTGGAATTTTTGCATGAACCACCAGATGTACCAATCGGCACACTCCATCCTTTAGATGGGTTAAGACATCTCAACTACAGACAGGCCTCGACTGTTATCTGATAATGGATGTCACAATAAGCTAAGGGGCAGGGAGGCAGTGTGCGGTAGTCAGTCAGGACTACGTTTATAGTTGACTCAGGTTTTTTGTAAAATCAAGCCAGTTGGACAATGTGTGCAGCAGCATACACTGAAATAAGTTGAGTCAGTATTATGGAATTAAAATTTTTATCAAGTTTTAAGTATTAACATAAAATTCAAAGATTAACGGTATGTCAGAACCCAGAAGTTAATTAAAAATTTAATTTTGTGTTCAATCTAAGTCAATCTTAAACATTTTTGTGATATTTTATATATTTTAGATTTGCCAGAATTTCGAGACTAAGTTTAAAGACATATCTGCAACGTGAAGCTAATCATAGCGATTATGAAACTATCAGCACACAAGAATAATTAAATTGCACAGTAAAATATTGGAAACAGCATCTGTGATGGGCCAGAGTGCAAAAGGCTAAAACTAGAGATGCCTATTACATTTCACCAGATGTAATTATTTATAGCATTATATGATGGTAGGCATTTATATAAATACCCGACTTAAATGTTCTAGGTTTATAAAACTTATTAATTTTTCAATAGTAAAAAATAAATGGAAAAAATAGGTGTTTTCATGGGAAATGATGAAGTAAAACAACATTTTTTTAAAGTCTTAGTTCAAATCTTTATGTTTTGACATACGTACAGATTCAACAGTTAACTAAACATAATTTTAAAAAATTAAGTTATTTTTGTATTATATACATCTATACACACACAAAATTTAAAAATGACTAAGAAAGAAGTAAGCAATACTTACATAATCTACACAGTTTCCAACAATAAAGTCTGTGATATGACATTCGAACACGTAACATTTATACATATTTCTTGTCGGAAAATATTATCAGTCTGTTAATATTCCGCGCTACGGTGGAGCAGGAGGGGGAAGGAATCAACATTCTGCACAGCCGTTCTCGCGAACTTCATTTCGCATCACTAATTCCGAAAAAAGAAAAAAAATGTTAATTAAAGACAGGAGATAGCAGGAGTTCAAGCCACGAATGAAGAGGCTGAATGAAAACAATTTCATCTTGCGCCTTATACATTTGGCTAAAACAAATAATTATCCAGCAATATCATAATAAATGTTCTCACTACACTCAGTGTTTATACCTTCTTGGTAGACAAAACATTTGGTACAAATAGTGATATGCAATAGTTGGAAAAAGTTGGGTATAAAACGGTTATATTAAAATATCCAGGAAGTAATAATATAGTCTAGTCTTTTGTTTTACGACCTTTACATCAATGTAATGAGAGACTTAAAAATTTCCATTCTTATTGGGAATAATACAGTGACACATCTAAGTACGTTTACAGATTACTACATGAAATACTTTTAAACATATAATACTTGTAAATGTGTATTTCTAGCCACTTCTTTTGAAGATATTTTTACTGTGTCGAACTATTACACACAAACAACAGATAACTAACCTATGCATCTCAATCCTAAAAAATAAACAGTATTATTTTTTTTTGTTCAAGACAATATTTTTTTTAGTCTAAAGCCCGAAATTGATACTGAAACGTTGATTTTTTTTTGTTTCCCTCCCACACACACAATTGTTTGTGACTTGGAGAAGTGTGTTCGGCTCGTCACGCCCCATGCCCGAGACTGTGGCGGGCGGCCGTCCGGGGGGTCGTCGATGCCGGGGGGTCGTCGATGCCGGGGGAGGGGAGGGGCGAGGGTTGGCAAGGGGGAGGAGTAAGCGAGGGCATCTCGCGACCGGCTCCGCGCCGTCTTACGACTTCTTGCGGCAGGAATGGCAGCAGTAGGTGCGGTAGTACTTGTACTTGCAGAGACGCGCTTGCACCACCAGGTGGCAGTTCGGGTAGGCGTCCACGCAGTCTGCGACACAGCACAAGCAACAAGCCGCTCTCACAGACGAAGCTTAAGTTATGTTCCTAAGGGTGTATGTGACGTTCCAGGGCATTATTTTTATTTTCACTTTAACTTTGTTAAACTTGTAGACTGTGTTTCGTACTCCAAACTTCAACTATATATATATATATATATATATATATATATATATATATATATTCATACATATACATATATATTCATATATATAATGCATATTTTTTTAATTAGCTGGCAAAAGTTTAATTTTTAACATTTTTGTGCAATCTGGGTAAGGAGAATCAAATTGAATAAATATCTGAAAAGTTTTGGGTTTTCTTTCAAAAAATTTATTCAATTTTTTAGCCTTTGAAAAACTTAAAATTTCAAATGATTTTAAAGGCCAGGTAAAATTAAATAATTTTTTTTTCCGAAGGAAATCATATATTACTAGCAGCTAGTAATGTTGACTTAAAACCTAAAAAGTTGCAGTTTTATATTCCATTTCATTCTCCTTATCCACACTATACAAAAATGTTAAAAATGCAACTTTTATGCAAAATATATATATATATATTATTTTGTGAAAGTTCTAGTCCGAAATTGCCAAATTTAACCATGTGGAACTAAATATAAATTAATTATACCTGTAATGGGACATACACCCTTAGTCTTACAACCCAATTTGGAAATTTTATTTGCCTCTCATTGCTATTTGTAAACTAATCACGATAGCTGTCTTGCATTTGTTGTTGGGTCACTAATTTACTCACCAGATATTTACTAAAATGTAACTCAATGTTATGCACGTCTTTTTACAGCTTTTAGATACTGCTGAAAAAAATTGAGACGGGACATCGTGAAATGAAAGAGAGCTATTGTGATTATTTTACAGGAAAAGCCCTCCAATAACAGTAAAGTAAACAATACAAAGATGTGGCATGTGTGAACAAGCCTTAACAATAAATATTTTTTTGATAATGCTGTACAGTACTAAGAAAACATCACCGCATAATAGAGTTTTACTCCTGAGGGGAACCCGACAGTTAAAAGCAAAGTGAATGCAAGGAAATCTGTTCAATGAATGACGTATAGCTATCTATAGTTACTGGTGTTATTTTCCAAGCAAGAATCGGCCATTGGGTGACTGACAGATCCATTTGACAATTTGCAATATTTCACTAATTTAGTTCCACAGTCAAAATTATATTTAACTATGTGTTAGTTGCGCAAAGATTATACCGGAGTAGATGATGGTTGGCTCTGTGGTTACAGCCTCTGGCTGGAGAGCTAAAGTTCTTGGGTGTGGGGAAATTCCTTCTCAGGTTCAAAACCTGTTGTTGAGTCCCAATGTGGAAGGCAATGGCCAACCATTGCAGAATCGTCTCGCCGGACACGCCCCAGCCACATCACGGCCATCCATCCCTCCCGGGCAATGGCTGGCGGTCCAAACCACCATCCGAGACGATCAACCCTTCCAAGAGCAATTTTCGGAACTCAACCTCTTTTATGGGGTAGAGAAGTGTCCATTGTGCCATACAATAATAATTTTTTTTTATTATTAAAACAGACCTGCTTTTAACCCATAGTGTTTATTTAGCCTGCCCTACACGACACCTAATTTCTACAATACCTTCTGTTATACCCATGGGTATGACAGTTTGTGTAACATACACATTTTCCATACACGCTAAAATGCTAACTGAAAACCAGCCAACGCAGTTGCCAATCAAAGAAAGCATATATGGTTAGGAATAAACCTATATCTGTCAATTTTACCTAATTCTGAAAATATACAAAAATAGTAACTTTTTACTTTAAAAAATTATGTTACTTGGTGAATGATTTTTGATATTTTATCTTCTACACATCATTTGTAAAGAACTAAGCTGTCTGAGAAATAAATAAAAAAAAAAAAAAAAAACAGTAAGTTTAGAATTAACACGAGAGAATTTTTCTTGGTAGGTTAGTTTAAAATTTAGAAATATAAAATTAAAATGACAGAAGAGTATTTAAGTTTGCTTTATTTTATTTATGATATAATCATAATATTACATATCTCGGTGAAAGAAAATCAACTTAATTGTTTGGCTTAATGTTAAACAATACTTTATGTGGACATAAAAAAATAAATAATATTCCAAAACTCAGTGCAGCATGTTTTGCTTTGCGTAAATTAGCTCTCGTATCAACTTTAAAACAAATATATTTGGCAACATTTTTACTCAATAATATCATTTGGAATAATTTTTTTAACATCATCTTCACATCAAATACATCCTTCCGCCTTCAAAAAAAATTAAACGAATCATTTCAGGAGCTACGTACCAAGAATTCTGTGGACCATTATTAAAAAACTCAAAAATTTACCCTAATATCTTAATAAATATATGCACTCAAAAACTTGGTTATAAAAATTATTCCACTTTGATAAGAAGTTTGACGTTCACAATCATAAAAACAGAACCAAAAAATGGCATTAATGTCGAAACAATTAGTAAAAATATGTTACATAATGGTATTAAATTTTCAGGAAAGGAAGGGGGAGGGGGAGATTTGACTGCCCCCTTTTCCTCCTTTCCCAAGGGATACGCCCTTGAACCGATCCCCTACGTTCATGTTAGCCTGGTGTGTACGCAGCTTTAGCGCGACACAGGTTTTTTCTCAAAGGTCTAACACAGTGCAAAAACTGCCACCCACCTTTGTCGGCTGTTTCGTCTGGCAACGCCTGGTCCCCGGCTCCGTTCGTCACCGTGGGATCGTCGTCCGCCCTCGTGAGCAGGCCGCCGGGTGACCTGTCGCCGCCTGGAGCGAGGGAACACCACACGTTCCTGAGCACACTGGCGAGGCACATCTCAAGGACCTGGCAAGGGGGGTGGGGCAAGAACATACAGCAGCACGTCCATGAAATAATGCCCCCGGTTATAAACTGTAACAGTATAAACTCCAAGCGTTGTGGAGTTTTGGTTTGGGCTCACAATCAAAGAGTCAACTCAAAACAGTTTCAGATAAGCGCATGCGCGAGTACCTACTGTTTTGTGGTTTTCTCGCTTGCAGCGCGAACCTACGCAAAATGACGGCTTGTGTTCTGCAATTTGCTAAGATAGAATCTGTAATTTCAGCCGTCCCCATTGGAATATCTTTGCACGAGAGCGGTTGAACGTCGAAGTCCCAGACCGTTGGATTGGTCGTGATGGTCGAGATGACAGCTCTCTTTCGCTGGCCTCAATGTTCATCTGACATGACATACGATGTTTTCCTTTGGGGCTTTATAAAAGATTGTGTTTACGTTCCACTGCTACCTGATGATTTGCAAGAGTTGAGACAGAATCGAAGAGGCTGTTATTGCTTCCATTACTTCGAAATTGTTAACCAAAGTGTGGGAAGAACTGGAATTTAGTTTGGATGTATGCTGTATATCTGAAGGTGCACATATTGGACATTTCTAAGAAAAGCTAGGTTAATTTACCTTCAATTTGATGTATGATTTGTTGTAAATAATCTAAATTAAACTGTTATAACATACCATTTAAACTGGGACTTTTTTATGGACACATGTATTTTGAATAGGTCTATTTTTTGGGGTTGTTAGGGGTATGGAATACTCCCAGAGATTTTCCTCACAAGAAATTTTTTAAAATATCCATGGAAACGCATATTTTTTGGGAGATATCTGATGAAACTTAAGTGATTTTTGAAAACCAAATTTGAGATAAAAATTGCCATTAATAAATTAGATCCTTGACACTACCACTGGTTATAGTTGTAAAAAAATACGTGTTTGAAGAGAAGGCTACGCTAATTTTGCCTTTTCAGTGGTCATAAATTAAGCAATAGGTATATACATTTTTAGCTGGTAATTCATGTGCATTATTATTTTTTTAAAAATCTGTCTCAGGAAAAGGGGAATTACCTTTTCAAAGTATTTTTGGTCTAAGTTCTTGGAAGAAAATAATTCAGCCAACAATGGCGAATATTATGAGAGTAAAAAAAGTTATTACTTTAGCCAGATTAGCCAGCCGATTGAAAATAATATCATAATGTACACCTTAAGGACCAAACTCAGTAAGACGTGGATAAGTGAGAAGCGTCTGTTGGTTAGTTAAATTTGAATGAGTGCGATGAACGAAAGTAAGTTGGTAATACAGTAGAACCTCGCATATCCGACCTTCCCACAACCAGACTCCTCCCGATATCCGACCTAGTGTCCGACTGTCGGTGATTCACACGCGCTTTGGTTGGTGAGCCTGTTAGGCTTGAAGGAGTGACTCATCTACGATATGCTTTGTTTTCGTATCAAAAACTGTCAGTTCAGCCGTGAATCTTTATGTGTAATGTGCTCTGACTATAATCTTGTACAGTTCTGTGTTTGTTAACGTCAATACTGTTTGTGTTTTTCCCCATTATTTATTCACGACTACAGAATTTAAAGTGTGCAATACGTAGTGCTTTACGTGTGTGACAATGGCAACTCAAAAACGTAAACGTGTTTGTGTTTCTCTGCAACAAAAACTTGAGATTTTACAACGATTGGACCATGGAGAGTCTGTTATTAATTTAGCTTCTGAGTTGGGTGTAGGGGTGACTACGATAAAAGATTGGAAAAAAACCCGTAAAGATCTGGAAACGTACTCAACAACAGTTGAGACAGAAGATGCCTTAAAAAGTAGAAAAATGTTGAAAAAACCAAAACTTGAACTTGTCGATGAAGCTTTATGGGTTTGGTTTTGTCAGGAAAGGCGCAAGGGAATACCATTGTCAGGCCCCATCGTAAAGGAAAACGCCATAAAATTGCATGAAAAGCTGGGAGGTGATCTAGAAAAATTTAGCGCTAGCGAAGGGTGGCTACATAAATGGAAGTTGCGTTATGGCATACGACATCTTATTATTGCGGGGGAAAAACTCTCAGCTGATGATAATGCTGCTGCAGAATTTGTAGCAACATTTGAGAAGTTGGTCACAGAACAGAAACTTGTACCCGAACAAGTGTACAATGTAGATGAAACAGGCCTAAATTACAAAATGCTTCCAAAAACCACTCTAGCTGCTAAAAATGAACCTGTGTTAGGAAAAAAGCTGGCTAAAGACAGGCTCACAATTGCAACTTGTAGCAATGCCACGGGAAGCCACAAAATGCCGCTGTTCGTCATAGGAAAATCTAAGAAACCAAGAGCATTCAAAAATCTAAACATGGCAACACTTCCAGTTTTCTATCGGAATCAATCATCTGCTTGGATGGATGGCGATTTATTTAAGGAGTGGTTTTTTGGCGAATTTGTCCCCGCAGTAAAAAAACATTTAAAGTCTAAAAACTTACCTGCTCTTGCTGTTAGATAATGCTCCTAGTCACCCCTCTGAATAATCAAACTACCCTTCAGAAGGCTTGGAAAAAGATTTGGCCATCATTGAAACAAGAAGAACCTGAGACAGAAGCACAAGTTGAGACAGACAACACAGAAGTATTACAAAATTTACAAGTGTTTCAGCATGATCTCCAGATGAATGATGTAGAAGAGTGGTTTGTTGAAGCTGATGTTTCGGAAGACACCAATGAAGAACTAAATGACGACGAAATTATCGCTGTTGTGCAGAACAAAGCCGTGGAAGAAGATATCGACTCGGATGAAGACGAAACCACCGGTGACAACGTAGTGAGTCATTCTGCTGCTAAGGACGCCTTCGAAGTTGCGCTGAAATACATTGAGCAACATCCAAATGCAAACCCAATGGACGTATTGTGGGCAAAAAAGTGGAGGGACACTTCTGCAAAGTCAAGATTGACAAAATTAGAACAAAAGTCCATTAATGAATTCTTTAAATAAGGTATGCTTAGATTTTATTGATCTCATTTAATTTAAAAACAGTAAATGTTTCAAATATATACAGCAACATTTTTATAAGTACATACTTTACAATAAAGTTGTATTACAGTACGATATAGCTGTTTTTCTATCTGAGAAAGTCGTTTTTTTTTTGCTCCTCTCGATATCCGACCTTTTGGCCGTTCCAACCATGGCCTGGTCCCGTCATGGTCGGCTATGCGAGGTTCTACTGTACATGGGAAATGAAACGGATAAAATATAATTCCCATCATTCCCAATTATATTTATCTATTAATTATTACTTTTTTTGCAAGGACGAATATTTTTTTTTCCAAACCTTGGTTTTAAAACCTTTTTAAATAGTTTGTTTAATTTAATGCACTTTACAACAAGCTTCTCTGACTGTGTCAGCAACGAAACGTAAGTTCAAAACACGGTGTTAACAGCGTTTATAGCCAACATAAAAATGAAGCTAAAGGACTGAAATCATCTTTCATTAAAAATATATATAATATTTTTTAATTCGTTATATTGACCGTACTGCAATTTTCATAATTTATATGTATTTAATATTTACTTCAATACTCTATGTTAAGTACTGTCATCAAAAGTGCTGAAGAAATGCACCTTACATTACGACTGTACCATCAATTGAAGAGATAGCTTTGCCATGATGGTTTTAAAATAATAATTCTTAGTGAAATAGTGCACGATAAAAAGTGGCCAATTAACGTAACCAGCCGCAAGTTCATATTGCAGAATTTAAAATTGTTATAAGGAATATTCTTGGAAGAGATTGATAGAACTTGTAAGGCGTTTCACAGTTTCCTTGGGGAAATAGTAGGCCTACATCATATATCTTCCCCAAAAAAAGTTCCACTACTATTGGCATTTTGTAATCAGAAATCCAGCAATGTTTCAGTTTAAGAATTATCACCTCGAGTGGACCTTAAATCTCTGAATAAGCTTTGTATTGGCTGTACACTAGCAAAAAATTGGTTGTGCACCAATGCATAAAGGTGTATTCACAATTGAAAACAACAGAAACATAACACAAGGTTCATGTTTTCGAACCTACTGATTCACAACCATGCATAGTACGGTTATGTGCATTAGAGAGGTCGCTCGCACAGGAGAGAAAGTAACATACATTATTTTGATTATGGACGCATGGAGTAACAGCTAATGAGAGCAGAGCAGAGTACCCTCTGGGTGGCAGTTGGGAACAGTTAATATTTATCTATCATGTGTATAATGGCTAGAAATTGCCAAGATATTTAATTGCTTGGATAATTACTCCATAAAAATAAATAATGGAAAAATGTCTGCAAAAAGTGGATAACAATAAAAATTAATAAAAAATTATTAAAAAGTGTCAAAGTTGAATTTTTAAATAAAATTTATACATATCCTGTCACATAATAGATTAATTTAAGTATATATTAAAAACTGTGTTCACAAGCTGCCACAGAACAGTTACCAAATAATTAAAAACTAAAACTATCAATCGATTTTGGATGCATCGTGAAATTTCATTTGGTGAATTGAATACAAAGTGTTTCAATTGTGAACCGATTTCACACAGGTCGTGTTCATTTATTATGTTTTTTTTTGTGTAAACACTGAGCTCTTGGTATACATTTGGTAGGAGTAAATTTGTGAAAAAAGTAACGGAAGTTGATGAACAGAGATGTAACACAAAGATTGCGAACCCACGTATAGCAACATAAACTCGTACATGGTCACTTCCGTAAACATTAGAGTACATACCTTCTAAACGTATTGGTGTGCCAATTGAAACTTCATAATAGTGAAACTATCTCGGAATATACTTGGTATACTAAAATAGTCATAGAAAAAGTAATCTCAATTTGTAAAATACCTAAGAAAACTGGCAATACACTGATTAAAATGCATATTATCCTTTCATACTTTAACGAACTTTGAAGCACAGCAAAAGAACATGCGATTATTACCTCAATGAACGTGGTTCAAATCTCATCACTAGCATTTTTTTTCTTTCACTTTTTAAAATAAATTATAATATTAAGTATATAAGAGTGTTGAATAAGTTAAGGTTAGTTTTCTAGTGTTTATTTACAAACTGATTTCAGTCGTTTGTCAAATGTTTCAGTAATGCCATAGAAGTATGTATAACGTCTAGCGTGCGAGAAAAATTAACATTAACTGTTTAATGAATTCTAACACAATGGGCAATATTTTAATAAAATTCCTTGTCAAAACTCAGTTACAAAGACGGTACCTACTTAGATTTTTTTCAAGGTTTTTTTTTTGCCCCCGCTTTTATTGGAGCCGTTTCTTATAGCTTAACATTTCCGTTTGCAATATTCATCCCTATATGATTGAGCCCAGGGTGTTACCTGGGCCCAACTTAACTAGTTATAGTCTAAAACTTAAGTTAGGGGAGTTAGCCATGGCATCAGTTTCTGCCATGTCTGGCTAATCCAAAGAGAAAAAAAACCACATGGTGCATGCTATCCTTCCTGCGTACAGGCTTCGGCCCGGGACGCACCTAGTACACAGTGAGGTTAGGGAAAGGCAAGATCGGGGAGTGAGCGAACTGGCGGGGGAGGGCGTCGTGCTCGTACCCGGGCAGTCGTGGGCGTTGCAGACCCTCCTGCCCGGAGGCCTGGTGTCCTCGGGGCACCCGGAGGTCGGCTGGCGCTTGTCGTCCAAGCAGCGCACGTCCCTCCTCTGCACGCCGGCGCCGCAGTCCCTGGAACACTGCGCGGGCCCGCGGGCGCGCCGGTCAGCCCCCTCACGCGCTTACAACTAGGCGGGGCTCGTGACCCCGGGCATCACATTTGGGAGAAGGTGGCCGCTGTTAGCAGAGTAATTTTTACTATAGGCATTTACTTGAATATCGTAGAGCTAGAATACAAAAAAAAAAAAAAAAAGAGTGTAGCTCAGTACACAGCAATACAAACCTCGACTCGTAAGTATATCATAAGGGGTAAAGCGGCAGAGAGAGAGAGAGAGAGAGAGAGAGAGAGAGAGAGAAAGAGAGAAATAAGACATGAGTTAATAAAATTATTACTCCCTTAAAATAACTACCAAGGGTACCAAAAATTATTGATCAATCAATAATGATTAGTTTACAATAAGTATTACTCACTGTTGAAATACTCATTCCATAAAGAAAAATTGGGAGCGTTACTGTTTATTCAAATAATTTTGCCATTTGGAACACGCCAAATCTCTGAACGAAACATGAAATTCATAACAGTTAGCGCTATCTGTGCAGGAAATTCGATGTCTCAACAGCACTCTCTACACTGCTGGTTGAACCAGGAGGAACGCGAGTGCGCTGGTAGCAAATATAAAATTCAAGGCATTCACAACTGACTGTAAAGGATACCTATATCTATTTTTTGAAACAAGTGCATGCGCTCACTCTCTGTCTTATTCTTTCGATCATATATCTCCCTCGGATCTATTTTATTTGTGCGCGGGAGACGAATCATCGGACAGAGGAAAATGAAAACGAGCCCAACAACATATATAGCATAGTGTTCTCTTTATATATATTTTATTAATTACCTATTCTCTGACCTTTTTGCGTCAAAATTGTTTCACAACAATGGTTCACGAAAATGTTCCATTAAAATTCGGAATTGAAATTTTACTCTCATCGCGCCCAAAGAAGTTTCACATCAAAATCATTAGAGGTCAAATCAACTTAATCATTTGCATTGAAAGATACATGCATGCCTATCATCCATTATTTATAAAAAAATTGGCGTTTTTCGTGTTCAATCCAACTTGCAATGTAATAAAAACAAAACGACTCCAAATAAATATATTCATATACCATCCAAGTTGAATAACAAGTATTTGGAATAGTGGAATTAATATGTGGTAGCGGTATGAGGTGTTGTCGGGATAGCTAATGTTTCGATTGGTCTAATAAATAAAAGGGGGTGCCAAGATTTGTTATTGCCCCGGGTGAAAACTAGTCTAGTTACGTCCCTGCATCGACCACACACATAGTTCACTAAGTATAGAGTAACGGGCGCAACGCCGAGAAAAATTAAATTCCTATACAATCACGTCTGACATATCTGTGACAAAAATGCTTGGGCGAAACAAATTTTTCCAACTGGAAATGTTTCTTTAATGAAATGAGTTTAAAATTTAGTTTTTAAATGTTTTTTAAACTGGAACATTGGTAATATAATTTTAAGTACATATATATTTGACTAGAGGTTTTGCTAAATAAATTAATCTGCGAAGTTTGTGAAATGTTTTGAAAGTTGTCACATCGAAGTGTTCTTTCATGTAAAATGTTATCCTTTTTTTTTTTGTAACTCCACTATATAGCGCTGCAGCGCACCACCTTCTATACCGTTCAACTGATCGCCACAGTTAAATACATTTTTTTTTTAAACAGAAAATCATTGAGTGTGTGTAATTTCTCTACGTTCGCCACACTGTCATATAGTAAGGTTCGGCAACTTCCTATTATTCTCCTTGGTGAGACCCGAAAGAGAAAATATCTGTCTGATTACTGCAGCTGGCATTATATATGAATTAAAAAGTTATCCATGATATATATACATAGGTTGTTACACCTCTGGCCGCTAGGTATCGCCTGTGTCGCCGGCTCAGAGGTCGCCCGGGCGACGGGGGGGCTCACCGGCGTCCAGTCGCTGAAGAACCAGTCGGGCTCGCAGGCGGCCGACTGGCAGGCCTGCTGGCCGGCGGGCCGCAGCGCGACGGGGCAGTTCATCTCGAGGGCCACCCGGTGCTGGCCGCGGATGAAGGCCACGCACAGCACGTCCCTCGACTGCTGGCCCGGCCCGCAGCCCGGCGAGCACTGCGTGACACACACACACATACACCTATCCCCGCGCGTCCAAGACACTCTCAACTTCCTGGAACTCGCACTTCTTCAAACCACACTGGGACAAATTAACATTATTACACTTTCGGTGTGTAAATATCTTAGCTCTCGGTATGCGGCGTCCAGTACGAGTAATTTTCTCCGAACGGACAATCTATACTAATATTATAAAGCTGAAGAGTTTGTTTGTTTGTTTGTTTGAACGCGCTAATCTCAGGAACCACTGGTCCGATTTGAAAAATTATTTCAGTGTTGGATAGTACATTTATCGAGGAAGGCTATAAGCTATATTATATTATCAATAACATTAGGGATCCTTACTAAAAGTCCAATTTAGAATCAAATGCGTTGGAGGGGGTTAGATACAACATGCAGTACACGTACGAAGTGTGTGTTGACAATGCCGCAGGTGCTAGAAGTTTATTTCCTATTGCCTATTAACATTTTTGCCACGCACTAGATGTCTTATCATTCTTAATTTTCTCATACAAGTAAAAAACACCCGTGTGATATTAACAACGAAGCAATCAGTACCCTCATAAAAGTTCAATTAGTATTTAAATACTTTTTATCACTTTAAATCGCAAACCTAAACTATTGTTTTTTTCCTCTCTCTGTGTTTAATTTGTTTTTTATTGCCCTTTTTTTCAAGTATATATATTTTACAGACTTGAAACTTCATAGTAATGTTCCTTATGTAACGCAGGATGACATTTTCCGAAAATTAGATCCCATGGGTGGTTAAAACCAGGCAACAGTGGGTACTTTGTCTGCATGAGAACAGGATTTTGCATTGTTCATACCTTCTGCGTCTCCATGGCAACGGGCATCGCGCGGCAGTGGCGTACCCATAAGGAGGGGCATGTATAATGAGCGGCGCAAGAGTGATCTGCCTGTAGACTGCCGTAGCGAAGTACGGGTACATCAGTTGTACGGTGCGTGCACGAGTCGGGAAACCATCGGTGCTATTCATTTTCTCTCCGGTACATAATACAGCATTGTAATAGGGCCTAATTTTTCACTGAATTTTTTTATTTGCCATTACTGTAAATGGGAGATGTGGCTTAATTTTTTTCCATTAGTATAGCCGTGCGAAGCCGGGTCGGGCAGCTAGTAACTAATGTGCCAATTGATTTATCTGTAGTTTTTGGTTTAGTGATTTAAATTTTTGTTTGATGTTGTGTGCTATTTTATGATGTCATGTGGGTAGCCGTTTGCTAGAAGTTCATACTTAAGCGATTATGTTCATCAGCAATGGATTTTTTGTCAGAACAAAATAACTATAGTTCGGGTAATTAAAGTGTGTATTATGCCAGTTTTGGTGTTTTTCGGATGGTTTTAAATTGAAATGTAGGTATTGGCCTGTATGAGTTGGTATCCTGTTGCCAACTGTGGTGGATGGCGCGAACTAGGTCAAAAGCTGGGGTTTAGTATTTTTTTCACGTGGTTATTATTTTTTTCAGCTTTCATTGGAGCCGTTTGATTATAAAGTTTAAACTTTCGCTCCACAACTCGAATGATTCGATAGTCGACGTAGCTGCTCCGGCAGCGAATTCTAGCGGAAGTTGCGGAAACTACGAATGATTCGCGACGAGAAATGAAGTTACAAATGACGGTTTTCGTATATTTATCACGCTCGGCATTATTTTAAAGAATTCTGCGTTAAATTTTTGTGTCCTGGGTTTTTCGCGGTATATGTTTTATTTGCAACATTACCGACGCGACGTTAGTATGTTTACACATTATTGGCGAGTACTGAAAGTTTAGTTCACGTTTGTTTTTTCCTGACGGTGGAGCTTAGTTTTTTAATCCTGAATTCTGGTAGTTACGATACACAGCTTTTGAGCGTTTCCTATTACGTGCTATTGTGGTGTATGGTACCTTTTATTCACAGCGCTGTGATCCACATTGCGTGGGCAGCATTGCTAACTTGTCACCACCTCCAAGCCCACTGCTACAGTTTCATTCTGATTGATATTTGGTGTGGACTTGTACAGAGGAGTATGATGTGCCAAATCAGTAAGTCTGATGTTGAATGATTTGTTTACGAGATAATATTAACGTCGTCTGTTTGAATTACCGCCTCTGAAGACTATAGAAACATAGAAGCAGCAGTGGTTGGTATAACTATATAAAAAATAACGCCACCCCAACCATCAACAGCGTTCGCGCATACAAACGCTTGACTAAAAGAAGCCTAAGACCGGGTTTATAAACTACGCAAGAGACGCACAAAAAAAAAACCCAGACACCCAAGACGCAAACAGTTCAATGACGGTGTTTTTAAATACTCCAACACGCAAAAACTCAACGCAATTATTACCCAACTTTCAACTTCTTGCGTTTCCGGCTTCCATATTTGATCTTTAAAAAACACAGACATTATGTGCACAGAAGGCCACGATGTTGATATCATTACATAAATGACGTTTTCAGTCGTTAAACTTTCGCCAAATGAAAGAAAATAACAATTTTAAATACAATTATTGACAATTTAATTTTTTTTTTCATGATAAACATGAATTAACAAAGGAATTTCGGGTAATAAATTCATTTTCTACAGTTTTACAGTTTCAAAGTTGTATGGTTGGTGGCGTCCAGCAAGTTGCGTGGTTGCGTGTTGCGTTATTGCGTCGTCGCGGTCCTTGCGTCGTTTATTAAACCCGGCCTGAAGGCGGAGAAGCGTCGACGGCGGATACTGACCGTCCCCCAGGGCCCGACGAACCACTTGCCGCTGCACTGCTTGTCGCTGGAGCAGGCGCGGCTGTCGTCGGGCGTCGCGGCGACGTCGCAAGTCTCTCCCGAGCAGTGCACGCGCCTCGTCTGCACGCCGGTGCCGCACTCCTCCGAGCACTGGCGACAACACCGGCAACAACACCGGTCGACGAGAGTCTAGTGGCAGCAACGCTACTTCCTGCAACTGGCTGGTAATGCCGCGCCTTTCCGAAGTTGGCCGATCGGGAGCGCCTACCCCCTGGATGTTTTTTATTTTTACGCGCGCGTTTTTTCTCTCCAGTATAAAAAAAAGTGGATGGTTGGTTATATTAGGTAAGTATAGCTACATTAAAAATACTGTAAAATCATTTTATGTTTGCTTAGCAAATAACTTTTTAATATGTAGCTATCCAGCGCTAGGAAACCGTTTACATTATTTCAAAGTATCTTTAATGTAGCTATCATAACCAAATCAACCGTCCACAATGTTTTAAAGTATTTATAATGTAGCTAGCCTAACCTAATTGACCATTAGTTATCATGTCCTTACCTGAAAATTACAAGTTTCGTAAAATTTCAAGGGAATATGGGGCGTCCCGAGAATATTTTTGGAAGACAAAGACTTCCTAGATTTTATACGGTATAAAAAATATACAAATCCATGAAGTGCGTTTCATGAATTAGGTATTTTCCTCTAAAAATAATTACAAATAAATACCGTTGCCTTGTTTATGGTATTTCCTTTTAACACTAACTCCATAATTATTTATTTACAATGAAAAAAAAAAAAAACCGAAGATGCACGATCGGACGTTTTGCTCTCTCGTCAGTGAAAAGTTGCGGGATCGCGCCGCCGGCCCCGGAACGAGCGTAGCGGTGCGGCATTTGCAGCCAGTTGCATGAAGTAGCGTTGCTGCCGCTAGACTATTGTCACCGGTCACTGGCGATCACAGCAACAACAACAAGCTAGACCCTAGCATTCGCCTCCAAGCGCCCCGTTCCACAGCGGCACAGAGCACGGATCTCCCGGAACATTTCACTATCGCGTCTCCGCTGCTTCCACAATGCACGGAAACTTAACAAATTTGCAACTAATGAAAACGCTATTCAGGGTTACCAAATACTAAATTTAATAAAAAATAATAATATTATGCTTCAAAATCAAAGCACGGGCAGAATTTACATAAACGACAAAGTAATAATAGAACAATTAATATTTTTTGTACTCCGAACAAATTTAAACGTATTTAGAACAAAATAAATGGCTACCACCGAAAGGAGCAGTGTCAATAGAAGAGCTCAGCACTGCCGAGCTTAACCCGTGCGGGTCCGTCTCCGTCTGCGTGCCGTTGTGGGAACTCTGTTCCGCGAGATACGTCTCCGTTAACGTGATCCGTCTCCGTTTTGGTGTCATTGAAGAACGGGCCTGAATGCAGACATCAAGACGCTAGCACGCATCAGCCAACCAACTGACGCCCCGATATCTACCCTATTAGAAACAGAGCCAAGCAGAATTCGACAGCAACTTTACTTCTAAAACTCGACCGACAGCCAATATTAATCTTAACATCGAAGACCGTTCCCATTTAGGTGTCTAATTTGCATTTAATTTTTTTTATCCTGAGTTGGAAGCTAACCAGACATTTGACTGAGCAATTACCCCTTTACAGCTGCAGTTCCGCTGGCGTCTCTCTTTAGTACAGGCAGAAAATAATTATTGAAACACTGGGGTAACCCCTTACATGCTGGCTGAGCTGGAAGAAGGGTGTGGATTGATAATTGCGATGTTGTCGGTGTTGGACCTGCTAGATAAGCAGGGGGAAAAGGACACAACCATCATAGGTATCCAAATATATCACCTAGGCAGGAGGTAAAGAGTCCAATGGACCAGGTACTCCAAAGCAAACTGCCAAAAGGGTCTCTTGGAAGGCACTCAAGCAAACAAGCCGCACCTGCTGGCTCCACTCGGTGAAGAGCCACGGGGAGTGCTTGGACGCCTCGCCGCAGCCGCCCTGGTTGCACGCCTCCTCGGCGGCCGGGCGGTCAGTCTGCGCGCAGTCGTCGCGCGGCGCGCCGTCCGCGTCTGCGCACTGCACGGCGCGCGTCCTCACGCCCTTGCCGCACGTCGCCGAGCACTGCCGGGCACACGTCACTCCGCGTCACGCCGCGTCACACTTGTACTTATCTAGGCGCGTTACGAAACAACAAAAAAAAATAATAATGATGAGGGAGAATTTTTGTCGATGCGCGCGCACAGTACAACGAAATTTTCACAGGATGAAAAAAAAGGGCACATAAAAATAAATAAATATATATATATATATGCTTTTAAATCATACATTTCAAATGACTTAAAAACATTTATTTATTTTGAATATTTGTGATAGGAAATGTATTTAAAAATGTTTGAAATTTATTGATATAAGTCAGGTTATGTTACCGTATGTATAATTTATTTGCGTTATGTATTACTAATTTTTTTTTAAATAATTAAAATTAATAAATTAGAATACAAATTCTGCATGTTTATTTATTTTCAATATTAATTTAATTTTATCGTGATTATGTTACTTAAATAATTTATTTCATATACGAGTTTATATAAATATCAAATACTTAGTACCTATTTATTTATCTAATTTGTTTCAATTTGATTTGAATTTATACTTTACCAAAATTTTAAATACCACACCAGTTCTTGTACTATATTTCTATTCATCATTTGCATTCAAACTTTAAAAAAAAAATAGTTCTTTATTTCGCCAAGTAAGTATCAATTATAACGCACGTACATAAGTACGTGCACCCATATTTTTTTTTGTAAATGACATATATTTATATAGATGTTAAACTTACCATATTTGTGAATTTTTAAATTTACATGCAAATAACTGCATCACTAAAAAATAGTTTTCGCAGTAATACTGGGATCGGATTCTTACCGAGCCATCTATGCACTGTGTTGTCCCAGTACCTCCAATAGTTTCCTGAAGAGCTTTCCAGTATTAATTGCGCAATCAATAAGCATATTAAAAACAAAATAAAGTCAAAATATTGAAAATTAAGTTATTTTATTAATCGTTTGACAAAAATTATGTTTGAATGAAACATCAATTACGATATAAAATTATGTAACAATTTTTTTTGAGAAAAACTTGGGATTATCTCGGAAAAATGTATTTCTTTATCATGATCAGGAAAGGGAAGGAAGGCACCAAGTGAGCTAAAGCACTGTACCTTTGAATATATATACTGTATAGAAGTCGCGAGTGGATAGGATTTACTCTACGTTTTTCAGAAGCGTATGGTGAGCAGCTTGGGAACTTCACCGCTGCAGTGCGCTGCCGTTAACGCCCTGTATCGTCTTAGTTGTTATTTACACGTTAGAGCGCAGCACTGTCGCCCGCTGTCATTCCCCCGCACCCCCACCTATCATTCACTTCAGCTCAAGGTCGTTCAATGGGAGGGGGAAGGGGTGTTTGAAGTGTTCAACACTTGTCCGCTAGGGACCACCACAAGTCGATGCCCTAGAGATGGTGGCGATTGCGGCGGTGAATTAACCAACTACCTCAAAACCGTATTAGAAATTTTAACCTGGGATGGCGACTTCTATACAGTATATATATTCAAAGACTGTACGTCGTGCTCGGTCGTGAGGGGAGGGGCGGGGCGAGGCTAACCTGTCCCCAGTCGCCGACACGCCAGCCGCCGCCGCCGCCGCCGCCGAGGGGCTGCTGCGGGGAGCCCGGGCAGGCAGGGCGGTGGCAGGGCTGGGTGCGCGCGTGCTGCGGGGGCCGCAGGCAGGCGCCGTCAGCCACCTTCATGGTGAGGCTGGCCGTGATCTCCTGCTTGCACGCCAGCTCGCGGCTCTGCACGCCGTCGCCGCACGTGGCCGAGCACTCGCCCCAGTCGGCGGCCACCCACCTGACACCACCACACACACCACCATACTCCACCACACGCCGCCACACGCCGCCACACGCCACCCCGCTGCAGTTCGAGTGCCGACAACACAGCACGATTCGAAATGCCTCCGAGTCATAACGGCAGAACTCAAACTAGCCAGAAATAAAATTCACGAAATTAAAAAAAAAATTAGAATATTTAATTTCGTACGATTCAAAATGGCGCGAAATATAAATAAATGTCAGAACTCAAATTAGTATACGTTAAAATGAAACAAAAATTTAAAACGGTAGAGTCTGAAATGATGGACATACATTAGCGAAGTTAAAAAATAGCATATTTTAATGTGTAGTTAAAATGGAATTTCTCAATGACATAAAAATAAATTGCAGATTTAAACATGGCGGGAATATAAATGGCAGAATTCAAAATAGTGGAAAACAAGATGGTGGATTTTAAAAATGCCATAACTTAAACTGGTGAAAAAAAAAAATTCTCTGAATTCAAAATGATGGATTTCAAAATGGCTAACTTCATTTAAGTTGTGAATTTTAAAATGGCAAAAATAAAAAATGTGGATCGCAAAATGGAGGAACTCAAGGTGGCGGTCGCGTTCAAGGTCATGCGAAATGGTTGCCATGACAACACCGAAATTTTAAATAGGGAAACCTACAGTTCACAGGGATGAGACACACACACACGAACAGTTCCAATTTCCTCCGAAGATTTGCGAATCGTGAGGCAGAATGCTCCGCACTATTAGTCCACCCGCCTCACAGCGGCGTCGTGAGGGGGAGGGAAACCCAGGCGCGGGCCCTGTTATTTCTATTCACTGGCGGCTAACTTCTTTCAAGAAGGCATCGAGAAGCTTAAGTCACGATATGACAAATGCCTCGATCGTTTTGTCGATCACGTAGAAAAAATAAGTGAGACCCTGCTGTACTTTTGGTCACGTAAATTTCTATTTTTTATAGCTCATCGGATGTAGCAAAAAAAAAAAAAAAAAAAGAAGCCCTCGTGTATGCGGTTTATTTCAACGTTGGATACATTCCTAAGGAAAATCTCGGCGGCCGGGAGAGCACGCGACGTGAAAAATTCCACACATTTTTACTGCCGACGCTGCACCGAAGCATAGTGTTTTTTTTTTAAACCCGTTTTATTACTTTCTGTTTTGTTAATATCACGCGTTTCGTCGGGAAGTTATGCGGCTGTAACTTCCACGTTTTATAGTTAGCCACGGGACTGAGAGAGTTTTCAGCGACGCGCGCACCGAGGAGGAAGGTGCTTGTAACTCAGAGCTCCTCTCGCTGGGAGCGTGGATGGGTAGTTTGTTCAAGAAGGCAAGAGGGATGGTAGGGGGGGGGGGGTTACTCCGCCCCTGAGGCGCGGGCGGGTCAACGAGGCGCGACGGAGCTCTCTCGCTTTTGTTTCGCAACAATGGCGTCGCCCGTGGGCCGGGCCAGACACTGCGGAACGAAGTCGGAAAAGAAGTGACGGCAAGGAAAAAAGAGAAGAGCGTGGAAGGATTGCGGAAGGGAGGCTTCGTTCTATCCCCTTCTACTATTTCGTTTTACAAACGAGTAACGAAACCTTGTTACAAAAACATCTTTTTTTTTTTTTTTTTACCTTTAGCTGTTCTTAAATTTAAAGTTTTTTTTCCCTTGGTGGGTAAACATCTTAGCTCTCGTTATGCGGCATTTGGTAGGAGTAATTTCGTGAACGGAACTGAAGCCGATTGGAACGGAAATGTGTAAACACGTTGATGCCATCTGTGGAAGTCTCAGAAATCTATTAAAGATGGCGGACCCGCGTAATTCATTCGTATATATTAACTTTCGCATGTGTCGGGAATGTACAAAGCGTATTAGTGTGCAAAACTAAACTTTATACCAGTATAACTATCATTTAATACTTGACGTTATAAATTGTAGTCATAAAAATAAATTACTAACTTAGAATTAAACATTACAATTTTGACAATCCATAGATAAAATTTAAATGTAGAGATAGTGGAGCTTTCGTCATAACGTAGAGACACAGCAATTTGTTAGCCTGCATATATTTGACGCCATGTTGAAAAATAATAATTTCTCTATGAAATTTTTATTGTTAAATCTTAAATGTTGAATTATTTAAAACAATTTTTTATAAGTTCAACCGTTGCTGCAAGGTTTTGAAAACAAAAAACAAAGGTAGTAACTAAAAAAATTATATTTTTCGTACCATGTACACTATTAAATTCGTTCTAATTTATTGTAAAACCTTTAATTATTATCTAAAACTTTTATCTGGAATATTTGTTTTCATACAACCTAAATTGACTGCAAGGGGTGGAATATACGGCGGTTGAATGACAAAAAAAGCAGAACTACCTATTAGGTACACTATCAAATCCGTTCAAAATGTTTGAAAATATAATATTTTTTTACTAATCACTTTTGTCTATAACAAATTTTGGTAAAACAAACCTTTGTTGTAATGGGTTGGAAGAACCTGGGGGTTGGAAAAAGAAAATAAATAAAACTTCCCTACCATGTACGTATGCACAGTACGAATCCATTCTTATTTATTTTAAATCATCTTAATATTATTTTACACCATGGTGAAAAACAATTATTAGTGCAAGAGACGAAAAATAGTGTTTAAAGGTTAAAACAAATAATCAACTTATTTCCCATATAATATGAAATTATTCCTTAAGTTATTCAATAGTGGAGACATAAAGCAAAATAGTTGTAATATTTTCGCTGCATGGAAATGAGCAAAGATTTAATAAATCATTTTGTAATATTGGAGAACATAAATATGTTATATACAATAAGTTCTTAAAATGTTCCAGAAGTTTATAGAAGTTTCCAAAATATTTCCAGAAGAATTAAGTACTTCTAAATCTATCTTCGTCTTGTAGGCTGTGCCGAAAGGGATTTTTTTATAACTAGCTTTGGGACTGTACAGGTTAAAGGGAAGAAATATAAACATAAAGACACTATATTGGATACATATCCATTTTAGGTTATATTAATAAAAATTTTAATTTATTTAAATATTTATATTACTATATTATTATTATAATTTATATATTATTTGTAAAGCATGAAGTTTTTAGTAATTGGCTGTATATATTTTGGCTTGAGGATTTATTTGCTTTGATAGTAGAAGGGAATTATTTCCCAGATGAAAATTTTCACTGGCAACAAAACAAATAGTTTCAAAAAAATGTTTAGAGTCTATTATCTGCCATAAAGAAAACAATATTACAGAGATAAATGACAAATAAAAGAACATGACTTAGAAACGGTTGAAATCAAGATGGCGTCTTTTCGAGTTCTAGCCCTGCTCTTTAGGTTGATCAAGGAAGTTACGTAAACGGCCATCCAAAGAACTCACCCACTGAGTTCACAATATACACACAAGTAGGTAACAGACATGTAAAAAATTAATAAAAAACACGATACTGTTCACATTCATACGTAGCATGCATGCGTACGGGAAAAAAAGCTAAACTCGTAATTTTTAACCTGCGTACATGCAAATTACTTCACATTTACTTCCTCCACTAATTGAGAAAGTAAATGCAAGATAGGTACAATTCACGCATTGCATTTTGCATTTTATGTAACGACTCATATTTGTTCAACAGATATTTACTAAACACTGTACAATAGCGGAACGTTTTCAATTTCAAGCCACAATATACATATTATAAGGCAAATGACTGCAGTGCACACAATTACTGAAAACTTATTTACTTTTATACGGTTTTGCAAACAGTCACACAACCAGGAATATTTTTTGATGGTATCTAAGTCTTGTGAATGAAATTTCTTGAAATTTTCAAACGCAAAATTTATAATTCTACAAAAAATAATATTTTTTTGCAGTGAAATCCACAAAAAAAAATAGTTTTTTTTATAGACTCTTACTTTATTCAAACTGGCAAAGTGGCTATAGTTTTAGTGAGAAACGTACAGTTACTTAGATGTTGCTGAAGGTATGAACACTGTAGGTACAAACAGCACGAGGGCTACAGGAGAGGTCGCGCCTGGAAGCATATGCTCCCCGCAGCGCGCGCGCGACACGGGTGCGGGAGCGGTTGCATGCCACCCGGGCGCAAGCGCGCGGCCGCAGGGGGCCGGCAGGCAGGTAGGTACTCACTCAGCGGGGCAGGGCTTGGTGTTGCAGCGCATCAGCTGCGGGCGCGGCTTCTCCGAGTGGCTGCAGCGCTTGTCGGGCACGGCGACCTGCGTGGACTCGCGCACGCACACCGTCATGCTCGCCGACATGCCTGTCGACACACGCGCCGGTGACAGACCTCCCCCTTACCCGGTCCGCTCCACGACACCGGGAGGGTCCATACATAGAGACCAGAAAAAAAAATTGCAGATTCATTTCAAGAATGCTTGAATTTTCAAATAAATATACATTTGAGCTGCTTTCGTTATTGGCTCACTGTTTATCTGGAAGGCTCTGGACCAATGAGTAAAGACCTGCAAAATTCGCGGTTTCGATGGCCTTCAGGATAGACTGCACATACCCCTGTACACTCGGGCAAATAACGCAAGTTCATTGGCTGCCGACTTGTAAGTTGTCTCAACTGGTTTGTCTGTGATTCGATCCTTCTTTGGTTGAGGGTTTATAACTGGTTGAGATTCGTCCAGATGAACAGTAAGCCAATAGCAAAATTATCTAATAGGTATATGTGTTTGAATTCTAGCCTATCACCGAATGAATCCGCGAATTTTGCAGGTCTCTACCAATGAGACACCCTCAACCAAAGAAGTGTCGAATCACAGACAAACCAGTTGAGACGACTCAAAAGTCAGCAGCCAATGAACTGGTGTTATTTGCTCGAGTATACAGAGGACTGTGTAGTATATCCTGAAGGTCTTCGGAACAGCGAATTTTTCCAGCCTCTACTTTCTTTATGGCACCCGTTGAAAAATGATGAATACAAAAAAAGCACTCTAATTTATTAATGAAGGCATGCTCCACTCTTGTAGCTGTATTTCCAATGTTACTCAAACGTTACAATTCCATTTTATTTTATTTTATACGCATCTCTATGGAGTAAGCTAATATTTGTGTTTCATGACATGCCTGTCTCCAAGGTACACATATCGCTTTGGCGTTGAGTCAGTGATGCGAGTAACTACATATAGGATACGCGTGTACGTATACTGGATGTCTCAGTTCCTCATGTCTGGAACTCAAAAACTACAAAACTGCCTATAAATAAAAATAAGTTTTTAAAGACTCTCAATATTACAAAAAAAAAAAACCTCACGATAAATATACTCGTTCAAATGGTATCATTGGAATTTTTAGTCTAGCTTAATCAGAGGTAATAAAAAATGGCAAAACACAAAATGTTAAACATCTCCTGAACAAAGTATATTTCTAAACGTTACTGAAAAATTATTTGTTGATTTTTAACAGTAAGATTGAGACAACCGATATAAAATATATATGAATGTCTAAATATAGGCACACCCAACCAACTTAATTTAATGTATGTGTGTATGTGTGGTAAAAATATTAACTTAAAAACAAATTACACAGAAATTTTTTTACAGATAAACATAACATACCGGGAAATGAAGTTTAATATCGGGAATATTCATAAAAAATGGCCCACAGAAATACACTGATTTTTTTATTCGAAAAAAACATTTTTAGATGATGTAGTAAAAAAACTACTTTTTTCTAGGAAGATTAGGCATGGATAATAGAAATAGAATAGGAATATAAAAAAAGCCGAGGGGAGAGGAATAACGGAGAGAGTGAACAGGGACTTTTGGAGGGTACATCTCTGATAGTGATCTAACCACCGACAAAATTAAGCTTTTCATGATTTATTTCCGACGTTAGTTCACTTGCCCTCTTTATTTCCCAGGTTACGCTAAACTTTATTTATAATGGACTAACTCCTGCATGAGCACCCCTGTATCAGAAATAGAAAAAGGGTGGATCAGCTCCTGTTAGGAGCTCTCTTGGTGACCTCTGTCTACGCACAAGTACTAAAGTTAATTGTGATCCCGTTAATTGTGATCTGTAAAACTCCCTTAAAATTCTGTTGCACTCCCTTGAATTCTGTTACAGTCCCTTAAATTCTGTTACACTCCCTTAAATTATGTTACACTCCCTTAAATTATGTTACACTCCCTTAAATTCTGTTACACTCCCTTAAATTTTGTTACACTCCCTTAAATTCTGTTACACTCCCTTAAATTCTGTTACACTCCCTTAAATTATGTTACACTCCCTTAAATTATGTTACACTCCCTTAAATTATGTTACACTCCCTTAAATTCTGTTACACTCCCTTAAATTCTGTTACACTCCCTTATATTCTGTTGCAATCCCTTAAATTCGGTTGCAATCCCTTAAATTCTGTTGCTGCCGCTTAAATTATGTTACACTCCCTTAAATTATGTTACACTCCCTTAAATTATGTTACACTCCCTTAAATTATGTTACACTCCCTTAAATTCTGTTACACTCCCTTAAATTCTGTTACACTCCCTTATATTCTGTTGCAATCCCTTAAATTCTGTTGCTGCCGCTTAAATTATGTTACACTCCCTTAAATTATGTTACACTCCCTTAAATTATGTTACACTCCCTTAAATTATGTTACACTCCCTTAAATTCTGTTACACTCCCTTATATTCTGTTGCAATCCCTTAAATTCTGTTGCTGCCGCTTAAATTATGTTACACTCCCTTAAATTATGTTACACTCCCTTAAATTATGTTACACTCCCTTAAATTCTGTTACACTCCCTTAAATTCTGTTACACTCCCTTATATTCTGTTGCAATCCCTTAAATTCGGTTGCAATCCCTTAAATTCTGTTGCTGCCGCTTAAATTCTGTTTCCCTCCTCTTATATTCTGCTGCTGCATCTTGAATCGTGCGGCCGAGCAGACACGCGCGCGGACCGGCCCTCGAGGCAGAGAGAGAGAGAGAGAAGACGCACCTCCGGCGCAGGTCTTGCTGCACTCGGAGAAGCCGGCCAGCTTCCACGCGAACTTGCGCTTGCGGCCGCGGCTCTTGGGCGGCGGCTTGTGGGGCGCCTCCCCCTGCTGGCTGTCCGTGCCCAGCACTCCGCTGCCGTACGGGAACACCGGGCTGCGGGCAGGGCGCACCTCTCACACCACTCACAGCACTCACACTCGCCACTCCGCGCATGCGGTAACTCTGGGATCGCAGTCTCTTAATACTGAAGTAGCTCATGTGTATCTTACATGCTACTTTTTTTGTTGTTATTTTTCATATTTGAACTGATATTTTTTTTTAAAAAATGTATTTGTGACAATTTTTTTATGTCTAGGCTATAATAATTATCAGGTTTATTTTGCATGTACCTAGTTAGTAAAGATGTACATATGTGGTTAAGTGTAAACAACTTTGCCACTTAAAATAAGGATATAAATAAATTCTTTGTGTTGTCCCTGTACCTCCAATAGTTGAAGTTATGTCTATACCGTTACCAAAAAATTGAGTCAATAGTTAAAAACAACATATAAATGTATATTCATGAATGAAACAACAATTGAAATATAAAATTACGTGCTGCTTTCCGTAAGAAATACTCATCATCAGCTCGGAAAACGCATTTCATACATTAATAAACAAACGTAGCCATGTGCTGTACAAAGAGACAATATCTTTCTTGTAGTGTTACATACTATTTCTTGGCAACTGGTTTCCAAAATGATTATTTTGTGAAAGTGCAGAAAGGTTTTCCTCTGGAGGAGGTGCAGGCGGAGTGGGGGAATGTTACACTCGTGGGCTACTTTCCCTTCCCCACGTCGCGTGCCGACCCTTCCGTCAAGCGTACCGCGGAAAGTGACGGTGAAACCATTGCAGCGCAGTCCCCCAACCATCGTTCATCGCATCCGACTCGCTCGCCAGGCCTTCACTCGCGGGTATCGCCTCCCGATAGGTCCACTTGCCCTCTTCACCTCTCGCCGATCGCACGGGTATCGCCAGCATCACTCCGCCGCGGTCCTGTCTGCGTTCGTAACAATACTTTACTTACAGATGTGCGAACGGATCGGACACCCACGTATCTGCTGCGTTATCTCCTCAGTTTCATATCTGTACCTCAAAGGCATAAGACACTATGTCACAAAAACCATTTTGTTTTAGAGAGCAGTTTAAAAAATATTGAATAGTGCCTCAGTAGTATACTCAACTATTTTTAATCCTAAAATATGTGAATTTTTGACACATCGTGTTAGAGTTGTATTCCGATATAAAGAACGTCAGACGGTGGTCAAGTTTATGGCAAAAAGTTCATCTTGCCCAAAAGTGGACACAGTGCCTTATGCCTTCAAGGTAAAGATATATTCTAATTAACAACCTGGAGAAAATTGAAGCAGGTATGTTAGTGTGCCATACGTGCTCGCTTCGTTCGCGCGTCTAGAAATAGAACGACGCAGAACTGCGATTGGGCGGAGTAATTATTGAGTGAAAGCCGAACCATTGTGAGTACGCAACTCTCGTGATACCTCGTAAGTAACTATGACTACATTAAGACTGTTTGGAGGAGACGGGAACAATAGTGATGTGCGAGACAGTGAAATAGAAATGTATGATAAGCGCATCGGAAAATTAAATCTCCAGTCGTACAATTCCGACCTTCAAATTACGATTTAAAAAAATAATTGTCCTCCTCGCAAGAATACTTGATCCATTGTTTTCATCTTGGGCAGGATTAACATGGACGAGATAAGACGGCTTTAAATTTGAGCGGATATAATAACAGACAGTGACGTTCCGAATATTGCACGAGACGAGATAACGTGATGGTGAGCTGCGAAACTAATTTGAAAGATGCAAATAACTGCATTCCTAAAACAAATCTAACAAAGTAGTTTTCGCTACTACGACAACATGTGACTACCCAAATACAAAACTTCTGCCGTTTCTTGGCAAAGGAATTTGCACATAACAATATGGGAGTCCACAATTTATTTTACCACTGCGTAATAGTAATGCAGCTACAAACTAAGAATGGAGAAAAGTCGATGTGTTAGGCACTATACCTGAAAACTTATTAAAAATATAGTAATGCAAAAATTTTGTATTATAAACCAAAAATAATTTTTTTCTGCTTTACATTGCCAGAAACATTTTTTTATGCAGCAAAATTTCAATAAAACGTCTCAACCTATTTTGAAAGAGTTTTTTACTCAACGGGATATTTGAATAAAATATACCATCATATACAGCAATATATAATCTGATAATTAGTTTTTTTGTACAAAGTTTGTATTTTAATTTTCAAATTGGCAGTTAGAGGGCTCAAAATCTATACAGATTAGAATATATTATAAACTCATAATATATTGTGTATGATAATAACTAATATTATATAATAGTATATAATATATTCCATATTAAAAATGTAATATATATTAAAAATTATATAGTATAATGTATATGCATATGAAACTGAACCTGCGGTTGTGCGGCCAGTCTTGTACGGGAACATCCTTGACTGTCTGTTCTCCTGGTACCTGCTTGGCGCCTGAAAGCAGAGGGCACACACTGGTCAGCACGAGGAGAACTTTAAAAAAAGGCTGTGATTCAAATTCAGTTGTTCTCAAAAGTAGCACCAAAGGTACATGTAACAGTCTTCGCATCTTTCTGACACTTGTCCTGTCAACAGCTTTATGTGGTTGGTGGTTGATGTTCATCAAACAAACATCATGTGATGGTGATGATGCTTTATTTGCAATTGTAAGTTGGGAAATGGGTAGGTAACGTTGGTACCACTGTTGAAAAATGTCAAATTTTGAGACAAGTTACATGAGACGCACTTTATTTCAGTTTCCTTGAGGAAACTAAAAAAAAAAAAAACTTTCATATATATTTTATTCCATTATTTTGTGATATTTTAGATTTGGGATAAAGTTTATAAAACTAGAGTAACTAAGCACGAGAAAAATGTTTTACATTGCTGAATTTTTATGTTTAAATTTATATATATATATATATATATTTAATTGTTTGGGATTGAAAACATAATTTATTGGCCAAGAAGCACACTCGGGATGTCAAAATTTAGCTGCTATATCATGTCAGTAAAGATCTAAATTTAAAGACAAGTTAACGCGTAAGTTCAAAGTCAAAAGTCACAAGTTCAAAGTCAAAAGTCACTGATACGCATCACGCGTTTATAGTTGTAACAAAATAATGTATTTGAACCATACACAAGTTGATCGAAAATTTCAAGTCGTGAATTTAAAAAAAAAAAAAAGTGGCAGGGAATGCCAAAGAAAAAAAAATTGGTAAGGAAAATATGTCCGTAAATGCAAACCTGCGTAGTTAAAGGGGGAAAGCTGTGGCACATGAATTAGAAATCAGCCCGCATCGAGGCACTACTACCACGCTGGCTGAGAGGACGCGCGATCGCAGCGCCGTGATGCCCCGACTGTCCGCGGGAAACACGCAGATGTTGAAGCTACGGCCACACAGGGGGGGCCCTACGCTCGCTATGTTCGCGATGCTCGCTGCGTTCGCGATGTTCGCTGCGCCAGGTTGGCCAGACAGGATAGTCTAGTTCGCGATGTCGGAGAGACGCATGCCGTGGGATTTCGAGTGATGATTCCGACGATGACAATATTCTGCTGGCTCTCACGGTACGTGAACGTAAAAAATAAACGAGTTCATGAATTTAATATAAAAAAAAAGAATTTGAAGAATTTCATTTGATGAATCAGTTGCGCGAAATCAGCGACGTTTTAGAAAAAAAAAATAGCCGAGAACCAAACACCTTGCGACATCGCCAACGTAGCGAACACAGCGAACATGGCGAGCATAGCGCCATGTGTGGCCGTAGCTTCAGATCCACACCAAAAGAGCTCGCCTCTTCAGCGATCACGGCCACAACCATCGGACTTTTTCAACGAATAATACACCTACGACGAATTCAAAACATGCGAATTATGTTTTTTTTTGTAAACAGGCAAGTGGGATGAAGACGAGTATATTTGTTGTGCGTACATCACTTAAAGATCAGTTTATCGACGCGTACGATAATTACGACACAACATACCATAATTACGGTACACAATGTGGAAATTATTGTACGCTAATTTAGATATATATATTTTTTTTTTCGGCAACTTGGTTAGTGCTTCTGAATTCGTTCTCCAAACAAGTAAACTCAAAAAAACAAATCCCTGGGAAGTTGTCATCCAAGGCAGCGGTGACGTCACCTGGCCGGACGAATGGCGGTGCGATGACGGAGTTGCCGGCGACGCCCGGGGCGGGTCGTGGCACCGGCGGCGTGGTGCCGTCGGCTCTCATCGGCAGCATGTACTCGTACTTGATGCCAGGGTTCGGTTGCTGGTACAGCAGCTGTCGGACCGAGCAAGTGACGAGAACCATGAGCCCACGTCGTCCTGGTACTCACTCAACCAACAGCTGGAGACGTCATCGTCTCGCGGATTACATTTGCAATTAATTTTTTTTTTTTGACGTGACAACGTCTAATAAATCGATGAACGCCGGCTGCACGCACGAAAAAGTGTCCCGTTACGCACATTGTCCCGTTAAGATGTATCCCGTTACGCTCATTGTACGCTTGCGCCGCATCTATCTCTCTTCCACTCGATTGGAACAACCATCGATTTGACTTTTTCGAGGCACATTAAACTTGAAACACTCCCATTAGTTTCCTACTTTTCCTATCATCGTCCTATCCTTAACAGAATAACACAGATTGGAAGAAGTTAAATATCAAACATGTAAAAAAGTTAAAGTTAAAATAATCTCTTCGTTAAAGTAATAAACATATTTGAATTAATAAGTGAAAATAAAAGTAAATTTATCAATTAAATTGAGGATTTCATTTCACTCCTTCTTTGTATCCATACAAAATAGTGATAATTGAATAAAAATTATTCAATTTTATTCAAAAAAGTATGCAATCATTTAATCTATGTTTTGTTATGAATTTGTCACGTTAAACTATCGTCCATAAACCGACTTTACCGACAGCGATTTTTTTTTGTAAATGGAAGATAAATATTCATGTGAAATTACGAATAATTATAAATATTTACAAGTACATTTTTATCACTTCAAAATAGTGTTCGCAGTAATTCTGGGTTCAATGCTTCGTATTGTCTAAATATCTCAAATAGTTAAAGTTATTTGTAAACTCAGTATTTCATATATGCAAAAACAACCATAGCAATGTGTTGTACAAAGTAAACAATTTTTTTTCTTTTAGCTATTCTTTTAGCTATTTCTGGTCAACTGGTTTTCAAAGAAGTATTTTGTAGAAGCGCCGATTTTTCTTTTTCTGTGTCTCAGCAAACCTGCAAAGTAGACTTGAAACACATACATATACAATTGCTTCCCGTTTATTAGGACTAAATTTTTCTTGAAACACCTTCGTTGGCCCTGAGCTAGTTGGAAACAAGTATGAGAAGTGATTGTCGATCGGTGAGCTCTTAAAAAGGCAATTTGAGATTAGCCTGATATGAGAAAATTTTGGCATAAAAAATATCGTAGCTTTGCTTATAGATAGGTACCTGTACAATAGTTCCAGTTATCATTTGTTTACAAAACTAGATAATCCAATATATGGTCGGTTTAAGGGCTTCTTGACACGCCCTGATACACCGTGGACCAATAAGAAACTTGCAATAAGCACGCGACTCAAATCACTTGCGACAAGAACTTGAGTGCAATGTTGCAGCTCCTAACAATAATAATAATAATATTGATAATAAATCACACTACCCTGATGCAGAAAAAAAACGCGAATTTTCAGATACACTGTAGTCACTCGAAACCACGACTATTTAGCGGTTTTAATTTCACTCGAGGCTAGACTAAATTAAAAAAAAAAAAATTGGTAGTCTGTAAAGTCGGTTTACGGACGATAGTTGAACGTGACAACGTCATAACAAAACATTGATGAAATGTTTGCACTACTTTTATGAATAAAATTGAATCATTTTTATTGCATTATCACTATTTTGTATGGATACAAAGAAGGAGTGAAATGAAATCTACAATTTAATTGATAAATTTACATTTATTTGCGCTCATTAATTCAAATATATTTATTACTTTAACGAAGAGATTATTTTAACTATAAATTTTACAAATGTTTGCTATTTAACTTCTTCCAATCTGTGTTATTCTGTTAAGGATAGGACGATGATAGGAAAAGTAGGAAACGAATGGAAGAGAGGTAGATGCGGCGCAAGCGTACAATGAGCGTAACGGGACACAGCGTAACGGGACAATGTGCGTAACGGGACACTTTTTCGTGCGTGCAGCCGGCGTTCATCGATTTATTAGACTGTTGTCACGTCAGAAAAACGTGCAAGCAGTATAAAAAAATGTTATTTCGAGTTGCAGGACGGCGGTTGAGCCGAGGGAAGCAGTGAAAGGTGGCGGGGGAGGGGAAAGGGAGGGCGCACCATGATGTCGACGGGCTCGAGCAGCGGTCCGGGCGCCGTGATGACGTCACCGCGCGCGGCGTCCTGGCGCCGGAACGTGAAGTGCGTGCCGGCGCCCTCGTACACGCCCGACCAGTTGATGGCCCAGTTTCCGTTCACGATGTACTGGCCGTCCAGCCGCCGCAGCGCTGAAACCGAGCCGCAGAGCCACAAGCACCGGAGTCAGGGTGGCGTCTTGACGTGGTTCCACCTCGCCGTCGCCATGTCGATCCGCCCGAAACATCGCGGAAATGGTGCTCGACGATAATGTCCGGTAATGGTTAGCAATCACGGGCTAGAACCTCCTTCGTGAATAAAAATACATTTAAAATGTATCCGCAGTGCAAACGCTACACTTCAACCGATGTTTTGGGCGTCTAACCATTAAGGCGCAATAATTAGTAGTACAAAGTCGACACTCAATCCAGTCCCTTTGAAAATTTGTGTCCCCCCCCCCCTTCTCCCTTCGTAACTGTGCTACCATATCCCATACTTGACCAACATGAATGCAGTTTAGTCACGCAATTAATTTACAATAAAAAGGTCTCTAATCAAAAATGTAAACGTCATCCTTCTGTGTAGGTATAGTACAAATGGTCAATGTGTGTATAAAATCTGTATGAGGAAACAAGTGATTTTTATAGTTGGCATGTGGAGTAACAGTCCTGCGTTATATATATATATATATATATATATATATATATATATAGAGAGAGAGAGAGAGGGAGATGTTACACACATATATATACACTCCAATGCTTTATAAAAAAATCCTAGTTGTTTATCTGCACAGGAAAAAATAATGGTTTTGTCTAGCCACCACGCAATATATTTTGTTTAAACAGACCGAAATGAAATATGGCTATGGTGGTTGAGTAGGTTCTGCCGCTCGCTTTCCGCAATGGCAATCCACGTTCCGATCCCCGTATAAGTAAGTCAAAACAAGAATTTTTCGCAATTGGGAAACGTGGAGAACGTTGCTAATTGAAGGTTAATTTTTCTATACGGGTACTACCTCACCCCACCTATTCCCATCTCACCATCCCTCATCCTCTCTGATGACCTGGGTCTCGACGGGAAGTCAAGCCCATTAATAAATTCTAACATTAATTCATCATTCATTCCAATCCAAATATTTTTTTTACAACCACATGAATTTGTAGTATCAGCAAAACTGTCCATTAGTGACAAAACAATTGTGCTGACAATAATAAGCTACTTATGGACACTAAAAATATATGTATATTGTGGTATGACAAGGCTGCCCCATAATTTAATTTTTTTCAGTGTGCATAAGAAAGATGTGTAGCCACCCAAACAATGATGAACAAGAATAGAGACTAATATATTTTTACGATTCTTTTCCGAATAGTTCTTTGAAAACAAGCAAAATAATAAACTGTTAAAATTCGCGGTCCTAACATCGAAAGTATACACAATGGAGCATTAGGTGTAGTTATGGACGATTACAGTGCAGTCAAGAAATTTCAGATTAAATAAAGATTCTTGTGTTTATTTTCCTAATATCTGCCTTTTAACGGCTTAGCTGTCAACAAAACCATTAAAAAATAAAATTATCACAGCAGACGCATTTTGCACATTGTTGAGGTTATAAATTCTCGTAGATATATGTCCGATTTTTCAATGCAGTTCGTGTTAGTCTCTTCGTTTATAGTATATACAAACTAATAGTGGGAAAAATAAAGCTATAAATTATTTAACTAGAAATAATGTGCACAAAAAATCTTAAAAAATACGCAACTGCCATTCAATTACGTCAACTGATTCTTTTTAACTTCTGTTGGCAAAATGCAAGCCAACAATGGCTCCTTGCGTAAAAGGCCTTGGATCGGTCCGAATGGAAAGTAGTCTGTGTTGCTCCACGAAAACACACACCCACAAGCCAGGGAGAAAATTGTGGCGACGTGGGCAGCCAAGGAGCAAATGTTCCGGAGGAAACGCCTCGCGGTTATGCAACCGGGCGTTGGCCTCGCAGGTTTAAAGGAGTCAGCCTAGTGTTAGTGTGGCGGGATGATAAGTGCGTCTAGCGCGGTATAGCCTCTAAGCGCGAGGCTGTGAACTGGCGCGCAATCTTCTCGTCGTGTATAGGACAACTGTGAGATTCAAGCGGTAACCATGACATTATGTGACGGAGAAATAAAGATAAAGGTGTATTAAAAGTGTCTTGAGTGCTTTCAAGAATCTGTACTGAGTGTTTCTTGCATATAAATTATCTGAAAACATGCATTTTAAACAGATTCACTTTTTTATAATGCAGTTAAAATCCGAAGTAGGGAAACAGAAACTACTCATACGCCCTCAGAGTATTTTTAAAAGCGTAAAATTGTACAGACACCACTAGGATATCTTGAGCAGTTAAAAGTTTTTCCAGTCCCTATTTATTGTTACGAACGCGAGAGACCAGAACGCGATGCCAGATTCGGAGCTGGCTGGAGGCCATTCACGGCCACTGGCGTCACACACCGTGTCACGTGCGGTCCGCTGACGTAATGCATGCCACGTGCGCCTGGCAGAATAACAAGTGTCATTGCTACCCCCTCCCTCCCCCCCCTGCGCTCCCCGCACAAAGTACTTCCTCGGCGTTGTTATCTATCGCTGAGCGGCCTTGGGAATTCTGTGGACCGCCGCGCGGAGTGGCGTGAATGAACGCCACCCTTCGAGACTGTTCGGGCTTTGGGTCGGCCCGGGATGACGCGACTCGTCACAGCCACTATCGTTGGTTCTGGAAAGACGACCTACTAGTGCTTGAGCAGCGACGCCGTCCTCCGCGACAGTTCCGAGAGAGTTCCGAGAGTTCGGAGAGTTCCGCGAGTGAAGGGAAGTGCAACATTGGCGAAGAGGGTGCGAGACATCCCTCCCCCCTGAGACTGGCACGACGCGGTGTTCGACTGGATCGTAAGAGTACGGAGACCGAGTGGCGCGAGACTGTGTTTGTGGACAGGCGCGAGGTAAGGGGCTAACCACTGTTGAGCCTAGCTTCAAAGACGAGTGCGAACTGACAAGCATTGAGTGGTGTGAGAATAAACATTTTTAAGTGCCAGTGATTTGTGATCGGACATTTTTAAGCACAATTATTTTTTATTAATGTAAATATTAGTAATAAATAAAACTGTAGTAAAACGTAATTTGTCTATCCCTTAAGAGGTCGTAACAATATATTTGTGATGTTAATGATTCTTATGAGGTTGTTGGTTTTCGCAGAAGGCCCCTAAGCTTATCAGCGTCCTCAGCCTCCCACGGATTCTCCCGCGCCGACAAATTCATGCAGATGTTTTGGGACGTGCGCGCAGGCGGGCGACAAATATCTCCGACGCTTACGTCCACATCAATTTTTTTTCTTTTATGACCAAAGCGCGACGGGGGATGTTTACTCCCAAGCGATTGCGGCCAGTGCCTCTTTGATGGCGAGTCCTTTTCCGACATCTTCTGGTCCTCCCCCCCCCCCCCACACCCACCATAACTGCCGCGACGACAGAAATACGTCCGGCCGCCTTTCAAAGGCGGCTGGAATTATAAATCTATGAACGTTTCATGGGCGGCACTACTACTTCCCCCCTCCCATTTCTCGGATCCAGAAGAAAACTTTGTATTAGCTCTTGGCAGAGGTAGCAAACAAATGCGTATATATATATTTTTGAATACATACTCTAACACGCAACTAAAATAAAAAAAAAGAACAGTCCACCCATCAGATCCGGGCCTGCGCGGTCTATTTCACCCCAAGCGTAAGATGGAGTGTCATGGCGTTCACACACCGCCACGCGGCACTTACTGAGCTATAAAATAATAAACGCGCGGCGTGTGATGATTTCACCAGCACAGAAACTGAAAATAAAAACACAAAATGTCCTTTAAAGAGATTAAATTAGACAATAATGTTACTAAATTAAATTATCACGCAGCTTTCGTAAAAATTTTATACTCACTAAAACTACTGTCTTTAAATATTTTTGGGAGATTTTATTTGTTTGGTTAATAAATTATATTTTATATCTATTAATAAGTGGCGACGCGTTTCTCCAAAGCGAGAATGTTTTTTTTATCACTGAGCTATGTTAAGCTTGGAGTGAAACATAATAAAAAAAATGTATGCATGGAGTCCACGCGTGACAGAAGTGAAAACATTGCATTTTTTGGCGGCTCTTTTGCCGTTTATTCCACACGTTGCCTTTGATAATACCTCTTATCTGCTTCTGCCTATTTATTACTTTAAGTCATGATGTTAAATCTAGATCTGTAGTTGAATAAATGAAAATAATAACTCCAATCGAACATAAACTACACTTATAATGTATATCTCAAAGTCTATAAGTCCCTTTGACATTTAAAAAAAAAATATGTTTACATATCAAAAATTAATTAGACTTATTAATCTAACATTTTAAGTCCATGTGTTTTTTAACACTATTCACGTAGAAATTAATGATACTTACGAGTAGAAAGTCAATTGCTCAAACTACGGTAGAACTGTCTCAAAGACCAATGAAATATCATTCGTTGCAACCAATACGAGAGCTGGCCAATGACAGTTGGAAACTCAGCTGGAAGAGAGCGCAAGGCTGCTACGACTTGTGAAGCGCGAGAGAAGTGCTGACAGTGTGACCAAAGATGGGTAGAGACTTGTAAAATTTGCGGATTCAATGACCTCTAGGACAGAATTTACAGTCATCTACAAGCTCAAGTAAATAACCCATGTTCATTGACTTCTTACCTGAGAGATGTGTTAACAGGGTTGATTGTTATCCGATACTTCTTTGGTTGATAGTTTCGTTTAAGGCTCAGAGTACTGCATGCTTACCATGGGAAAGTTACGGAAAGTGTCGAATGTTATAACAGTTGGAATTTTAGTTCGCACTTTAAATGATTCGTGCAATGAGGAATTTTGATTTACTATAATTTTTCGGACATACATCATTGTAGTTTTGCACCGTTTGCCATAGAAATAATTGAAAGAATGCAAAATAAGAAATTCCACGGAATTCTTGTGCTGTAGTTATTGTGTTTTCCATAATACCTGTTTAGTTCCATCGTTGGACCCATCTGTTCGACATCAGCTGATTTAAGCTGGTTCTCTGTGAATTGATGTTTTCATTTTTATGCCTTATTTGGAATTTTTGAATTTTTTTCCATGGAAAACAGTGCAAAACTGCAATGACGTGTTTACAAAAAAAATTGTATTTAATTGGAATTTTTAGGGCGGTGTTCCAGGACATCCGTGTGAGGTAGCGAATCAGCACTGCCTTATTGGTAGGGACCGCAAAAATTCTCGGATTCATTTACCTATAGGATAGCCTCCATTATCCTCTGCATTTCTCAAGTAAACACGCGTGTTCATTGGGTACTAAATTATAAAGCGTATCCACTGGGTAGCTTGTGATTCGACGCTTCATTGTTCGATAGTCTCTCATTGGTCCAGAGAGCTCCAGTTAATACTGCGAGCCAATAACAGAACCAGCAGAATTGTACACATGTTTGAATTTCAGCCTATCACGAAATTAATACGCGAATTTTTCCGGTCTCTACTTATTGGCAGAGACCGGAAAAATTTGCGGATTCATTTCACGACAGCCTGAAATTCAAATAGTTATACCTTAGTGCTGCCTCTGCTATTGGCTCACAGCTCACCTGGATGACTCCGGGCCAGTGAGAAACACTCAACCGTAGCTGTATCGAATCACAGGCCGCTACGTTGGGACACCTTCCACAAGACAGCAGCCGATGAGAGGGTGGCATTTGACCGAGTGTACGCAGAACTATAAAGTTCATCCTGGAGGTCATGGAACCAGCGATTTTTTCCGGTCCCTACTTATTGGTAGAGACCTGCAAAATTCGCGGTTTCGATGGCCTTCAGGATAGACTGCACATACCCCTGTACACTCGGGCAAATAACTCAAGTTCATTGGCCGCCGACTTGTAAAGTCGTCTCAGCTGGTTTGTCTGTGATTCGATCCTTCTTTGGTTTGAGGGGTTTATAACTGGTTGAGATTCGTCCAGGTGAACAGTAAGCCAATAGCAAAAAATTATCTAAGAGGTATTATGTGTTTGAATTCTAGCCCATCGCCGAATGAATCCGCGAAATTTGCAGGTCTCTACTTGTCGGGGAACCGGAACGCGTCCAGGACCGAGTCCCGGCAAGGTTGGGGGGGAGAGGGGATGGTCGCTCACCCAGGTAGTTGGCGGACGGCTGCATCTCTTGGACGGTGAGGTTGCAGGCGCCGCGCGGCAGCTGCGCCACCAGGCTGTAGCCCTCGGGCAGGCGCGCCATCGTGAACAGTCCCGACACGAGGCGGCACGTGCTGTTGGCGCCGCCGCACACGCCGCACGCGTCCGCCCTCCGTGCCGACCCCACCACTCCGTCGCAGCCCACGTGCTGCGGACAAGGCGCCGGCGCCGTCTCAGCACTTGCGCACAATACACCCACACACACACACACACACCGAGAGTTAGGGGTCGTCCATTAATCACGTGATGTTTTTTTTTAGCAAATTTTTAACCCCCCCTCCCCTCCCCTAGTGATTTGTGGTGAGGTTTTAGACTACCCCCCCCCCACCCCACCACCCAACATATCACGTGTATTTTTTTCAGTACAAATTTTTTTTTTTTTTTAAATTTCAGAATATTATCTTTAAATATCTTTAGGTATAATCTAATTTAATTGTGGAAAATTAAGCACAGCATGTATATTCGGCGCCAAAATCACAGTCTTGCTGGCGACTGGTCAAGCCGAGCCGGGCGGGGATATTGTTGCCTGGCTACGGCGAGTCGAGGTCACGCGTCGCATTTTCGGTTTAGTAGTAGAAATCGCGTGAAAAAAAATAAATACACGTGATATCTCTCTACACCCCTCCTCCCCCCTTGTGATATTTCGTGATTTTTTCCGAAACCACCCCCACCCCCTCCTTTTCGAGCCTCACGTGATTAATGGACGATCCCTTAGTTTTGCTTGCCATAGGCAATAGGAGGTTTGAAGATTATCGGGAAACCAGTAATTTCCCACCCGCCTACAGCTTCGAATTTGTTGGGAGGTTCGCCAAAGTATAGGTCACGTAGGATCTAGTAAATTGTTAGGGAACATTGAAAAGACAATTATATTGGCCTAACACGCTAAAGACTTCGGCCAGAGTGACATCTGCATGTGACCTTTGCCAGAAGGCTAAACAACCTAAAGAACACCTGCATGGAGAACCACAAACCATACATGGCGAAATAAATATATTTTGTTAATTCAAACAAAAATGTTTTTTGCAGTTGGAAAGATTCTGTTGACAAAAAAAAAAATGATTTTGTCAACTGAAACGTATATTTGGTTAGTTGTAACAAATTTGTTTTTGTTACTTACTGAGTTTTAGTTAAAATAACAAAATATTTTGTTCCACCAAGTAAATATTTGTTTCGCCATACATAAAAAAATATTTGTTTGATTCAAACAAACCTTTTTCTCTGTGCACCTTTCAGCTTTTCATCTGGAAGACTCGGGACAAAGACTATACCACATTATTATCTAATTATTATAAAACCAATTCTCTTTTCATCTGACGTTCTACGAAAAATGCACCATTTCTCATTAATTGCTCTTTTTTTAAATCCATTTTCGATTCCTCAACGTTAATATTGCATTTCGGCTTAAAATGCCATATTATAATAGTAGAAAAATGACACATTTAATATAAGTAAACAGAATAGCTTAAACATATATATGTTTTAAAAACTGTAATACTTACAAGATATTTTAAAACTATATGATTTTATATATTTTATTGATATAATTAAAATATATACTTGTATTCAGGTCGTAATGTTGAGTAAGCTGTGAAATATTTAATAAAGTAATTCAAACCATAATAATATACAATTTTTGCTTTTTTTAAATCTTTTTTAACTGGCATAAAGTTGATAGGCTGTAAATAATTAAAAAAATGATGGTTCTTACGAATTTTTTTACATCGGTGTGTCTGTCTGTGTATTATGTTGTCGCGTCTATTGTCACTTTATTTATATCTTAAATTGTATGCTAGTTTTAAGTTTTTTGTGTAATTTGTTTGTTTTGGCTGTTAATGTATGGTTTTATGTTTTTTTGTGTCATTCTGTAAATGGCTTATAGCTGTAGTATGGATCGTAAAACCAAACCGAATATATATTTTTTTTATAAATAGTCGAATCACAGGCAAACACAATCAGCAGCAAATAAACAGGCATTATCTGTCCCAGTATACAGGGGAGTGTAGTATACCCTGAATGTCATCAAAACCAGCCAATTTTTCCAGTTCTTAAACATAAGTTCTTTGAAATCTTCTTTCAATGGGCAACATTGATTTAAGACTTTTTTTTACAAACGCCATTGCTAATAAACTGTATGCCGATGGCATTCAAAGTAGACAACAGGGTAAACCACACAGTCCTTTTGTGAAAATTTAAAACTTTTTTCGTTAAATTATACAGCTGTGCCTAGGCATTTTCTGATATTTCGCAAAAGAGCACACTGAAACAAGGACAGCACTAGTATCATTGTAAATATAGCAAATGTCCATTAAAATCACGGTGGTATTAGAAAATACCGTAGTAAACCTACAGCAATAAAGGAAAGTCGTCGAAAAATCAGCGATAGAAGTGATGATAAGCGATTCTAGTGGGATGAGCTGTAAACAATAATGTTAGTAGAAGATTTTAAAATTTTCATTTCATTTTAATTGCAATTTAATGCGTAAACTGATTATTAAAAATTAATTGGAACATACACCCTCTCCATGGACTAATAGCTCCCTGACGTGCCTAAGTTATGGAGGTAGGCCTATTAGTCTATGTTTGGATTGGATGTCTGTACTGAAGTTTAAGTCAACCGGCTAGTAATTGGATAGCAAAACAAATTGTAGCTGCGTAAAGGATAATATGCTACAGATTTGTTTAATAGCTTGATGCCATCAAGTAGTGAATACTGATAAAAAAAACCACAATACCAACACACCTGCAATGAATTGAAGTTAAACTTCATTATAACCAGAAATTGTTCTTTTATGCAGATAGAGGTGATGTTCTTATTTAGACTTCAGAGAATTAACACGGTAAAAATTGTACACATCAACGGCCTTTCATCTTAACCGCCATGATTAACATACACACCGCAAATCTAAGGAACATACGCGCTGTACAGCACGCGCTTCAGGTTTTCACTGGGCTGCGCGGGGATGGACCTTTATCAGGGCTGGGATCCGTGCGCTTATTACTCGAATGTCCGGGGGTCGTCCTCCTCACCCACCCTGTGGTTTGGTGGTCGTTCCTCTTCATCCCTGTTCCACCACCCACCCCCACTACCCCCACCCCTCGCGGCCGACTCCCGTACGTAATCTCCCCGGAGTCTCACGATCACAGCGAGGTCTTTCAGCGCGCTGCGGACAGTTGGATTACAAGCTGTCCGTCCGCGCCGCGCCTCGGACACACAGCAGTCCAGTCCAGACGTACGTCCGCCTGCCTCGCGCGAGAAACCAAACATACACCGGCACGGAGCCAGACACACGAATAAACCGCATCACTGCATCTTCGGACCTTTTTTTAACGTGACAACGTCTAATAAATCGATGAACGCCGACTACACGCACGAAAAAGTGTCCCGATACGCACATTGTCCCGTTACGCTGTGTCCCTTTACGCACATTGTACGCTTGCGCCGCATCTAGCTCTTTTCCACTCGATTGGAACAACCATAGATTTGACTTTTTCAAAGCACATTAAACTTGAAACACTCCCATTCGTTTCCTACTTTTCCTATCATCGTCCTATCTTGAACAGAATAACACAGTTGGAAGAAGTTAAATAGCAAACACGTATAAAAGTTATAGTTAAAATAATCTCTTCGTTAAAGTAATAAACATATTTGAATTAATGAGTGCAAATAAAAGTAAATTTATGATTTAAATTGTATATTTCATTTCACTCCTTCTTTGTATCCATACAAAATAGTAATAATTCAATAAAAATGATTCAATTTTATTCATAAAACTATGCAATCATTTCATTTTTTTTATGACGTTGTCACGTTAAACTATCGTCCGTAAACCGACTTTACAGACAACTAAAATTTTCTGTTGCAAAAGCAAATGGCAGGTTAAAAAAAAAGAGGAACATTTTTATGTTTAACATCTTAGCTCTCGGTATATGGTTATTTAGCAGGAGTGATTTCGTGAATGTAACGGAAGTTGCGTGGAACGGAAAAGTGTATAAAAACGGTGCTGCCATCTGTGCAGAGAGTTCGGGAAACCATGGTTTGTAGATGTACCGAAACAGGGTCGGACGGAGCAGGAATCGAACCAAAGTCCAACCATGTTGCTACTCCGTGGTTTAACCTCAACTTCACTACACCAACTCACTCCGGTCCCAGGTTAAGTGTTCAACGACACGAAAACCAGACCGCCGAGCGTGCCTGTTTTCCCATAGGGGAGTGAAATATAATGGGAAGTGACATCTTTAACTCAGATGATTCAGTGACGTTTGGACATCCTCGGAACAACGGCGCGTGCAATGTCGCAGCAGCTTCCAGGCTCCCTGCCACATTTCCCGAATGTGCCGCTACTTCTGCGCCTGAGTGTACAGGACCCACAGGGTTCGGTCCCGAGGGAACGAACGGGAGAATGGCGGCTGCGGAAGACAGACGCGCCCATTAGGCTTCCGGAGAGAATGCCCCAAGGCCATCGTCGAGTTCGATGGGCGGTGCTTGCGGTAGGCGCGAGGGAAATTCGAACATCGCTCCAGCGATATCTCGCGGACTACAAAACCGCGAACTGAATGTCTTTTCCAGATGGGTTTTCACATCAGTCTCTGACGGAATGCTTTTATATATTTTCACCTTAAATTTACAAAAAAAAACTCTTGGTTACAAGTTATCAATAGATCCTCCTAACATATGAAGCCAGCTTCGTAAATTGACATGCACTAAGTTCACTTTCTTTGAACACGAATGAACAAGAACAATCTTGGTATGTTATCAAAACATTCAAAAACTTGGCAAGACTCCTGCAACAATACCCTTATTTCTCCCACGCGTTTTTTACTCTTAAAACAAATTCAGAAATTCGAAATACGGTGAAGTTTATACAAATATCCAGTTATCTTAAGTTACGAAGAACGCTTAATCCGTTAATTTACTGTGATTCTTAACAGTGAATGTCTGTCGTTCATTGCGAAGCGAGGACTCTTGGAAGAGTTGGAATTTTTTTTTATTATATCTATGACACGACTCACGGACTATCTAGAGTCAAATGCTGATGCCAGACAAGCTCATTCACACTCAGATCACAAATAGTATCAAAATATTGGCGTAGTAGTGTCACTTACTGGTCGAACTACCTTTCTCTTTATCCATGCCCCCTCGAATTTTTGTTTGGCTGTTTTAGCTGAAAGAGAATTATCGCTACAGCTTGGGGTACTTACTTTTACATAAGTTGCATTGCATCTTGGAAATTACACTTAAGATTTTTGGCTCAAAATTTTAATCAATTCAAGACAGGAAATTTCGTTAAATGTAAATTTTTTATGACTGTGTAACAATTGGAACAATGTGATTGCGTTGAGTAAAAAATAATAATTTAATTAATCTTACGTCTAATCAACAGCGCAGTCGAAGGATGTATTAAAGACCAAAACCCATAAATTACAGATATAATTCAACCATTTTCATTGTAAAGAAAATATCTTAGAATTTTATATGAGTGATTTTTGGTAGCCATGGAAAACTAAATTCAGGGTTTGGACACCGGTGTTGAAGGGCAAGTACACCATTCACGATAGGTAACCATACAAATACAGAATAATTATGTCAAGAGTGCTTAAACATCAAATACAGTATAATAAGGCTTGAAAATGATCATTACGACGATGATGATTCCAAAAGTAAAAATGTAAGCATCCTTAAGAGGCAAAACACTCTAAAGCAGAATAATTTATTTCAGTCAATTAAATGTTTCTAACTAAACTTCAGAATTGAACTGCTGTTGGTCTGAGAATCGGTGTAAAAACACCAGAAATTCATTTACGCAACTGAATCATTACCATTTCAAAATACGTTAGATACAGCCTTTGAATATTCACGAGGAGTTGAAAAACTAAAACTAATAAACAATTTTATTTGTAATTTCACTCGTTTTAAATAATTAACATTTTATGAACTCTACAGTATATGAAAATCAATAATGCATGATTTCGTTTGTAGCATCAACACCGAGCGCTAAGAGTTATTTAGTACATGATTTTTTACAAAATCGTTGTACCGTGTTGGTCCCTATGGACTGTGGGTGGATACGCACAACTTGAAAAAGCTAGATAGCATCTACTCTTCAAGCTCGATGCTTGACTAAGTATTCTAAGAGGACTTCTGTATTCGCCGGGACAGCCCCCGATCAACTGGAACTCATCGATCTGGTCCAAAAACAGCAATTCTCCTCGGCTCGAAGCTGGAGCCGCGTCGTTCTGCAACGGAACCGAGGGAGGCGCTCCGGACATTATCTTAAATCACGCGCACTAACATTTCGAGTTCAACCCGGCGTCGGCGAATGTCTTTTTCAGATGGGTTTTCCCAGCGGTCTCTGACGACACGCTGTTATAAATTTTCACCTTATAATTACAAAAAAAAAAAAAAAAAAAAAAAAAAAGCTGGTTGCAAGAGATCCAGAGAACTTCGTAAATAATATAAAGCCTTGTTCGTTCTATGTTCACTTACTTTGAACACAAATACACAAGAATAATCTTGGTATGTTAATCAAAAGATTCAAAAACTTGGTAAGTCTCCTGCAACAATACCCTTATTCCTCCCACGCGTGTTTTTTTTTTTTTTTTTTAAATCTTGAAACAAAGTCAGGATGTCGAGATACGGTGTAGTTTCTACAAATATCCAGTTATCTTAAGAGGTGGATTCTACGTTCCAAAATACGTTAATTTACTGCGATACTTAACAGCGAATGTCGGTCGTTAAGAATATCCGCCGCGCAGGGCCGGTGCGTCCATACAGGCGAACTAGGCAACCGCCTAGGGCGCCAAGTAGCTGGGGGCGGCGCAGCACGACACATAACAGCTGATATAATATGTTTAACGATTATTGAAACTAGATGAAAATGGATTTTTGTAACAGTTTGGAATGTTTATATTGATATAAGTAATTATTTAAAGTCCACGGTAACCTGTTTATGATTTGTAATAAGTAAAAAGGTAAAAAAAAAAAAAAAAAACACAAGCCTGCTTACATTCGATTGTTGACAAAATCTTAGGCTTACGTGATGTATTTTGAGGTAAGGAAAATTTTTTTGGGGTGTCCGGCCCGGGTAGGGGGGGGGGGGAAATTAAGGTTTTTCGCCTAGGGCGCCAATTTACCTTGCACCGGCCCTGCCGCCGCGGGAGGAACAACTGCAGAGACCGCAGCGCTCACGGGTCACGCGTGTCGTCCGCTGGTGCAGCTGGGAGGTCCTCGACCGCCGGGGAGAGCGCTGCTGGTCGCTGGTGCGATGGAAGCCCTAGCAGGTCTCCAGGGGTCACGCGGAATTACCACTCACTCACACACACGCGCGTCCACTGGCGCGCGGGGCGATGCAATCGCGGCCGGCAGCGGTGCCGCTCGTTACTGACCCTGCGCCTGATTGATGTCAGGGATGCTCTCTGCGGACCAGCTGTGCACTTGCCGTTTGGCTCAACGCAACACCAACTACGCATTTGCAAAGAGATAGGGAGAGGGAACTGTCCAGGACATGTAAGTGGATCAAGTAAAAAAAAAAAAAAATTCCCTCCTGTGAGCAGATTGTGTGTAAATCAAAAAAACTATATTTATCCTACTTCATTTATTTTTCAGTATCTATACCCAATGTTTATAAGGCATGTTATAGAAAAAAATTATTCTACCATGTTTTGTAAAGTTCACACACTTAGCATTGCTATATGGTATGCCAAAAAAGTGGGACGTTATCAAAAATGGTAGGATTGAACACAGTATTCAAAGAGGAAAAATTATCTCCCAGAGTAAGCTCAAAGAGGTTATTATTCTTCATGCTAAATTAGATAAGAGTATATAACCCTCTGTGTCTTATAGCCTAAAGCAAATATTAAGAAGATAGGTTATTTTTTTTAAAAATTACTTTTATAAGTGACATATTTCAAAATACTCAGCAACAATATCTAATTAAACATTAAATTAGAAATGCCGATATTTTTTTCAGTTGATACCTGCTTTTTTAAAATGATTGATGTGTAGTGATTTCCTCCTTTATATATAACCCAGGGTATGTATAATCTGCAGTTACTGAGTTGGTTACTGAGTGTTTAGGTAAGCTCGTGGACAACATTTGGTAAAAAAAAGGAAGATTTTTTAAAGTTGAAACGACAACAAAACAATTCTGTAAAATGTTTATAAGGCAGGGGTGGCCAAACTTCAGTACCCCCAACGAAACATTTAAAATCACAGTTTATAACTCTTCCATAAGATGCAGGGAACAGTTGTACGACACCGACAACGATATTCCGATCCTAGACATCAAGCGACGGATACGTCCGAACAAACCCGAATGATCGTGAAAGACAAGCCACAAAAAAAGCGCAAGCCACTAAATCGTAGGCTCATAAGAAATACGTTGCCCCAGAACCTACTGAACTACACTACTAACAACACTCCATCGGAATTAGCAGTTTGTTATGGGCCGTGGGTGCCAAAATTTTGTTACTGCTGCATATTTTTTTTCTCAGTCTAGTGAAATAGGTCTGGAGGGCTACGTGTCGTTCGCCGACAGCTTGTCCTTCGTCGCTCCTCGCTGATTGGCGGTTAGAGCAAGGAGGCGTGTCGACGGCCACACTCACACGCACAAACACGTCTGCAGGATGCTCCTTCGCCGCCGCTGCTAACTACCGCTCGTTAGCCACCCTGTCGACGGACAGACGAGCCGCTAACCAACGGGCTGTGAGGCAGCAGCTGCTGACAAGCACTACAACACCGAGCACCGAACTGAAACATTTTCTTATTTTATCTCATAGGATATTAATTTGACTAGGTCGCCAAACGGCGCGCAGGGCTAAGAAGACTTGCCACGCTATTTACAAACCGCTCAAGATTTCTGGATAGTGTCCAATTACGAATAGAATTCAAGAGCCACTGCACTTATATAGATTATTTTCGTTCCATGTTCTTTTTTTATGCAAGTGAAAAAGGATAAAACAGGTGATTTACCAGAGGTTTCAAGGTATTGTAAATTCTTAACATAGTATTGTAATGGTATAGGGAATTGCAGTCTTTAATATTCCACCTTAAAATTACAGGGTCACCCCCCTAAATCCCCATAGAGGTGCGTTGCCAACAAGAAGACTGCGCCCCATTTCGGTGCCTGGCACGTAGAGGCGAAGAAGCGTGTGATGCGCGAGCCAATCTCGCCCTTAGCGGCCCCGCGCTTTGAGAGCACATTCACATATTCAGGCGGCCACCTTCATCGAGGAGGCTAAGTAGAGGATCTGTTGCGAACCGAACCAAACCTTTCCACACAATCAAATAATTTACTGAATGCAAACAATTGATTTCACCTGTGTCCAAAAGATTTTACGCTAGTAACACCTTTCGGAAATTTTTCCTGCCAGAAAATGCAGTTATTTATTTTAAAATATGTCTTTAAATATTGTCTTATTTTTTTACGTGTTAGCTAATTGTTGTATCTTTTTATGGATATAAAATTTACAATTAGCTTATACATGGCTCATATATATATTTGTAATAGTTTCACAATTCCAATTAAAGTAACGCACGAATTTCCCTACGAAAAAGAACGTTGACAATGTTAAATTTGTCATGCGGTTTAATGACACATTGCGCTTAGGAATATCGAAACACACCAGACCTTCCAGAAGTGATTATTTTAACTTCGAACCAACCGTAATTCGTAATTAATAATAGTGAAGCCTTCCATCAAACGTCTAAACTAATATTGGTATGAGTCAATTACGATAGCGATCTAATATAAATAAAAAAATTAATTAAATAAATCTTTTAAATTGGCCAACGGCGAAAAAAAATTCTAATAAGACGTCAGAATCTAAAACTACGTTTTGTTGAATATTCGATTATCTTTTTGCATGGTTTAAGAAAAAATTATGCTTGAATGAAACGTAAATTAAAATATAAAATTATGCGCCAATTTTCGTAAGAAATACTCAGTATTATCTCTTAAAAACGTATCTCATGCATGCAAAAATAGCTACATATAGCCATTGCATTACAATATCTTTCTTGTAGTGTTACAAACAATTTATTGGCAAATGGTTTCCAAAGGAATCTTTCTTAAAAGTACGTAAGACTTGTTTTCTAGGGATAATAATGGCACGGATGCGTCGTGGGACGGCAAGCTGACGACGGGTTGACGAGGCGTGGACGAGAGCGACGTCGCTAACAGGCGTCCATGTGCCGTTACCCGGTGACACGAGGCGCCCGCCAAACAAAACACGCGAGCCTATGTTTATTTATATATTTCCCCCCGAAAAAATAAAACGTTTAAAAATCCTCATGCTTCAGTTTTATACGCGTAATTTAAGTGAGACGCTACCTGACGCGAATGTGTGCTTACGTATCCTAAACATTAACTGAAAATTCCGAAATGTAGTTACATACGTTCTTGGAACGATTCCTGCAATGTGGAAGACTGATTTTAACACATGTTTTTAGTGGACATATGCCTTTTCTCGTTTTCACTGTATGTCGTAGAGGGGCCACAAGAAATGACCAGTAAGATGAATACACAAACACAGAGAAAAACGTGCCAAAATCAAACCATTTCAAGTGTTCAAAGGAAAAGAAAACCAAAAACAGATTCATAATTCCGTGGAAGGAATTAGTCGGAAAAAACATTCACGGCTCATACGAACACAGAGGACTGATAAAGACAAAACAGTTGTAACAAAACCAAGAAAAAAAAACAGACCAAAACCACCTTGACAATACAGCGACAGACGACAAGAGGTATTCTGGACAACACATATGAACACAGTAGGTTTACGAAGACAAAACGGTCACATATTTAAATGTCCTGTCAAATGTGTGAGGTTACGTTTGCTGGGCGTTAAAATGTTCTTTGAAGGTATTAGCTTGGCGGTAAGTGATTTATTTTTACAATCAAACTGCACAATTTTGTGTGTGTGGAATTGTTGGTATGATCACTAAGCCACAAGTATGTTTGGTTCTGATTTTTGACGGAAGGAGTTGCGATGAGCAGGCCTCTTCAAGATTTTAAAATTACAGTAATCATTTCACTTGACTCGCTGCAGTGCCTCTCAGTAGCGTATAAAAGGGTCTTTTTTTGTTCCACGCGTGGTCGCCTTCATGAGATTGTTTTCTCCATCTATATTCTGCAAAATGTCGGGCGGCGATGTACAACGTTTCTGACCTGCGCGACCGTCGAAGTTCTGCCGCGTGCAGAGTTCATCCGAGACACTCGACACGTACCAAGAAGGGCGTATAGTTTTACAATACTTCTTAAGCAAAATCAAAAGAGAAATATCCGTTCAGAACAGCTTTAGTTGCTTTACAAGGTATAGCTGCCACAAAACTCTGTACCAGCAACCGAATGATCTGCACAGAGAACATCATACAACATCGCTTATGACAGCTTAAATGTCCAGCACAGTCTTGAGGTGAAACTATTGTAACTGGTAAGAATCAGCGGAACTCACTGAAAAAAAAAGTTGCGAATTCTACATCAAAGTATCCCAGTGAAATTTCACTGATTTACAGCAGATATTTTTGTAACAGTTTCATCCAACCCAGCTTAATCGCTGTCCCACTGTCTACTAAAACAGACCGGTAGGTGTATCTGTACACAATGTTGGTTTCCCTAAACATACTTCATTCTGATTTCGAAATACGGCTTCCAAGACGCCCCTGAGATACGCTCGGCCAGCCCCCCTTCCAAATTGTAAAGCTGATGGAAATACCTCGACGGCCGTCGACAGTAAAATTTCACAGCTTCTTGGTGTTTCACGACTCTTTGGAAAGCTCCGCCCACAGGGGATTTCGCCGGCCGCGGGGTGACCCCTCGTCCCTTCGAAAATCCCCCCCCCCCAGAGCTTTTGGCACTGCTGTTGGGTGTTCGTTTGAAACTCCGTGATGGCGTGGATAATATTCCTGTCCTGCGAGTCTCTAAAGCCACCGCGTGTTCTTCGAAACGGAGGAACCGTAAGCCGCACGGTATTCCATGGTAACGACGCACTGAAACAAAACAGTGTTGTAGCATGGTCGTAGACAACATTCACTGTGCCAAAAATTCAGTATATTAGCGATAGTAAAATTTAATGATTACCAACAAACCGGGTTTTTGGACACAAAAAATTGATTTTGCCGTCACCAAAAATTTTGGTACAGATAAAAGTCATACAAACTTTTCGTTTTTTTTGAAGTCAATCTTCTATACAGCCGATCAGATAAAGTGAGGCAATGACGTCATAAATAGTGTAACGAAAACAAGGGGTGACACACTGCAAATAAAGTAGAGAGTCAGATAACTGCAAGACTCTTTGCAGGTTATTCGTCACCATACATGTTTTTTTTACAGTTGTGAACTTCGGGTGTGACATTCTTAGCTATCAATTATTTGCTGAAAATAGATGACAACAGTAGCTCTCGAAGGCAAGTATGCATTATAGAACAATCTCCTAGTTGCGTACTAGCGTACTTGCTCACTATCCCATTCACTCTTTCGCATGCTTTCACACTCGGATACACGCACATGATACACTTACATACATTCGCTTGCATGCTTTTGAAAATAATTTATCGAACAAAATAAGTTGTGTTAGTTATTCGAAAACTACTGCAGCTGTTAAAAAATAAGATAAACCTAAAATTTACTGAACCCTACTCAGACGTCTAAAAATACTGCGTTCGCGCAACTTCTGATTATCTGCTGCTGTAAAATTTAAACTTAGGTTACGTTATGTTTGTCAAATAAATGATATTTTCGGAAAAAATTGTTCATTTTATTTTAGAGAGGTTTTTTTTTTCGCACGTCTAAGTGATCGTAACTAAAATTAAGGGTTAGTTAGGTCACGAAAGCAATATTTAAACTATTTTAATTCGTAAAAAACATTATCTCAAAATAATTTTTATATCCGCCCATGAAATTTCACGAACGAGCGAGAACTGCGAATCTGTTCGACACCGTTCTGGGGACTGTCTCTATTTTAGTAAATCTTATGTTAGCTGTTGTTTGACACTTAACAAATAAAAAAACACATTGAAATTAAAATATCTCAATGTTTTCGACAAGTTACCTGACAGATGCGATAGTTTTTGAAATGCACGTATTACTTATTCTGTTTTTATTGAATTATCTACTTCATCTTTTAACTTAATATCGCATATACTTTTACGTGAAAATTTCATTGTAAAAACGAAGTATGATATATTACGACGATATGTAAACAAAACTGACATGTTTAATGTTATATAAAATCACAGATACTGGACAACAGAGAAGACTGAAAGTTGTCCGCAAATTTTCTCTTAGTATAAGTAAGACCCACTAAGCGTAGAACCAATTAAACCGTCCATCAACGAACGGTTGGAAAGACACCACGAAAAACTCAATCGCACATAGCGCTTCAAGAATTTATTTTCGACGGTGAACTGAGTAGCAATGATTAGCGCAGAAGAGCAGATGCCAGTTGCCGAAACGCCGCCAATCTTTCGCCATAGATATAATACTGTGCTAGTCCGAGTTGTTGTGTCGGCCAGTTAATCTGTTTATTATCATGGGTTCATCTGTGCATCACTATGTAGAACAGAGTTTTGTTTTATTGAATTTACTGTTCATGTTAAAGCTGCCTCGTCGTTAACGGGCTACTGTGAACGTCTGTACCTACTGAAATTATTTTTTCTGAATAAATTCCTTCCACAGAATCCTCTGATTTATTTACAAATGTAAACGATTTTCATCAGTAGAAATGGGCTTGTCCTCCACGTATTCATACGTATAGCCCTATTCATCTTTAGACTGTAATTTTTATTTGTAAATGTAACAGATATATTCAAGTAAAATTACTGATATTTGTGAATTTGTACATTTACATAAAAACAAATGTATCACTACAAAATAGTGTTCACAGTAATACTGAAATAGTATTCCTATCCGGACTTTGTGTTGTCCCAGTACCTCAATAGTTAAAACTGTTTTTAAACCGTTCCCTGATTAGCTTTGCAGTATTAACAGTGCACATTAATAAGGTTAACAAAACCAAATGAAGCCCAATTGTTAAATATACGATTATATTTCCCATGGTTTAAAAAATTTATGTTTGACTTAAATATCAAATCAAAATATTTTCTTGAGAAATAGTATTATCTCGAAAAACGTATTATTTCATATATGCAAAAATAACCACAGCCAAATGTTGTAAGTTACAAAGTTGTAGTATTACATACGGTTTCTTGGCAACTGGTTTCCAGGTTTTTTCCCCTCTGTGTTGTCAATACCTCCGTAAAACAGCAAAGGCTTACGTCGAAGAATTGTGTTGGATCGATCTTCCCCCAGTGAAAGAACGCAGGGTTCGCTCGGGTCTCGAGACAGGTTGATGCTCCCCGCACAGCTGATGCGAGCCAAGGAAGAGGGCGCTCGCGCGCCTACGAGGGAGGGGGGGGGGAAGGGGAGGGGATGCGTAAGAGTCTGGGGTGGATTGACGAAGGGGGGAAGGGGGAAGGTTGGTTGCCGGAGGTCACCGCAAGGTCGCGGGTCAAGGCGCCGTGACCTCCGGCGCCACCGCGGGAGATGCGATACAATAGCAATTACGTCCTCAATGGGCTGTGGGAATCGCACAGTAAATCAACCCTACCCCCCTCTCTACACCTCTCACTCTCTCTCTCCAGCCACCTCGTCCACGGGCGTACAAATTGCCATCTAGCGACGGCTCCTGCAACTTGCCGCAAGTGCCGCTCATGGCGTCGTGGGGGACTCGGATCCTCCACTCACAAATCCCCCCCCCCCCCCCAACCGGGTGACCAATCCCAGGTAAGTCGACCGCTGATCATCCTAACTTGCCCGCTCTTGATTGGCTCCAGCTATTCATCAACGCTACAATAAGTCGAAAAATTTTCACTTGTGACTCAACCCATTGATGAACTTTTTTTTTTATTAAAATGTGAAAGGGGTTATAATGAAAGTATATACTTGTACGTAGGTGGCGCAGTAGTAGCTACGCACGGGCAATTTAACGCGCTCTCTCAGAAATTACAGTAAATTTACAGAATTTTAAAACGACGAATTCACCAAAAATAAACAAAGAGTTCATCTTTTCAGATAAATGGATCTTTGTAAAAAAAACTACGCCGTATTTCGGCTTTCGAGTTCTGTTTTTTAAAATAATCACACTCTTAGAAGAAACAAAGAGTGTTCTTGCAAGAGTCTTACTAGGTTTTTTTTTTAAAGTTTAGATAGTACACCAAGAAAACTTTTGTGAATCCGTGTTCAACGTAAGCGAACTCATCACCTGTAAATTTCGGAAGATAATGTAAATTTAAGAAGATCCCTGGACAGTTTGTAACCAGCGTTCTTGGTAAACTTAAGGCGAAGACTTTTTAACAGTCCAGATCCAACGAGCAGAATTCGGGTTAATTACTTTGGCGGGTGGAACGAAAGTGCCACCCGCTCACCCGCTTCGAAATCCTTTGAGAGGGTTGCAGAAAATTACTAATTTTTTTAAAAGTGCCCCTGGCGTTCGAAGTGACTGTCTTACTCGTGGAGTGCGGATAATCCTGGGGCTTACATACTTCCCCCTCTCCCTTCCTCGTGTGCTGGCCACATTCCGAGAAGATGAGCACTTGTTTAGTACCGTGCTATTCTCTCTCTCTCGGAATTTTCTTTTTTACATCATCGCGGACACTAACGAGCCCACCCGTGCGCTTCGCATACGCCCCGCGGCCAACACACAGTCGACCACACGCCCGTGTCGTCACATGCATTCATCACGGTTGAGAATTTCGCCTGGCGGTTAGACTACCCTGGCGAGACGGCGTGTAGCGACGGCAGCCATCTTTCAAGGAGCCTCGGCATTTCTTACGGAAACAAGTCGCACATCGTCCGCGCCTCGAAGTAACCAATTAAAATGCCTCGAAGATAATACTACCCATTTTTTCCCTTCAAAATACTCCAACGATACATTATAAATTAATCGAGAGAATACTAATTGCACTTGCTAATGGTATGCGATCGTTGGTAACTATGTACTTAACGGTTACATTGGAGATCAATTGTGTAACTTCACAACAAAGCCAAGAGTATTAATTTTTTCTTCCAGGTCCAAGAAAGATTAATTTTGTTCACAAGCCTAATATCATTTACCCAACTATGAAAAGGCACTATGAAAAGGCTAACTAAACCTAATCAGGAAGAGCAATCAGAACTCGTTACAAGTAGCAGAAAGGCATTCCTGGTTGAAATCACGTAATAAACGCGAATTAATCAAAACTTAGGAAATGTGCGTGTACTTATGTTAACAAGTTTCAAGTATAATTTTTTGTTGTTGTTTTAATACACTAAAATTGTTTAAATGAATCTTAACACAATACACGTAACTTTAAAACTGCAGCTTTCAGATTGAGAAATAAACTAAAGCTAGCGCAGAGTTAGTGACATTAAAGAGAACCCACCGAAGTGTTAATATCTTCAACGAAACGTTTTCTCTGACTCGAATTTATTGATAAATAATTTACGAGTATTTTATAAGTTGCTAAATTGCCATGTTGTGATAATCAGAGTACACAAAGTGTATTCCACGATATTTTCACTATCGAAAATTTTCACATGGCAAAGTACGTACCCCTATGTTCACGAAAGCGAATATATACCGGTACACGCAAGCCACCGTCTTGAAAACTCCAGATCTTGGGAAAATGGCGGTAACGCGCATGCGCATTGGACTCCAAACTTGTCAAGATATCCGTCGCGCCGCTTGCCAAAGGAGGCGTTGACTTGTAAAACCAGCGTGAAGCAGTGGGTTCGGTCGGACGTCCCCAGGGGCCGAAGAGGGCAGGCCGCGGGGTGATGGTGGGAGGGGACCCCAGCGGGTAATCACACCCCTCACGCAGCATGCGTGACGGGTGACGGCCGAGAACGCAGCGAGTGTCAGGCGGCGGAATACATACGTCTGCTCCGGGATCGTGATTGCTGCCTACAAGCTGGCGCCCTGTTCGTCACATCCTAATTGAACCTACACTTATTATATTCCAGGGAGGGGAAAAAACATTTCCCAAGAAGGAAACATTAAAAAAAAACACAATACTTTATCTCAATGAGATCTATTTTGTACGACTGTTCTTAGACTTTTTATCATAAATTTGACTGCACATGTGGAGACTTCGCTGGAAGTATGTACTAGCTTCCAAAAAAAAAAAATGTTATGTTCTTATACAAAATATTCCTTTTGAAACCAGTTGCCAAAAATAGTTTATAATACTACAAAAATTATATTGTAACGTTGTACAACACGTGGCTATGGTTATTTTTGCTTACATATATGGATTTCGTATTTCGAGATAGCACTGATTATTTCTTAGGAAAGTTAGCACAATGTTTTATATTTTAATTGCTATTTCATTCAAGAATAATTTTTAAACAATGGAAAAGATTATACATATTAAAAAAATTGACTTGCTTTTGTTTTAATACGCTTATTAGATGTGCAGTTAATACTGGGAAGCTATTCACGGAAAGGTTTACATACAACTTTAACTATTGGAGGTAATGGGACAACACAAAGCATAAGTGCTCTGGTAAGAATCCGAAATCAGTATTACCGCAAACACTATTTTGTAGCGATATCGTTGTTGTCATGTAAATGTACTTATTTACAAAGATTTGTAATTTTAAATGCTCATTTATTTTCTATTTAGAAAAAATAGGGTGTAAAAATCTTTATGGGCATTTAAAATACTTGAAGTCCCAAACTCTTAACAAGGAAAGACATGAAACAAACTTTATATAAGATAATATTTTTTAACGATATATAAACTATTTACGCAAACAAAAGATGAACTATGACACATGACAAGTCCAGCTTTCACCTTTTTACTCCTGGCACAGTTTACAAGTAGAGGCATGGAAGTGTTAAAATGTTTATCCCAAAATGTAACCAATATTTACAATATTCTCGTGATTTTGCAGTTTTTTTCATAACATATTTCAGATCATTAAGGCATAAGAGTTTTAATGAGCTTTAGTTATAATTATTTTTATACAATTTTTAATTTAAAAAAACTTACGTTTAGACACTCTCATTTTATAATTTCGGTTTCAAGCTAGATAAATATGCAATGTTTTATTACAGGTAATAATTCTTTAAATTACATTTAAAATATATTTAAGGATTAAACCAACAATACGATATCATAATGATAACATCAAGTTCGTAATCGGTGTCATCCCTGATCATAATCGGTATCGGTATCGGCACATAATTTAAGCGTCTCATTGAACTGTGGTCAGTATTTAAAAGCGTCATGCATAGAGATGGTTATTTATCTCGGAAAAATTGGGATTTACTTTGTCCGTATTTGCAAAGTTTCTTTTCTTCTTGGCTATTGGCGAAAAACGCGCGTTCCCCCTTCTAATCCACCCAACTGCAATACAGAACCCCCATGATTCGCCCTAAAATATTTACACAAGGTAAAAAATATTCCTACCAGAATTGTTTGAAGACGAAGACATTATAGTGGATTTCAGGCTAATTTCAGGCTATATTAGCAAAAAATACTTTCGCCGTGAATCACCGTCTCTAGTTATATATATAACTAGAGACGGTGATTATATATATATATATATATATATGTGTGTGTGTGTGTGTGTGTGTGTATTTCTATTACCATCAATATGGCTCTTATTAATGCGCGGATTTTATTGGGCAGCAAAGTAGACATTGCAAGCGTATTGATGATTAGACTATATGGCTGTTGACACATCCTTGACAACTTTGAACCAGTTAAAAACAAGAAGAATAAGTGGTTACTCAATTGCGTGTAACCAACCAAAGAAAGTTCCGTCAGTTGGGGTGAAGTTGACCAGTGGGGTGAAGTTGACCATTTTTATGAAATTTGTTTTGTTGGCCTGACACAATCCAGGCAATGAAGATAAAAAATTATGTGATTATGTTTTAAAATCCAGGAGAGTTTCTCATAAAATAAGTGATTTTGGGACTGAAATTACAATTTTAGACAGAAATTTACAAACAAATAAAAACCAAGAACTATTTGTTATGATAAATATGTTGCTAATACTTTATTACTGCCGGGTATAATAAAAAAAATAATTGCAAATAAAATTGCTATGTTTGCTGATTTGAGAGGATAGAAGAGTTAGTAAATAATAAAAATTGCCAAATAAATAAAAATTTCTAAGGTAAACTAATTTTATTGAAACTGTGCAGTTTCTTTAGCATTTTGGGGTGAAGATGACCACATAGTCATGTTCACCCCAATGTCTAGTAATTTATGTTCAGAAGTATCTAATTCAGAAAACAGTTCTGCCTCCTTATAAACTAAACAAACGAGGCCATTATGTGATCCAAGAAAAAGTGACAGCAGAATTAACTAGAATGGAACTGCAGTTCAATGTTTACTAACATATAGTTTCAATTGTTATTTCTAATAGCTTACCTGTGGTTATTTGGTCTATTTTTTCTATTATTGTCAGGTTTACTTAACATATCAGTTAAATGTTTTATTATACTAATAAATATATATTTTTTGGTTATTGGCTATTTTCATAACTCGTAGGTTCCTCTATTTTAGGAAATAACCATCAGTCATATTCTGGAATAGCCTAAATGATAATGTTTGTAAAATATGAATTCAATTATTTTCCAGTTTTGTGCACAAGTAGTTTAAGTGAAGTCACCTTAACTATTGATAGGTAGGTAAATAAATCTGTTCACTTGAGTTTTCATTATTGGCAGTCTAAATAAATAACACTTTATTTTGTTCTAAATTGTTTATAAATTTTTTATTACAGAGTAAAAATTCAAAATAAGATTTTTTTTCTCAAAATATATATATATTTTTTTATGTTTCTCTTACATATAATGTAGTCAACTTAACCCTAACACTATCAAGGTGAATATTACAATGAACATAAACTTAATGGTCACATTCACCCCACAGGGGGTGAACATGACCAATTATATAAAAAAATTAAAAACATCATTAAAATAATAGTAATTTTTTCTTTCAATGACAGAATTTCAGAAAACAAGTATAGATCTATACACGTACATAGTTAGATAAATAAACATATTAAAATTTGGTAGCAAAAATTCATTATGAAGATGAAATCTGGTCACCACCCCAACTGACGGTTTTTATTTATTTATCAACAAATGAGCATTATAAAAGACCAATTGAATCCAGCCTGAATAGAGATGAATTAAAATAAAAGAAACACGTGGGTGAGTCTGTTAGTACTCGCAACTCGTAACGACTAACTTCGGTAACGAACAAAATCGTGTGTTCTCATGTTGCAAATACAGTTATAATACGAAACTTGGACACGAAATTTAACGTAGAATTATTTAAAATAATGCCGAGCCTAATAAATATATACGCAAATTGTGTTTTCAACAACATTTATTGAAGCGAATCACGCGTAGTTTCCGCATCCGCCGCTAGAATTCGCTGCCGGAGCAGCTACGTCGACTGTTGAATTAATTGATTAGCAGCGAAATTTTAAAAAATTTTATGAAACAGCTCCGATAAAAAAAAAGAAAACATACTTTTGACAAGGAATTTTATTAAAATACTGCCCATCTTGTTTAAAGTCCCAAAACGTTGATACTATAAAGTTTCCCTTTGGCTTTGTGAACTTAAGTTCATGTTATCCTTCTCATATGGCAGCGCCGTGATTACACATTTCCGCTCCATGCGACTTTCTTTCCATTCACGAAATTATTCCCAAATTGAGTATACCGAGAGCAAAGTTGTTACACATCAATAATCTTGGCTGGACTTTTTTTTAACTTTCAGTTTGAAGGCCCGTGTACAACAGTCCAAACCTGTGGGCGGTACGTATCCTTATCCTAATGTGAATGATGTAACTTGTTGCACGTAAAACAGTCCAGCATTCAACTGCAATGTCCGATGTCCGAATCTACTGATTTCTAAAGTAGTCAACAGAGGGCATTAAAATATAGAGCGCCAAAATAATTGTTATTCGATTGTTTTTGTTCACTATTTCCATGCTTTGTAAACGTGTACGCAGCCAAGTTTTGAGTACTTAGTTGACTTGTGAAATTTGCGGGAGTTAAATAATATTTATTTATATTCTGTAAGCCAAAATTCAAAATGCTAATGAAGTTTCGTTATTTTCTGTTAGCCTTGCGAAAGGGGGGACGGAAACGAGAAAATATCACGAGTGTTCATTCTTCTACGCCACCCGAAGGACACAGATATTGGGACAACGAGTTCAAGTTAGAGGTGGGTTGCAGAGTATCAATCTGCTACTTTGTAACTGATACACGCCTGTATCAAGTACTGCAAACGCTTTAACTATTCAAGTATCAAGTACTTTAGTATCAGTTTAGAATTCACCTGGAACAACACCACGGCCAATGTGCGCAGCAACCGATCGCAGATGACGGTCACTTGGGCGGAGCTTGTGAAAGGGGAGGGAGCGGCACGACGAATAAGGGATAAAGAAGGGAAAGGATGTAGGGGAGGGGGAAGCCTAATATGTACATCAAGTTCTGTCCCTGTCTGAACATGCCTGAATATTCACCTTCGGCCAACCTCGGGTTTATTTATATATATTTATATTTCTCTGTTTATTTTAATGTAGCTATACTAACCTAACTAACCGTCCTTAGTGTTCTAAAGTGTTTTAATGTAGCTAACCTAACCGACCACTTTTAATATTTGAATTAATTTTACCTGCGTAAAAATAAAACAAATCCCGAGGTTGGCCGAAGGTGAATATTCGGGCGTGTTCGGGCAGGGACAGAGCTTGATGTACATCTTAGGCTTCTCATCAAAGTACGCTTAGTGCGCAGTGCGTGCTCCTTGCAAATATTGAAGACTCCGATTACGAAAGGCGTGAAAAGAGAACACCGATACCTTTTTTCGACTACGAGGAATGTAGAATGAGAAAACATACCTTTTTAGGACTACGAAGAATGTAGAATGAGAAAACTGATAACTTTTTACGAAGAACGTGGAAAGAGAAAACTGATACCTTTTTACGAAGAACGTGGAAAGAGAAAACTGATACCTTTTTACGAAGAACGTGGAAAGAGAAAACTGATACCCTTTTACGCTGGTGATGACGGCACGGAGGATGTGTAACCTGTTACGAGAATGCTGATACCTTGTTGCTTCCTGGGACCGCTACTGCTGTATCTGATATAGAAGTATCAGCTACTTGTAACCAGTACATTACTGTATCAGTAACTGGTTGGAACAGATACCGAAAATTGCTGTAACAACCCACCTCTAGTTCAAGTTGACCAGGGAGATTCGGACCGCGCATGACGTCAGAGGGTCACGTGAGGCAGTGATCGGTGTCTGCCGGGACACTGTTCAGGACACCGCACACCGCAGATGGTCCTCGGGTGTCGCGGGAGCCTCGAGGGACGCCCCCAGGGTCGCCGAGGTCTGACTGGCGGCACCAAGGCCGCGATGACGCCGAAGTGACGCCGCCGCCGCCGGCGCCAATTGTGCGCTTATGGCCCTCTGTTCGGGGCCGATACACATCTTGATTGCCCCGCTGTTAGCCGCCCATGGCTTCTCGGAGGATCGGAGGTCAGGCACGTCACCACTTCGCTCCTCCTCTCCTCCTCTCCTCCTCTCCTCTCACCCCTCTCCGCTCACCAACCCTCAGCACCGTCATTTCGCTTTCTGACACCTCTTCTTACAACTTCCGCGGCATCTCTTCAAAAACACGCCGTCACCCACAGACTTTCATACAAACTGCAAACATTTAAATTTTAGACCGCTGAATGCATCGACGTTATGGATACATCGTGAATTGCCAGCAATAGACTACATATTTCCTTTATTTTATAATAATACGTAGCTTTTAAAAGTCTTTTACGACCTTAGCTTCGATCTGAGGGCGCTCGTTCCAATGAGTCAATGCATTGAGCCTGTGTCACACTACGGAAGGGTTCCGTGCGGGCCCCGCTAGAAGCTTCCAGCAAAACTGCTGGCCAGGCGTCCATTGAAGCAAGCATGGACTTATATATGGAATAACCCGTCGCACGAGTTTCACCCATAGCATTTGCAATAAACAAGCGAACTTCATTTATTGTGGAAATGAGTACCTTTGTACGAAAACATAAATATTTTCGAAAAAAAAAGTACGATTCGCGTATTTAGGTATTTATTAACAATTAGATTATTTTAAAGACAAGTCTTGTTTTTCAGCCTACAGTTTCTGAATAAGTTCAATCACTATTTACATTTTAGTGTCCTAAATGTAAAAAAAAAAATATGTAGTATTTGTTCGTTTAAAATGTATGTTGTGGATTTGTACAGTGATTTTTATAATCACTATATACATAACAAAATTTTACCTTTTAATGAAATGAATCATTGACAAAAATTGGGGAAGAAAATAAATAGGTAAATTTTGTAGAGTAGCGGCATCTGGGAAATAATCTAGGTATTTACTAATAAACATTATTTCAGGAAACTATAATTTCCTGGCATATTGTGTATTTAATTATACTGGTGTGGGTTTTGTTGGTGTGTATTTTCAAAGATAAAGACTTCCTCAGTGGCAGGAACACAGGAACGAACGAAGTGAATAAAAGAATAGACTTTATTTTCATATACAGTAATTATCAATGGGTTATAATGAATAAATATCGGGGGTGTTTTGAAGTGAATTTCCATCCAGGAATACGTTTAATTTTTTAAGAATAAATATACATATATAACCTACTTCTAGTTCTGATGGATAGAAAACCCTAAAACTTTTGCAATACTTTGTATGAAAAACTATGGGGATAATGCAGAAACAACATAATACCTAGTACTTGTAAAATCACAACTACAATTTAGGGAAATGTATCATAATTCTAATATTTAAAATTTTCGAATTTTTATCTAAAATGTAAAGTTACGAGACAAAACGAAAAATTATCAATTCTTACTAACACACGAATTGTATAAGTTGGAATGACATTCGTGGTGCAATTAAATTTAATGCGGTAAACTACATGGTTATACGCCATCACATATAAAAACTCTATAAACTAACTACATATGTTATCTTCTGTGGACTATGAACCTACGAAAACACACCGCGTAATTTTAATCTAAATATTGCTTGCCTCGGATTATTTCTCTACATGCACATAAAAATGGTCCAGAGACTTAATTATTTAAAATTTACTTCAAATACTATTATTTACACAAAAAAGATCGAAAATGGTTGAGCAATTTTAAAGTTCAGCAACATGACGAAAGCCATCATCGGATCGCATTTGACTGGCAAAAGTTTTAGCAGAATGCCTACAATAACTGCGTCAATATGAATAGAAAAATATTCACCACTTTTCAAAACAATAATTAAAACATTTCAATCCCTCCAAAATAAAGTATTTATTTATAACACTAGGAGTTCACTGCCACTTCATTCTGATTGGGTAAAATTTCCATCTTCTACGATATCTGCCACGAGAATCCGAAAACGACCAAATACAAAATCTGACATGAAAACGGCCAGCGCTCTGCTAATTCTTCCACAGAACTAACTACATCTTCTACCATGGAAGGTCTTGCAAGGAAACTTCCATCGTGGAATAGAGGCTTCAACTTATAAACAAAACATTGTTTAATATCATGATTTTTTTTATTTTTAACCAAACAAAATTAGTTTGACCACTCAGTACAAATTTTGGTAGGTGTACAAAATAAAAAATTTTTACTCGTGAAATCTGATTATGTTAACACAATATTTTGTAGCGGAAAATCAAGATTTATTAGACCGCACTCAAATATTTGTTTGTATCAAACAAACCTTTCATTTTTGTATTCCCTTGATAATATTAAATTGGCGGATATTGCAGACAGTCTTCTCTGCCAATTAATGTTATTATTTAAATGATTCATGCAATGGGGAATTTTAATTTAATGCACTTTTTTGGACATACGCCATTGCAGTTTTGCACTTCGATGAGAGAAAAATAAATACGAAAAGTTGATTGCAAGTTTGTGTTTCTGAGGTTTTTTTTTATGGTTTGAATATTTAAAAAAATTAACTACTAATTCGTACTTTTTCTTGTATAAAGTTTTGATTTTCACACTGCCAATACGATTTTCGCTTGAAAGTTATCTTGCCTGTCTCGTTATAATGCCCATTTTAAGGACTCTACCTAGAAACGAGCATGTTAAACATTTTCATAAGATCGTGTAGTCAAGTATATTTGCCCTGGAACGAACTAATGACATTTAAATTCGCATATTTCCAATTCATGGATTCACCACCTCCTTTTTGTTGATAATCTCAAACATTCCCTCTTTCTAAATGGTTGAAAATGACGTTTCCATGACGACTTTCATCTCCCAACCGTAGCATCTTCAACCATTGGAATCTTCAATCTCCAGCCCATCGGTTCGGAACAATTTTCTATTCTCGGATGGAGGATTTTCTCGTTTTGATGAACGAGGCGGAAACGAACCCCGGTGCGCAGGCTTTGTCGGAGTAAATGCGACCCCTCCATAGTCTTCGTCCCGTATTGCTCCGGCCACATTTCATCTGAATTCATCCGGTTTTTTTTTTCAGACTGGCTTGGAACAAAAAGAACAGTTTTTTTTTTTCGAGGAGAGTTATTGCCAGACTGCTTCCTTTCATCTCGACTGTGTCTGGCTCTGCTTCAGTCAGGAGAGAGAGAGAGAGAGAGAGAGAGAGAGAGAGAGAGAGAGAGAAACCATGATTACTTATTTATTATCTTTGTTTATCAACCTCTCGCGCTTTATTTATTTAATCATCCAGTTTGCTGAAGCAACATTCGAGTATTAAAATTTGTTCTCCTAACACGTTACATAAGTCACGAGTCTTACTGTTACGAATTGATGATCGCGAATATAATTTGCATTTAAATTCATCAAGCATAGGTCAAATTTAATGGCGAGGTGAAACCCCTGTTGTCTTCGGGTCAGGTAGTTACGTAGCTCAAGTTTTGGTACAGTAAATAACCGTTCGTCGCTTGGTTCCACAGATTATCAAATTACTGCAAGTTTTGGAACGAGATCCGGAGAGCGCTTATTTACTTAACTTTAACAACCGGAATCAACAACGTCTAGGAGAGAGAGAGAGAGAGAGAGAGAGAGAGAGAGAGAGAGAAAAGGTGTGGTGGGTGGTTGAAGAGGATAATTCCTCTTGTCCTCGGGCCACTACGACGCGAACCATTACGAAGATTAACGCAAATCGCTCGCGATATTTCACAACTCCGCGGATGTCTCAATCCCATGATCGTCATCCGAGCTCGTGGATTATTTACGAGTTTTTTTTTTTTGTTTTGTTAAATCATAGCGTGATCACGCGGGGGTGGTGAGGGGCAGGGGGTAATTCTCGCCGCCCCCAGGGGGGAAAGGGGAGAAGGGAGGGTCTCTCCGGAGGAATTTCCGCGGGAAACTCTCGGCGAGGGCGCGGCCGAGAGTCAACGACCCCGGGGGAACGGCCGTCGTCCGATGTGGGGCACAGCCGCGGTCACCGCCGAGTCTTTGACGGATGAACGAGCTCTTTTGAGTCTCCTCGACCACCCGCCAACCTCCCTCCCTCCCTCAATCTCCCCTGGCCATCGGCGATCCTTCACCCACACGCAAAAAAAAAAAAATCCAACGTTGTAATTGGCCTAATGCCTTGTTTCCGAGCGTCGGATCAACATCATCATACTCCGTGAAATTTTCGTTCCGGAAAGAAATAACCTGAAACTTGAACGTGCCATTATTTATCAAATTATTACTGTAATGTTAGTATGAAAAAAAAACAGGTTTTTTTTCTTCCCCCTCTTACCAGCTACCATCAGTGTAAACATTGCAATTTCAGCCAGTATGCTAAGTCGCGGGACAGGTTTTCTCAATTTCCTGTCGATTTGACTTGGGCGTACACACCCAACGGGTGTCCCGTTAAATCATGCGTAATCACAGACCAAACCGTGCTTGCTTGCGCAAGGTAAAATTCAAACGTTTAAATTTTCCCCGCAAGAGACCATTTATGAGGTGGTTTGACTTCTGTCGCATGGTCATGTTTAGTGTTATCATATACGTTACACAAAATAAATATCTATTATATATTTACGATTCGATTTAATTGTTTTGAGTATCTTGCAAGACGGCAAAACACGGTTGTTAATACTTCTACTGCAACAAATTCAACGAAACCTTTTGGATCTTTAGAGCATGGATAAAATTCGACTCTTGCTTGCCCTAAGTTCTAGTTTGATATTATCTAACAGTTCATAACGTGTATTTGACTGAAAAAAAAAAACTTCTTGCTAATAGTCTGTACTGAGAGTTGTAACTATACTTATATACTGGGAATAAATCCCCTTAAATGTTACAGCTACGATCGCCACATGACACCAGCATATAAACAAAGAAAGATAATTCTTTCTTTTTTATTCTATGCTTAGTAGAAAATAAATATAGTTTGCCATGTTTTCATGATAGGACAATATAAATTGAAATTTAAAGACATGTTTAGTTTCTTGTTGGCATTTATTTTCTTTCATTGTTATATGAATTACAATTTATTGCGCTCATAATGTTTATTGTAATTTACTGTTAAATTTCGTTGTTTCAGTTACTAATATTTCATCAACACTTTATCTATTTCAAAGCAGTTCGTGTTTCAGGAGAACATAAGAAGGAAATACACTTTCAATACATAATGCGATAGTTAAAAATGAAATAGAAGATTGGACTGTTTAATAAGAAAAACTTAGATGTTTGTGCATAGATTTTTATATATATTAACTTTATTGTATTACCACCAGTATATGACGATATATATAATTATAAGGTTTCAACTACAAAATTTTATTTATGCGATAAAATTATTTGCATAGAGCATTTTATCATAAATTTACTTTATTGTCTCATTAAGAATATAACGATGCCGATTATTATTAGGTTTTACTACAAAAAATTTAATTTTTGTGATAAGATTTTTGGTCAAGGGAAAGGAGCAGGAATTGAAAGTAGTCTGCAAGTTCTACGGTTTTTAATTCATTACAAATTTTAATCTGTAGATGTTCAGAAATTTTCTTTCATTTAGTTAAATGTCTCAAAATTAATTATAACTGGTTGCTAAAAATAGTTTAGCTTGTGAAGTTATTGACTTTTAATATTGACTAATTACTGGGAGTAACTACAATTAATTGCCATATAACTCATTTAATAGACACTATATTTAATAAACGTACCAACATGATTACTGGTACATGATTTGACAACGGCGAATTTGCAAAATAAAATGTTTAAAAAATATGTTATGAGATTATAAATGTAGTTTCTTACGGTTTACACTTCATAAGATACTTTAGTTTTGCAGTTAAGATTGGCGGTCAGCCTCAAAAATTTAAGAGCTTCGATTTCCCAATTATTTTTTAGCCATGTGGCGGGGGAGGGGGGGAGGGCAATTGCGCAGTGAGATTGGTGTATCGTTGAATGAAGTGAGGGAGGGGGAGAAAACAGGGTCGAGGGGAGAAATGGGAGAAGACAGGCGCCACCCGTCGCCACGTTTCGCAAGACGGTCGGAGCCCGCCGAACCCCGGGGGCAGGTGAAATAAGGACCCCCCTTCTCCCCCCACATCCTCCGCAACTATCTCGGGAAAAGCGCCGGCGAAATCACAGGGAGAACGTCCCCCCCCCCAACTCCTTCCCAAGCCAATTGCCAGGACGCCCCGCTAATTCGAAAACCGTGTTCCCGCGGCGGCAGTAAAACTGGAGCGGACCGCCGTCGTGGCGACGTGTTATGCTAATGAGTCGACGAGGGAGGGGGTTGGGGAGGTGAAGGGAGACGCTAGTGATTTCAGACGAGGCGTGCGGGCAGGGGCTTGAAGTGCGTCGCGACAGGATCTCCCAGGCCCTTTAATCCAGTACGTTCATGTCCACGGCCGTGTCTGACTAGCCCTATCGCCGGATAATCGAACGCCGGTATAGCTTTAACGGAAATACCAAATTATTATTTTGGACGTACGCCATTGCTAGTTTGCACTGTATGTCATTTAGAAAAACCTGAATAATTAAATAAAGGAATAAAAAATGAATACACAAACACACAGCAAAAAATAAATCAACAAAAAAAAAACGACGTTAACAAATGTTACGTGCATAGAAATCAGAGTTTCCCGTGGGATTAATTATTCAGAACAATACCAAAACAATGACAAAAACAACCTGTTGACAGGAACAGATCTCAGTTATAAAAACGTTGTAATTGTTTTGTCTTAGGAAACCTACTGTGTACAGCAGGTAGGTGTTGCTACCTGATGATGGCGACAAAAACATTAGGAGTTGCTTGGCTTCTGAGTTTTACCGGCTTCGAAGGTGATGGTATCACGGACGTTTCGGTTGACGTAGCAGTCGCCTTCATCAGAGAGCAGTACCTACTGCTGAAGGTGCCTGCAACACCGATCGAAACGTCGCGTCGGTGATACAAACCAGAAGCCAAGCAACTCTGGACAATGGCCGCGCAAGCCTGCGATCTTTATTATAACCAAAAATATTAGTTGAAGTCTAGTGTCTACATTTTGAAAACAGTTTTAAACGAATGTTCGATTTAAGTGACTGTCTTTGGCGACCAAAATTATTCTTGCACAGAGAAGATTGAATTTTTTTTTTTTTGGAAATACGTCTCTGTTTGTCATATGTGAACAGCTAGCGGTAAAATTGCGCTGTACGCGATCTCCGATTCACTTATTCGCTCAAGGTGGGTGGTTGTTCAACCCTGCTTCTCTCTCTCGGTGGTTTCGTTCTCGTGTTGTTCCCTCGCAAGTTCCCCCGGGACAACGCCGGAAGAGGTCGGTCCCCGGGGAGCGGACGTCCCTCGCTCCGCAGATGCGGCCATCTCCGGCGAGGCGAATTACCCGCAGGTGATGACCGTTTAGCTTCCCGCGGGACCCCGTGCTGAGGCCCGTTCACAGACCGCCTCTGCCGTGCCGGGACGCAAATTATCCTCGGTCTGAGGGTAGCGAACTCCTGCCTGTCTTTAGGGTCTTCAGTCGGAAGCAGCAGAACTACTTCTTTCCGGTGATTTGGTGGGTTATTGAAAAAAAAAAAAACGATGGCGCTTCGTAATCAACGTTCAGGCAAAACTGGTTGCGACAAGAGAATTCGCCTCTCGTCACGGGGCGAACCGGATTAAAATCTCATCGGAAAATGATTAGTAATTTTTTTTAATTTTTTTATAATGAGATAAAACGCTTACGTGAGCGTGGCAATATGTATATATATATTTTCGTTCTATTGTATTTATCAACGTCTCTAAAGTGTTCCTCGTTGAACCGACTAAATTCAAGCACCTCTAGTCGCAGGTAAAGTTATTCTGCACTATTAAATCGCTGTTTTTTTTACAAAAAAAAAATCTTGTTTGTTTTAACAAACGTTTTGTTTAAATGCGAGCCTCTGCCAAGTTACATTTGCTGCAAACAATTACCAAGCTTGGATTCCATGATGTGGCCAACTGCTTTAACAGTCAGGGGTATTCCTCCCCTGCGGGTAGACACCAGTTGTATTCCGCGGGAACATTTGGCTGTTTTGTCAGAATAAAAATCTCTTTGCTTACCATTGAAACTCTTCTTTTATTTGCTTACTGGCTAGGTTCAGTACAAGGCTATTGTTGTCTGGTCAACTATAGCCAGGTTTTGTCTGGTCGACTAAAGCCAGGTTGTTGGTCGTTATAGTCAGGCTGGTTGATTATAGTAGGTTTTTATGGTTGACTCTGGCTGATTCCTTGCACAGAATTGTCTGGGTTGTCTTTTCATTTAACATTTGAAATCGGCTGATATTGGGCTTGTTTCCCATAAACATTTTTTATGTTCATCTTTATTTGAATGTCCTTCGGTTTTTTTTTCTGTATGACATACAGGGAAAACTAACAACGGCGTATGTCGAAAATACTGATTTATATCATAATCATCCCTGTAGTGAGAATTTTTCAAAGAACCTACCGATCATTGTTTATTGTTTGTTTGGTCTGGTTTAACGTCGCACTGCTATGCATGGACGACGATGATAAAAAGACATTATGTACAAAAACAATAATTTGTTGGCAGGCTAATTCAGCATATTATTTCACCCCATTATTTTTTTTTAAATAATGAAACTGAAAGTAAAACACACAGAAGTTTTTATTATTTTTTATATTTTCATTCGAGATTTACGTGTCTTTAACGAGAAATACGGAAGATATACTGGGGGAGGAATCAGCTTTAACATACATTAAGGAACAATCCCAGCATTTTCGTGGAGTGGTTTCGGAAGAAAATGGAAAACCACAATAAAGGTTGACGTACCGTGATTCAGTTGCGGGCCCTTTTAAAACGCGAGTTCGGTGTTTTAACATAACGCATTCTCACTCCATTAGTCCTTAAAAAATATAAGCATACCTTCAAAAACCTGGAAATATTTCACCAGGATGGAAATAGAAACCTCTACCTTTGATCTTCTTGTTATGTCGCCAGACCCGTTGGCCCCACTACGTGAATTCCAATGCAAGCAGAAAGATACTGTCCGTAAACGGCTACTTTAATGACCAAGCGGTAAGTGCTCCGAGTTCAACTCTTGCGAGAACCAGTTCGTTCATATGTAGGCCGAGTAAATGCGCAAGCCATAGATGCTAGAAGCCACTTACATGTCTTTCTCCGAAACGAGTAATTAACATCGGCGAAAGCCACTCCATCAGCCGACTCACTCATCGGGTCCGTAGTGGGGAAACTATTATGTTTCATCAGGCTTGGGGGTTTGGTGTTAGCCAATAGGATTTTTTTTTTGCATTTGTTGATTCCAATTCGTTATGAAACAACTTTATGAAAATTTCAAGGTTGAGATAAGTAGTGTGCATTAGCCACAAAGAAAAATATTTTCTGTACTTTCACAAAAGATTCCTTTGGAAACCAGTTGCCAAGAAATAGTTTTGTGATAATTCATAAAATATATTGTAAATTCGTACAACACATGACTATGGATATTTTTACATACTAAAAGTACTTTTTCTAGGTGATATTGAGTGTTTCTTACGAAATTTGATGCATATTTTTAACCCATGGAAAATGTAATCTAATATTCCATTATTTTGATATATTAGGCTTACAAGTGAAGCGGTTAATACTGGGAGGTTATACAGGGAACGGTTTACAAATGACTTAACTATTGGATGTACACTGGGACAACACAAAGCATAAATGCTTGTGTAAGAATCCGAACCCAGTGTTACTGCGAACACTATTATGTAGTGATAGAGTTTTTTTTATTTAAATGTACAAATTGACAAATATCTGTAATTTTACATGAATATTTATATTTACTCTAGTTCCTTAAAGAAAACGTGTGGTGACTCATGCATGCATGTATCCACTCCGTTCTCAGCATCGCCCCAGAGACCGGTGCAACGCCTCAGCAAACAAGAGGTCCTGCGGTACTTCTCGACGTACTTCTCTTCGGAGATGGAAATCTACAATTCTTATGTCCCTCTTCTGTCTTTTGTTACATCGGAGCGTCAGTGCACACACGAGTCCAAGCCTTTATTATCTTTCTATTATTTACCTTTTTTTTTCACGTAACACTTGGGATCTTTAAATAATAAGGGTGGGCGTTTTCCGGTTCCTGATTCGTCGAGAACTCTCGATGATAGCACCCACGTGGCGTCCAGTGATGGCCGTGCCCAAATTGGGGGCGTCTGATTTGCATCGCGCCGTTTGGATACGTGGAGATAGGAAATTGTCAGGATTTGACATGCTGTGGCGCTTGCTGACGTAAATTTATTTAAACGCCCAAAACGTTGCGGAAACAGTGCTCCGCCACGCCTGATGATGACTATTAACGAACAAATATAATTCGTCTCGATTTGAAATGTTTTTTTTTATGGACATGCGCCATTGCTGATTCTGCTGTATGTCTTAGATCCACCTCAAGAACACACACTGAAAGTTATGTTTGTCGGTCAGTCTGGTTGTGCCTGATGACGACAAAAGACCTCAGTTCCCAGAAAGGTCTCAAATGTTTTGTCTATGGAAGCCTAGTGTGTTCTTCTGTGCTATCGTCATTAGGTTTCCACGATACCTGTTTAGTATCCCAAATGGGTTCATCTGGTTTTTCAATGTTTTCTCCAAGGTCTGTTTTTATCTCTATTTAATTTTTTTTCCTGCAACTGCCTAGTAGTTTTCAGCCCACGTTCGTATTTCCTGTTATATTTTGTGACTATTTCCTTCGACGTATTTCTCTGTGCCCTCTATGCATTTTACTTCAGACATCGGCTGATTGTTGCTTGTTTTATGTGTGTCTGCGAATTCATATTTTTCGTCCGTTATTGATTGTCATATATTTTTCAGAATCATTTATTGAAATAAGTGAATACTATCGAGTACAATCGAAAATGTGTGTTGTTTTCGAACGGTTACTTATTCAGTAGATATTTTCCGTGTCAGTGAATGATAAACGTAAACCAAAGCAAACGCTCAATAATGGCTTGCATGTATGTACAGGTTAGCTAAAAAAACTACTAATGCCATTGACATGAAATTAAAATAAGTTTAAGTTATTATATTGTGATATTTCAAACTGTTTTGATGATAATTCTCGTGCAAGAAGTCTGTTTGTGCATAATAAAATGGGCATGATTTTAAATACCGTCTGTAATATTAATCTTGACACAAAAAGTTTAACTTTAGTTTACATATTATAAAAAATAAAGAACTGTCCATATTTTCAATATAAATAACGCGTGTTATTTATCCTGTACATAAGAACTACGTTGCTGATTTAAGATAATATGAATGTTGACATCGGTCATAATATATACTTAACTTGTTTTATATTCGCGGCACCTACGATGAAAACCGTACAAATTTATCCGTCTCTAAATGTTTTATAGAAATGGCGCGCAAAATGACTATTTACAACTGAAATCTAGGTTTAAAGATTAACTTATTAAATCAGTGATCAAAAGTGTTTAACGCAAGTATTACATATATATGAAAAATAAAACTGTCTATGAAAACTTATTAGTGATAAATATAGCTTGTGATTTTTTATCAAATGTATTATTAATGGAATTGTTTAAAAGTCTAGCTTAGGAATGTTAAATCTCAATGGACATATAGCATATAGTTAATATGATGCTGAAATCTCATCTTAAGCAGGCCAAAATATAGCTTAGTTATAATCCCTTAAATAACAAATAAAATGTGCAAGAAAAAAAGCTAATATAAAATGTTATAGCAGCCATTAAATATCATACTAATATTTATGTTAAAATTTTTAGGTAGGTATCTTATTTTGTACAGGTAATTTGTGTCTCCCCTAATTTATTTAAATTATAGCATGCAATAAAATTGTGTGTTTTTTTTAAATAAAAAATATCTCTTGTTGAAAATATAATTCTCTAATTTGTAAATTTTTGATTAGTAATTCATAAGCATAGACGTACGTTAAATTATTTAATTATTTTTATTTACAAAAATATTATTTGGTTACTCTTCTGTTGTACTTGTGTAAAATACACAGCATTCATTCGTTATTACATAAGTCAATGGAGAGTTTCAAAGGTCCGAAAGAATTCACGAAACCAATTTATACTTTATTTAACATGCGTCACACACATTCCAAATAAGGATGGTGTTAATTCTTGGTCAAGGTCATGGAAATAAGTTGCGCCAGCTGTGGACAGTGTGATTATTTTATTGCTAGACAAATTGTCAGATTTATCTTCAGGAATTGGCAACATATCATATGTTTGTTTACGTTGTTAACTTAGCACCCCCATAAAATATGAGATGTTATGCAAACACAACGCTCTTCTGCTTCGCGGGTTCCGTACCATGAAAAGATTCAGGCGCTTAAGCTAGTCCTCTGTGTACGGGTACAGAAATACAGCTCATATTTACACAATGTTGAAAAAATATGTTTTGAGATATAAAGCGTTACAAATATTGTTCTGTGTCATTTTACTTATAGCTTAATATGTTCGTTGTTTTAGCATTACTTGTCTCTAATATTATGATACACGTGGTTTTTACCGGTTTGTCGTTTTAAGATTCCTAGCAGAGAAGTTGAATCCTATATTTACAAAGGTAAATTATATTGAAGAGTTTTTAAAGTTCGCATGATAAAACAAGACACGATCCTCAAGTAAAACGCCATTATAACGTGAAATATTTTGTTTATTAAAATAGTTATCATTATAAGGAAAACGCAATGCGAACAACAACAAAAAAAATATCTCACTGCTATGCCTACAGGTGACGGTAGAATTCATAATTATTATTTATGTTCGATTAAAAAAAATGCTTAAGTCAATTCTGACTAAATTTTAGCCCATGTCATGAGGATTGGATTCATCATAAAATATTTCTGGTGAAAGTGACAGCTGGCGTAGGACACCCGCCAATATTTTTCAGGGCCACTCGGAGCATATCGAAGGTTAAAAATAATCACGGGAAAAGGGGGGGGGGTGGGTTATTTTGACTAAAAGCCGAGACGTGGTTAATTCAGGACGCGAGAGCTCGCTGACACGTGGCGGAATATTGGCCATGCCTCATTCCGGAGTCCCGTGAATCTCTTTCCGGACAAGTGATTTACTCGCAGGTTCCATCGCTGGCGATATCCGGGACACGCTTCTACAATTCTCCTGCCCTGGGGCGCCCCTCTCCCACCAGCGAAACACATCAATTTCTCTCTTCTTCATTTTTTTTCCGTCTGGCCTCTGTTGGCGCGCGGCGTAACTTTTACGATCCACGGCACACGGGATCTGGGGTCACTGGCCGGCCGCAACCATGCGCTAATGATGATGTAGACGGATTCTGGTCTTCTGAGCATGCGCTACAACGTTGGCTTGCGATTTCGTCCACTGGCCTGCCAAATCAGCTGACGGAAAACACGAAGAGAAAGAAAGTATTTGTCTTACATACAGCTCTTGGCACGCGGTTACCCTAAAATTATTAAATGTATTATTTTTTTTTATTTCGAGACATAGTTAATTTTTCACTCAACTAGTTACCAAATAGAAGATACGTATTAAGTTTTTTGAATGATCCTTGCAACGTGGAAGATTGATTTATAACGATATTTCGGACATATTCCACTGCTGTTTTACACTGCATGCCATGGATTCAACCTGAAGAATCGACAATATAAGATGAATACACCAACACAAAACAGCAAGCCCAAATCACCCGATGTCAAAAATTAAATGCATAGACAGCACAGAGAATTCCGTGGAAAGAATTAGTCATAAAAATTTCACAATGGTCTAACAACGATAAGAAGGTGGCCACACAAACAGTAAATACAGGAAAACAGCAACCTTGGACATCACGGTGAAAAACTGGGGAAACCAATAACGAGTTATCCAGTATCCTTATTGGGTTTCTTTTCTGTCACCGTCAAGGTCCTGGTTTGTCTGTATTAACTGTTTTTTTTTTGTTGCAGCTTTCTCGCCGTTTTCGTCCCACTGTGTTCATCTGTGCTGTGATGTTGTTTTGATTTAATTCCTTCCGCGAAATTTTCTGTGGAATCTATGAATTTAGGCCTCACAACCTTGCAATTTCAAATATATTGATACAGCTTCAAATAAAGATACCATGCATAAAATTTTGGATTGAATGGCATTGGACTTAGCTTTGGATACTTGTTAAAGTCCACAATTGTGAACTGGTGTGATTATCGGGTTAATTGAAGTCGCTCGCTCTGGGAATGTTTGTTAAACCATTAAGGAAACATTTTTTACATAAAAATAAATTATTTAAATCCAAAAACACGTAAAATGTTTTGTTTTTATTTTAGAACTAGCTGCAGTACCCAGCGTTGCCCGGGCTGAACACAGGGTGAAGAGGAACTGTTTAGAGATCAGATGTAGTTAGTAATTGTCTTCTTAATTTGAATGTCAAGTGTGCAAAATAATTTATATCACTTTCAGATCCCGACAGACGTTGTTCTGCCAGTTTATAGTTATTTACCTGGTATGTATGTAATCTAGACTCTATAAAGCAATATAGAAAAAAAACTGAAAAATAAGGGATTACTAATATTGAAAAGATTCCATTATCTAGCTAATGCTCGGCATGCATTGCAATGCGTCATTAAGTTTTGTTTTGTAATATGTTTGAAGTAGTTACACATATACAAACAATCTATCCATGTCTCTAAATATATATTTATCTCTATTTACATCTATAGTCCTTTATATCTATGTATCTCTCTATCTGTATTTATCTCTTTATATCTACACTAGCTGACCCGGCTTCGCACGGCTATACTAATGGAAAATATTAAGCCACATCTCCCATTTACAGTAATGGTAAATACAAAAAAAATTCAGTAAAAATTTATTACAATGCTGTATTATGTACCGGAGAGAAAATGAATAGCACCGATGGTTTCCCGACTCATGCACGCAACGTACAACTGATGTACTCGTACTTCGCTACGGCAGTCTACAGGCAGATCACTCTTGCGCCGCTCATTATACATGCCCCTCCTTGTGGGTATGCCACTGCCGCGCGATGCCCGTTGCCATGGAGATTTAAAAGGCATGAACAATGCAAAATCCTGTTCTCGTGCAGACAAAGTACACACAGTTTCCTGGTTTTAACCACCCATGGGATCTAATTTTCGGAAAATGTCATCCTGCGTAACATAAGGAACATTACTGTGAAGTTTCAAGTCTGTAAAACATATATATACTTGAAAAAAAGGGCAATAAAAATTAAACACAGAGAGAGGGAAAAAAAACCAATTGTTTAGGTTTGCGATTTAAAGTGATAAAAAGTATTTAAATACTAATTGAACTTTTATGTGGGTACTGATTGCTTCGTTGTTAATATCACACGGGTGTTTTTTACTTGTATGGGAAAATTAAAAATGATAAGGCATCTAGTGCGTGGCAACAATGTTAATAGGCAATAGGAAATAAACTTCTAGCGCCTGCGGCATTGTCAACACACACTTCGTACATGTACTGTATGTTGTATCTAACCCCCTCCAACGCATTTGATTCTAAATTGGACTTTTAGTAAGGATCCCTAATGTTATTGATAATATAATATAGCCTATAGCCTTCCTCGATAAATGTACTATCCAACACTGAAAGAATTTTTCAAATCGGACCAGTGGTTCCTGAGATTAGCGCGTTCAAACAAACAAACAAACAAACTCTTCAGCTTTATAATATTAGTATAGATAAGACATTAATGTGTGAATTTTTTCTTTCAAATATTATAATATTTTTGCACATACATTATTGTATTCATTACTTTTGAGATATATATTAGGATCATTGGAACTCTCTTAAGAATGTAATTATATGTTTGGATTTGCGAAAACCTGTACTGAGACCATAATTTATTACAAACATATGGCCAAATGATGTATTTGACTATCTAGTGACAAACATTTTTCATGTCAATTAAGAAATTCATACCAGTGGAGGTTTATTATTTGTCATAAATTTCCACAACAAAATAAAATATTAGGCCCAAAAAAAAAAAAAAAGGAAAATTATATAATTGCCTACGATTGCAAGCCTTTGTTGTCAGAGTCATAAACTGTGTAATTGGCTCGATAAAATTACTGTTCCATAAAACCGGAACTTAAGCAATTAATTCAGTTGCCGACGACACTTCAAGATGGCTGTAACCACGCCGGGTGAAATTTAAGACACACTAAATTCTTCAATAACGTGGCATGCACCCAGAAGCTAGGATACAGTTAAAAATAAAGTTTTCTTTGTAATGTTGGTATCGTATATTAAAAAAAGATATTTTGATACTGAAAACATATTTGGCCATCGTACAGGTGTGACAGCAACGCAAGGTTTTTGCACAAAATGGGAGGAAGATGTTCGGGATCATCCTCTTCTGAACTGCATCTTCCTGGGGGGTCACCGAGAACGGATCCAAGCTGCAGGGAGACGGCCGACGGAGAATAAGCGGCGTCATCGGGGCGGGGTGGTGAATACTGATGACGGCAGGTGTTGTTGACACTCGGGTTGAGCGTCGTTCGAGGGTCATCCGGCGAGGCGTTCTGGGCGCTGGGCCCGTCGAGTCCACCGTCAACTTCGTCCGCGGCGCAGCAGCAAACATCTGCGGCTCTGCGCGTGCGCGCTGGAGAGGGCTGGCCACACCCTCCCCCTCTCGCCTTACCCCTTTCCCCTTCTCACGTACCCACGTGGCGCTAGTTTCGTGTACACGAACTGTCTTGTACCTACATCTGTTGACAAGCCACAGCCGCCATTACGGTAACATTCGACAGTGTTTACGTTTTTTTTTGTGAGTATTATAAAATGCCTCTGCCGATTGAGAATCCCGCCGACTGAGAAATACGCGTTGTGCTAAAGTGCTAAAGACTGAAATTCGTCGCCAGATCAGCGAAATGAATGGAGAAAACATTAATGACCGATGGAATGGTACGGAAACCGGTTTAGAGCTTCCAAAGATGGCCGCACAAATAATCATGAATAGGAGCGAAGTGGGCGACCTTCTGTCGTTGCTGTGAAGTTTCACTTACTTACTTTTTTTTTATTTTACGAGGCGTGTTTTTTTTTTAAGTAAGTGCCGTTTTGAAATAAAAAAAAAAGTAGACCTTTCCTAACAATTTTATTTTTCAATCAAATCCTACACCTTAATATACTTTTATCTATATTATTTACAACAATATTAAGGAACTTATCGTATCGTACAACCAGCTTTTTAATCCCATCCACATTGTAGAAGTCTGCCGCCTAATTTAAAAATCATTGCAGCGCGTCAGATAACGAAGAAACCGTAAAAAGTATGTTCTCTTTCACTTTTTCGTCAACTTTCTGCACAGAATCTTCAGTAACAACAGAAGGTCGCCCACTTCGTTCCTATTCATGAACAATTTTTGCGGCCATCTTTGAAAGCTCTAACCGGTTTCCGCACCATTCCATCGGTCATAATGTTTTCTCCATTCATTTCACTGATCTGGCGACGAATTGCAGTCTTTAGCACGAAGAAAACGAATCACAGCGCGTATTTCTCAGTCGGCGGGATTCTCAATCGGCAGAGGCATTTTATAAAACTCACAAAAAAAACGTAAACACTGTCGAATGTTACCGTAATGGTGGCTGTGGCTTGTCAACAGATGTAGGTGCGCATGCGCGCATGCGCGGAATGCCGACCGCAGCGCTACAGCAGCCGAATTTTGAAACGGTACTTCCTTTAAAAAAAAAAAAAAAAAAAAAAAAAAAAAAAAAAAAAAAAAAACTCGTATTTCCCCAAGGTGTGGAAAGATAGAACATAGCGGCCACCCAATATTCCAGTACAAACAGTGCACCTTCTAACTGGTTTGGCCGAGCGCGTTTACATATGAAGACAACGCAATTAATTATCTTCACAATCGACTGGATTTCTACGCACGCTTCAAATCAATCTCCTAATAGCGAGGTGGTGCAGTTGACCCAGGTTTGAAACCAGTTGCTGCTATCCTGCTTTCTGTATTCCTCGTGCCGTCGAAATCATTCCAGGTGAATTTGTTTGTACAAAGGCTTGTCGAAATTTTCAAAGTTCGGTTAAATTAATTTATTTAACGAAGCTCTAATTGTATCATCAAGTAGCCAGTAGTAATTTTTTTCTAATCCACTCATTTATATTTCTTTATACCTACCTATTTTTGCTTTATCAGTCGATTAAAATTTTTCTAAACATTTTAATGTAAGTCTATAAAAAAATTACAATTTGAAAAGTGGGTGGAGCCATGCTGGCCAGTCGCCCACATCTCCCTGACACATTTGGATGCACATTGGCTTGCAGGGCGAGGGGTTCTGGGTTCGAGTCTCGGGCAAAGCACGAGTGAAAATTTGTAACTGTCCAATCAAGTCATACGCTTGTCATCGTCATTAAAAATGGCATAATGCAATTTAACAACGTCAAATATTAGTCATTAAATGTGCGGATGGGCGTTGGCTCGTTGGTAATAAAAGAATTATCAAAAAGTCAATAATTATGAAATAATAAGTAATAATATATATAAATTTAATAAGCGACCAATTCCACTAGGACGATTCGCATTCGATTCCTGGTGGTTTACGTCTTTAAAAAATTCGATAAACGTGGTGGACGTTGCCGTGATCAATATGGTTTCTACAGAATTTTTTTTTCTGTACATTTAATAATTTTTTTCCTTTGGAAACCTGTTGCCAAGAAATAGTTTGTTATACTAAAAGAAACATATGCTTATGTTTATTTTTGCATATATGAATACCTTTTTATAAATAATACTGATTATTTCTTACAAAAATTGGCGCACAAGTTAATTTTTTTACCAATGTTTCATTCAGGCATAGATTTATTTTAAGACCACGGAAATATTCAATTATTGTACTTTATTTGGTTTTAAGATGTTTATTAATGTACGCAGTTAATACTGAAAAACGATTCAGGGCAAGGTTTACAAATAACTTTAACTAATGGAGGTACTGGAACAATCCAAATCATAAATGCCCAGTATTATACAGTTGTTTTCAAGTAAATGTACAAAATTAATACTATCTGTAAATTTTACGTAAATATTTCTATTCCATTTACAAAGAAAAAATATTTACGGTTTTGGGGTGTTACCGTTTTCCCACCCCCCAACCTTAATACTGTCAATGCTCCGTCCACCACTCTTCGAACCTCATCGTTTGTAACGTTTTTCTGTGTCGGTGAGACGTTAAAAACCAATGAACTCGTTCGTTCTGACGTCGGAATCGCATCGCAGCGCAGGTATGATCCTCCGAAGCCTTGGGTGCAAACGCCTGGCGCTCGTGTGACGTGTGACGTGTGACGTGTGTCGTGTGACGTGGGTTGTGGGTCCTGGGTCATGTGACGTGTGACGTGGATCGTGGGTCGTGGGTCCCACTGTATTTTTTCTCTCTGCAAATGGAACCGAAATATTAACGTGAAATCAAAGATATTTGAGAGTTTGTTCATTTACACGAAAACAACTCTATCAATAAAAAATGGTGTTCGCAGTTATACCGAGTTCGGATTCTTACCCAGGCATTTATGCTTTGAGCTATCCCAGTATCTCCAATAGTTAAAATTATTTGTAAACGGTTCATTGAATAGCTTTTCCAGTATTAACTGCGCACATTAATAAGCATGATACAACAAAATAAAGGTCAAACTCGTGGATATTCGATTATATTTTCAGTGGCTAAAAAATTTACGCTCGAATGAAACATCAATTAAAATATAAAATTACACGCGCCAATACTCAGCATGATGTCGAAAAACGAATTTCACGTATGCGAAAACAACCATAGGAATGTGTTGCACGAATTTACAATATCTTTCTTGCAGTTTTAGAACTATTTCTTGGTTTCCAAAGGAATCTTCTGTAAAAGTACACGACCTTTTCTTTTCTGTGTGCGTCTTAAAACCCTATCAACCTCTTGGAGCAAGACTTCATCCTGAGAGAGGGGAGGGATATATGGAGTTTGAGGATCCGGTGAATATGCAAATGACTCGCACTCACCACCGCTCGTTATCGGCAGTTATAAAAAGAGTCCCACTTTCCCCCCCCCCCTCCCCCCTGCCTCAACCTTCTCGAAAGTGTGAACATCAACCCGACCCTTTCTTAACACCCTGGTCGCAGCGTGTTATTTGTTCGCTCGCGGAGTCGGAGAAAATCACCGGTCCTCGACACCTATACTCCGCCGCGCCTCCCCAATCACGCCGCGCCGGCGCGAAAGAGGCTGTTCGGAACGCACCCCGGCCGCTGCACACTCGCTAATAAAGCGGGGCGCGTTCTGCGGGTACGATCCTCATCGCCGTTCCTTTCGCATTTCCTTCTCGCGGCGGCGTCACTGACCTACGTGCTCCCGATCCCGAGGGGTAACGGCTCTTCGTCCACGGGCATTGGCATGCAGGGCATTATGAAACAACCACTTAGCTCTCTCACCACGCGATCCTGAACTCCTCCCCCCCCCCCCCAATTAGAAGAACGGAGCGTGATTTAAGGGAATTTTTTTTTGTACTGGATACGCTGCATGTCATGAGTAGAGACCTGCAAAATTCGCGGGATTCATTGACCTCTAGGATAGACTCCACAGTCCTTTAAATACTCGCGGAAATGACACATGTTCATTGGCTACTGACGCGTGAGACGTCTCAACTAGGCTGTCCGTAATTCGGCACTTTCTTGGGTTTAGTGTTTCCCCCCCATTGACTCACAGTTCGCCGGATAAAATGTGGGCCAATCGCAGAAGTGGTACGAAGGTATAGTTGTTTTGATGCTAGCCTATCGCGAAATGAATCCGCGAATTTTGCATGTCTCTAGTCATGAGAAACCTCTATGCACTGATGCGCTGTTAGAAATTAGAAGTAAATTTGCGGACTTCTCTACGAAGAATTTAACTCAAATGAACAAAGAGTTCTTCGTAATTTCAAACAATAGAATTCTCGTAGATACTACGCCGTATTTTGACTTCCGAGATTTATGTTTCGTTCTAAACAAAGGTAAGCACTTCAAGTGGACAAAGGAAGAGTGTTTTTGTTGTAGACTTAACCAGTTTTGAAACGTTGTGTTAATATACCAAGAATATGTATATATTTTGGATTCATGTCCAAAGTTAAGTGAACTCAGTGACGGTAAATTTGCGAAGATAGACGTAAATTTACTAAGATCCCTGGATAATATGTAACTAGCGTTCTTCTTTAATTAAACGTGAAAAAATTTTAAAAGTGTAACGGATAAAGAAAAATAATTTGCAAGCACAGAAAATACGCCAAATCAACCGACGTCATAATTAAAAACCTAAAAATAATACAGATATTTCATTGGAAAGATTAATTCAGAAAACATATTACAGAACAGGCGTACCTACACAGTGGACTGACAAAGAAAGCGACAAGAAATAAATACAGACCAAAAAAAAAGACCTTAGTCACCACAACGAGAAACAGACGAAATTACTGAATTTAGTAGAACGTGTCAATCACCAGTCACACATCATACATACGCATGTAGATTTTTACCTTGTAATTTTGTTTTGGTATACAAAGCAATGAGGGCTAAAATGTGAGAATATTAACTAAAATTATAAGAATTCGCGTATGCAAAATTGGCACCTTTCAATATCTCAATTGATTTTGATCTATACTTGTTTTTTGTCAATTTTGAGCAACACATTTGCACGGAATAATTTCCCAAACGTTCCAAAGGTTATATTTTATTTTACTGCATCTTTTGCCTTCATAGAATTTGAGTAAACACTGAAAAGATTTAATCCGAACTTCAATGAACATGAAACTGGCATTTGAAAATTTTTATAGCATTGATCTCAAGTTACTAGGAAAAATTTCTTCATTGGACACTTCTGTTTACATCGCAAAAGCTAAAACTCAAATAATGGTGTCTTGATTGGAACACTGTGGTAATCACAAATTATGCAGCCCACAGTTTTGATTTGTTCCGTTTAAAGAGAGAGCTTATAACTCTATACAATATTGGTCATAAGATTCATTAAAATATTTATAAGGACTTCAACAAATACATTGCGTATAATTTCAGTCAACCGGGCCAAACATTTGCCTAACAGAGAATTTAAAATGAAGACAGGAAAATCTTGTTTTTTAAATCTTTTGTTGGAAAAAATACTTAATTCTACATTATTTTAAAATAATCTCTCGATATATTTTTATACAAAACTAAGAACAAATGAAATTTACTTAGATATTTAAAAAAAAAAAAACTAATTTTTTGGGTGGTTGGATGAATGCAACCGTGAATTAGTCGGCTCTTCGTGATCTGAAAACCTTTCCCATGTACTGGTTATTCGTCATTCGAGAACTATACAATTACGTTGCTCCCATTGTTTAAGCTACGTGTTATTAAAATCTTCAAACTGACAATATGTCTCTGAAAATTTAATAGTGGCCCAAAGAAACACCCCTGATATTCACCTCAGGTTTAAAACATGAAGAAAAAAAAGACTTCAAAGACAATGCTTATAGATTTTTGAGCTTTGTTAATTCAGCGTCCTTGCGGGTTGACAGTTCATATCTTAAAAGGCTGCACCTATAATCGCAGTGAACAATTATAATAATGCAGTAGTTGGAGGTGCCTCGTGAGATATGGTACGTGTAACGGTAACGAGGACCCGAGTAATGCCTCCTTGCAATCGGAAGAGGAGATCTTCAGTCGTACATCACGGGTGGACGCATGGAACAGGAGTTTTATCAGATGGTATCGCGTGATGAAAATTATTAACGCCTTACCGGCACGAACTGATTTAAGGCCGAACGAATCGCTGGGGCCGTTTCGAGGAAAAGAGGCGTCTCCGTGGAGCGCCTAATCTGATACCTGAGGATGCGCCCCCTAGACATCTTACGGTAGTGAGAGAGATATGGCCTCACGAGGCCTTTTTTATTCGGGGGAAGAATGTGCTTCCTCTCCATTCTTACAGAAATCGTACTGTATCGGTTTCGCATTGAGTTGGTGGATCATGTCGTAAGGTCTGCCTACAATCAAAACTATGCTCGTTTTTATTGTTTTGTTTTACCCTACACACAAAAGTATTCATAACTGCTGTCTTAAACTCTCATGCCCATTTGAGCCGAGAGCACGAAGCTGTTGGAAGCATTAATATAACTGATACACGAATTTCTCCTTCAAAGTACACCAAATATAAAACTTATGTTAGACACAAATTAATTCAAAACTGCACTTTCACTGAGATATGAACACACGTATGTTACTTTCTGAACTGGGTGTATTTCCTCCCTTTATCACCCCCCCCCCCTTCCCCAACACATACACATACACATCTAAGTTCAGATACCATTCACGACCTCTTTTCTTCTCAAAGAATTATATCAAAAGTTTTTTTCCCCTTAGTTTTAACCCAGAGAAACTTGAAAGTAAGGATTTCGTAAACGATGTGAGTAGTTGACATTTTTAGACGTAGTATTAAAATTCAACGAACGGAAAAGTTCCCAAATTCATTGAACAAACTAGACACATGATCTACAATTTTGTGAAAAGATTATGTAAGTTTAGAAAATTTTCTTTCTTTTATAGCTCATGGTGTGTGTGTGTGTGTGTGTGTGTGTATAACCGTGTCTCTGCGACCGAATATAATGTATTATAAACCATCGTTGCTTCTATAATTTGTAATATGGTTTTTATTTTACTTGCAATAGCAGTAGTTGATCGAACTGCAACTGTTCTCGTTAGCTTACAATTGAAAAGTTAGTTTTTTTGGTTGTTTTGAATCACATGAGGTAATTAAAATTATAAACGAGAAACTGTTCTCTCTGATAATTAAGTTGTAAAAACATACTCAATAAAAACTTAACAAAAAGAGTTCAGCAAAAATTAGAAGAGTATGAATGTGCTTTAAATTAAATACAAAATTCGTACATCTGGGTGGGGGGAGGGGGTAATTCAAAGTCTAAAATAAGTGTTAAGTATAACGATATTTGTTTATTTTATTTCTTCTAAAATGATTCCAAAGCTATTAGTGATTCTTCTGAACATACTGAAAATAAAATTCTAAAACACCAACACACATTGCTGTTCAAGATGACAGACAATAAAAACTTATATTTATATGTATCCATCCTACAAATCTCGGTTTCATTTTTGAAAAATTCGCATATTTTTCTCAAGAACAGTTTAAATAATCCTTTCTTTCTTTTAATTAAATTTTTGGGAATAATGTCTCACCGAAGGCGCATTTTTGTGAGGTGAGTGAAAATATTCATACATAAATTAATGAATACGACATTTTTCAATACTTCATATACTTAGAAATATTTTTTTCCTAATCATTCGCAATGAAAAATGGGGTTAACGTATGTTTGACCATTGCAGTTTTGCTGAAAATCTATCATCTTACATCGAACAAAGCCTAACTTATGTTATAAACTATTGGGATAACATAATTTTGTTTTCATTTATTCATTATTTTCACTGCAGTAACCGCATAATAATTATTGGAAAATATTTATTTGTAAGCAGATATTAAAATATATATATATTTTTAATTATATAACCCGCCTTAAATTAATAAGTAAATAATGAAAATGTAGCGAAAAAAACACTAAAAAGTGAAAAAATATATATATATATGTTAGTACAATTATCTTCTCATAACTGCACATTAATGATGGTAACTGAAGTGCAGACAAAAATTAAAATAATAATAATAATAATTAGGGGTTGGTTGATCCAACAAAGAAAAAAGCTGAAATTATTTTTTGGTACCTATATAATAAAAACGATTTGGCCAAACTTAAAATTTAAACTAAGGTAATATTTTTGTGTCGATAGCCAAACATAATTTTTTTTAGCTTTAACACAAACAATAATAAGTACTCTGTCGGCACAAACACTGTGCGCGGAGAGCAGCCATGTTAATGAACCCGGCGGGGGATGTTTTCATGCTCCATATTTATTCAGTGGAAGCGGCGCCAGCTACGTTCGTTACCCAGTTGTTCCGACGGAGGAGAGGATAACACTCCCCCCCCCCCACCCCCCCACGAACAACAAACACCAGCTCGCAGGACCGCTGTAAAACTCGGCAGCTATCGGCCTGACGATCGGGGGCTGTACATCTGTCGAGAGGCCTCACACACGCTCGATCTAAAAGGGGTTGGGGTGGGGGTGGGATGAGGGATATCCTGGACCACCGGGTAGTATCTGCGGCCTGCTCCGGTGTGGGAGCTGGATTGGCTGGCCGGTCGCACCACTGCCCACAAGCCAAACCCCCCCGAGGACTGAAAACTCCTCACTTAAAAACGCAGACGGCAGCAGCAGCGACAGTTGTGTGGCTGTTCCTTGCAACTAGGAAAGGGGAGGGGGTAAGCAATTTTTTTAACAGTTGAAGCGTTTCGGAGAAAAGTGAGCTAACCGCCAGAAAAAAAATTGGTGGCAAAATAAAAATAATACAGTAATTCAATGTTCAGTACCTTTTTTTTTTAACGAAAGCGCTTTTTTTTGCTGTCGTCTTACGTAAAATAAATATATTGTCTCTGCATTAGAGATTGTGTTTAGAATCCCTTTGTTTAAACAATATAAAATATTTTTTTTGTCACATAGAACACTTTGCCCCGTAATGAACACACGCTTTTGTAGAACGTTTTATATCATAAAAATCAAAGGCTGATAAACAAAAAATACATTGAAAGATATGTACAGAAGACAGAAAATCCAACTAGGTAAGCAAATGTCAAAAGATATTAAAATCTGGATTCCCAACATGGAATTGAGTCATTAAAAAAACACGCGAAGTTCAAGTTTTACGAAGCGACGAGAACAAAAATGCCTGTCGGTACTCAGCTGTGTACAACACAACGAAGAAATGGCTAATTCTTATATTTCCCGCGGATCTTCAGCAAGATATGTTGTATACAATATCGCACCCGTAAGAATTATTCTGTTCGGAGTAATTGGTTTACTACAGAACAATTAACTAATTTTAAATACCTGTACTTTTTGAAACTACAGAAACTGTAATGCCTAACATGAATGGCTACTCTGTGCCTTGTGTTTAAGAGTTATAAAATGTTTAAATTAAAATATCTATGAATAATTTAAATAAAATGTGGGTGTTCACTTGTCGAACGTCTCGGGCTGGTTCTTAATCAGTTTTCGGTTGCTGACTCAAGGACTTTATTCGTTGCACGCTACTTGTGAAAAAAAAAAAAAAGAGTTCTCGTAAAATGACGTTGATTTGAAATTTGATCTTTGATGCCTATTTTATGAACTTACGTTACTTACCAGAGTTAATTTTGAAGGGAATAAATATTCATCTAAAAAACTAAAAATTAAAAATTAAAAAATGCGATATAATTTGATTTTTACCTAACATATTCTTAAGTGTTAATGACTGGACCTTTAGAAGCTTCACACCTTAGAGACAGAACTTGAAAATTAAAGCGTTTTGGTTGGTTGGATTTTTTAAAGTGGCGAGCTTATTTGACCACTGCGTACGGATCTGCGCTGGCTGGGAGTCGACGACTCTTCTCGCGTGAGACCAATAATGGCGGGCGATTATACATAGTCTTTATGTTTTCCTAAGTTCTCATTCAGACCATGTCGGGCACTATACTTTTTTTCAAAAGAATCGTTTAGAAATGTAAACCGGCCTTCTACTATTTTGTTTACTACTTTAAAAGGAAATAAGTAGAAAAAAATATTTTAAAATCATAAAATTATTTTAAAATTTTAAATAAGTTAGTTTTTTTTATGACTGATCTGGTGAGCTGGTGATTTTCACATCGAGGTAGCATTAAACCGGCCCATATTCAACGCCTATACATGATTTTAACCCAAAATGTAGTGGTACGAAAAATAAATGTATTATCCAGACGAAGGTGGCGTCATAAGTGTTGTTATTGAACAATGCCAGACCACGGATGGATAAATGTGGTAGTCTAGCTTGTTAAGGCTGAAATGTTCTGCTCGGTTCGAGTTTTTAGCAGGTGAAGAAATGTCCTGGGGTAAATTTTTATATTATTAGCGTGAAAGCTTTCTTCGAGGAAGTCCGCTCTCATTTTCTGGCCTTCTTCTTCTTCCTCGTGGCTCTAATTCCTTTGTTGCTCTGCTTCTCCCCGTATAATTCTGCAGACCACCCGTCTGGTGATGTAATCTCATGAATAAGCACATTACACAGCTTCCCCCCTCTTAGGGAGAAGGCAACTCACGAAATTAAATTGAATTAGTCGACGAAAGAAAAAACAATACAAAATATCAATGTGTTTTAAAGAAAACTTTATAACAAATCAGCACCGTAACATTTAACTATTAATGCTCACAGTTATAAAAGCTCTGTCAAATTTATACATAACAGTGGTTACGATGTTATCGAAGAATTATTGTACATTCAAGGATATATTTTCGTCAATATACGGCTACTGAGTGTACTTTAAATGTTAACACACAAAAATCATTACCTTTCAGTATCAACAAAATGTTTAGAAATTGAAAAATTGTCCAAAGCATAAACACACTTCTTTCTTTCCACATTCAAATTAACCTTGTTTTCAAAGAAACACAGAACAACACAGAAAAAATTCTCTACTTTTACAAATAATTAGTTTGTAAACCATTTGCCAAGAAATAGTTTGTAATACTACATCAAAAAAGATATTTTAACTTTGTTCAACATATGGCTATGTTTATTTTTTAATAAATGAAACACGTTTTTCGAGATAACACTGAGTATTTCTTACGAAAATTGGCTCTAAATTTTATATTTTAATTGATGTTTCATTCAAGAATAAATTTTTAAACCATGGATAAGTTAATCGAATATTCAGCAGTTGAACTTTATTTTGTTTTGTACTGCTTATTGGTACGCAGTTAATACTGGAAAGATTTTCAGGGAACTGTTTACAAATAAAAATTGAACTATTGGAGGTATGGAGCATGAATTCCCGGATATTAATCTGAACCCAGTATTACTGCGAACACTATCTTCTAGTGATACAGTTGTTTTCATGTAAATGTACATATTTACAAATATAAGCAATTTTACATAAATAATTCTGTTAAATTAAAAAAAAAATACAGTGTAGAAAGTTTAAATCCTTCGGAGTTACAAGGTTCCTGTTATGTATTCAAGAGAAAAGCCTTTATTTGAGGTGAATTATTTTTAAAAGGTCACATAAATCGAATGTAATTTTTAATACTGTACGGGCGACTTAAGCAGATGTCTTTTCTTTCACTACCTGTTTGCTCTATTTACAATAGAACTCTTACTTGAAAGTCGGAATCCAGAGTAGGATTTACGAAGATGCAGTTTTTTGAAACTACGAAGAATACTTTGGTTATTTGAGGTGAATTATATCTTTAAAATGCCATAAATTAATTGTTTTTAACAGTGTATGTAAGTAATTATTAAAAAAAATAATCAGCAGGCAAATCGCGATTCTATCATTTTTTGTTAGGTATATTTAATATGTCAAATACAAGAGATTTCTCATTGCTGAAGCTTATAATTTATAGTTTGAGTGTGCCTAATGACAAAACGCTTGTGAAAATTGTTTTTAAAAAATACGAGGTTCAGGATTGCTTGTCTCAGGAACTGAAAAGTCAAGATTCTCGGGTTCTTAATAAATTTATACATGTTTTTAATCACAGTGTAACCCGATAAAAAAATTTGTGGTCGTCAGAAACTATTTTTGTCGATAAAAACCTCACAATTATTGTTTTTCGCGTTTAAATAAATATACGTCTTCTTGGTGCTTTGTTAGTGACAGCATGATTTTAGTGTTATTAATTAATGGTTACATTTATGCTACATATTTATTCTACTGACAACAGTACGGTGTTCTGTGGCGACCACAAGAGGGTTGTTTTTTTCCAGTGAAGTTACAACTGAAATAATTTTAATTAGAAACAACATTGGTCTGGTGTTAAATGTTCAGAGCAGCGCAACACATCCCGCTCGTGTTGCAAGAGCGGGACATAAACTGCAACGTTGTTTGGACTGCGGCAGTGAGAAACGGTTGACATGCAAAAACATCGGTTTATTTTACGACCTCAGCACGCGTTCACACTTTGGCGCGCGGTTCGCTTGGGAAGCTGTTTCGGATCAATGTAAACGGGTCCGCGAGTTCAACTCTTTTTTTTGTTTTGATGTGCAACATCTTAGCTCTCGGCATACGGCATTTGGCGGGAGTAATTGCGTGAATGCGACGGAAGTCCGGGAACGGAAATATGTAACAACCACGGTGCTGCCATCTGTGGCGGATGGCGCGAACCAAAGTTCACAAATACAAAGGGAATCTTTAAATTTCATTAAATTTGTAATGAATTTCAACTAGATGAGCAGTAATTTAATAAAATACCTTGTCGAAAATCAGATCGAAAGCCAGGGTTTGGTTTTTTTTCCAAATCTTTTGCGTTTTTATTGGAGCCCTTTAATTATATAATTTAAAATTTCGCTCTGCAAATAGAATGATTCGATAGTCGACGTGGCTGCTCTGGCAGCAAATTATAGCGGCGGGTGCGGAAACTACGTTTGATTCGCGTCCAGAAATGTGGTTGGAAACACAATATGAGTGTATTTATAACGTTCGGCATTATTTTTAAGAATTCTACGTTATAATACCGAGTATCGTATTATAAATGTATATGCAACATGAGTACACATGCGTTTGCTCGTTACCGAGGTTAGAATTATGAATCACTGGCGAGTACTCAAAGATTCGGACATATATATCTTTATATATATATTTCTTGTGTGCGTGTGTATGTCACTGAACTCCTCCTAGACGGCTGGACCGATTATGATGAAATTTTGTGTGTGAGTTCACGGGGATTCGAGGATGGTTTAGATTCACAATTGGATATTTTATCTCGATTCTGAGTAAAGAAAAACTAAAAAAACACGCTTTAAAAGGAAAAATTGCAACGCATTATTAGAAGCCATTAAGTTTTGCTATTGTAAGGAACTAAGTAGAGAGTAAGAAAAAAATAAAGATCCTGACAGTTTATAGTGTCGCCATATTTGTTTCAATTTTCAATACCCTTTTTAATCATGTTTCATAGCCACACAAATAGTGAGTGTGTGTCTTTTCTCTATGTCCACGAGGTCTCGCCGCGTCAATTTTCTCCTTGGAGCGAACCCGTCCGCTTAATTAAATAAACAGCTTTTATCGTTGAATGATTTCATGATTTATTTAATGAAAATATGCTCTCATAAAATTCCATGCGGAAAAAGTCGTGGGCAGCAGATACGTATAGTTATAGGTGTGGGGCTATGCATGCTGATTTTTCATATACTGTATGGATGCGAACATGTAAGAATTATCTATCTTTCTTACTATAATAAAACAGTACTTTTCTGTCTGTTTGTACGCGATTTTGATGAAATTTTGTGTGTGAGTTCACGGGGATTCGAGGATGGTTTAGATTCACAATTGGATATTTTATCTCGATTCTGAGTTAAGAAAAACTAAAAAAAACACGCTTTAAAAGCAAAAAAACTAAGCATTGTTGATAATTAGCCTCCATGGCAACGGGCTTTTGCATTGTTGTTGCCTTCTGCGTAACCATGGGAAAGGTTTCTGGTAACGGCAGTGGCGTGCCCAAGAGGAGGGGTATGTATAATGAGAAGATACAAAATGTCCAGCGTAGAAATACTTACCGCCATATCCATATCTCACAAAAAGTACATTTGGGCAGGACAATGTCTGTCGGGTCCGCTAGAAAGATATATAGAGAGATAGAGATATAAATAGAAAGATAGAGAGAGAGTTATAGAGATATACATAGAGAGATAGAGAATTAGAGAGATAAAGAGAGATGCTTAGTATACGTTTAAAAAATTACAAAAAAAATTGATTGAGGCATTGCAATGCATGCCGGGCATTATCTAGTATTATATATATATTCTTTTTTTGGTACTGAACATTTCTTTGTCGATTATCCGTTTACGTATCTGCATTTGACAAAGTGCTACTGAGGATTTAATGATTATTTCGGCACCCCAATTGCTGATGTTTGTGAGTCTGGTCAGAAAATAAGACAGTTATTTTGGTTTCAGAAAACGCGATGAACAACGCGTGAAAACAACTTCAAAACGCGTGTGCGTATGTGCGACGGACTTCAGGAGGCGGTTGCGTCCGTCACACTGAACGAGCGAGAGGGATGGGATGGACTCTGTTGACGTCGCGCACGCAAGAGCGACTCACGGTTGTTCCAAGTCGCGTCGTAAATTCCCCTCCCTCCCCCTTCCCATCCCCCTCCTCCTTCTTCCTGGCCGCGCGAGGTGGTCTTCCCACAACAGCTCGCTGGCCACTTTGGTCCGGGGACACGAACGAATGCCTTGTTTATTTTTCCGTTACCGTTGCCTTTTAAGAGCCGTAAAATGGGCCGTAAAAAGCGCAGGGGAGTGGGCCAAACTAAGGAGAAGGGTACTGCCCGGTCGTCAAGTTGTGCGTAAGTTACGCGCTCATTGCTGGCGAGACAGAGAGAGAGAGAGCGAAAGAGAGCTAGAGGAAGAGTCTATTGGTGACGACACACGACAACACAGCGAACTGCAGTTGCCCGACCCGATACCCTAGATATACGAGCACTTTTCAGGTTTGCAAGCTTCATCGGTAGGGATACGGAAATTGCGCGCTTTCATTTAGTCGCAAGTTAGAAATCAAACATTTACACTCTTGCACTTTATAATGATTGGATAGTAATTTTTTGGACACACCCCTCTACGACCGTGAGCCAACTATGTCAAGATAGGAGAGTAGTAATCGAATCAAGTAGTGCTAATTAACAAGAAAAAATTATTCTCGCTAAGAAATCAACCAATGGGAAAGCAAAAATGGGTTTAGCACACCCACGAATTTTAATTTTCAACTCTGAAGACAGACGAATCCGCGAAATTTCTGGGTCTCTATTCATCGTTAGACAATCGGAAATTTTGCGGATTTTTTTGGTTCCAAACTAAAATTCACAGTACTATGTATACTCTAAAAATAATTTACTTTTCTATTAGTAGAATATTCGTTGCGTAACCTCGTCTTGATTTGATTGAGTCGAAGTTATTCGTTCACTCATCTGCTAGTTGGTAATTGAGTGGCCTAAAGTCGAAGAGGAACGTGTCGAAGGTATAACTGGCCAATCACCAAAGCAGCACGAAGATTTACACGTTTGCAGTCTACGTTGCGACCAAAGGGTCTCTATTCATCTGTCTCTTTATGAGCGCCATACATGTTAAATATATGATCACCCGAAATATGTAATTTTTTTTAAAAAATATAGTGGATATTAGTTTTAACTAGAAAGTCAAGTCTATGGTTAAAAGTGAATTTTGCCCAAAAGTGGATATATTTTTTTATGCCTCCGAAGTTCTGATATGTGTGTATTTCATTCTAAGCCGGCGAAATGCATGTGCACTGAGATGAAATCTGTTTGAAGGCGATGCACGCGCGGGAAAGTACCTCCTGCCAGTGCGGCGCCAGCGAGTCTCAAAGGCGCCGACCCGCGCGCCATAATCAGCGCCGCGCCAGGCGCCACAAAACGTGGGAATAAACCTCCGCTGCGCGGGTAAGGGGTGGGGGAAGGGAGGGCATGATTGGCCAGAGGCGTCTGGTCGGTCCCACGACGGACCGAGCGCACTCGGCCAGACTTCCCCCCCCTCCCCCCCTCCTCCCCCTACTCCCGAGCAGGCCTTAGTAGGACTCCCTCCTCAGATGCAGTGTCCGGCAGACGTCCGCGGGGTATGGCCTGTGTACAGTCAGCTCGCGCGCCTCCTGTCCACCTGGCCGTCCAGGCACCCGTCCCGCTGGCATTCCGCGGTGTGGTCGACGACTCGTCAAGGGAGTAGCTATATCCCGTTCCAGGTCCTTATTTTATTTTCACGTTTAACATGGTTAAACTTGTAGACTTTTTTTTTTGTGTGTGTGTGTGTGTGTGTGTAACGCATACCTTTTGCATACTAAGGTGGCAAAATTGATATTTAATATTTTTATGCAGTGCGGATAAGGATAACCAAAATTGTTTAGAAACTAAAATGTTTTAGGTTTAAAGGCAGTGCTTTCTCTGTTTGTAACGAAAAACAAAACTCGGAAGTTTAAATAAGGAGTAGTTTATACGAAGATCATGTTATCTTTGTTAACTACAAAGAAGTCTTTTTTATTTGAGGCAAAAAGTTTCGCCGAAAAGTTTGTAACTTCAGTGTGATTCCTAACGTTGTGCTAGCTTCAGCACTCTCCCGAGTACTTTCTCGACTGTCCACACGGAAGACAGTCGCGGGACTTCGCTTACTGTTGCTAGTTGATATCGCTCATTTACGGGGCGTGTCCGGAGATGTTGGTTTCAGCTCCGTCCTGGTGGCTGTCTTTGATTCTACTCACTGGGTGGCTGAGGACAGTCGAGTGTGCATCAGAACCTCCACTGATGTCAGAAAGAGCGTGATCTTCTTGATTTAACATTTTGTAGACACAAGCCAGTACTAGTTACACTGCATGTCATAAGAAACCTGAGTAACTGACAAAAACGATGAATACGCAAACACCCAGAAAACAAGCCAAAATCAGTCGTTGTCAAAAAATTAAAAACGTGGACAACACGGGAAATTCCGTGGAAGGAATTTAGTAAAATATATATATATATTACTGCACAGACGAACACAGTGGTCTGTCAAAGACAAAACAGTTGAGATAAGACCAGAGAATGCAAACAAATAAGAACTTTGGAAAACACAGCGACACACAGAGGAAAATCAAAATAGAAAATATGTACAGCACACCGACAATACAAAGACGCGCATGCAAACACAACTATGAAATTAAACACATGTTCTGACAACACAACAAAGACAGACTTTACTTTTAATGCCCCGGCAGGTCCGTTGAAAAAGAAACCAGATATCATACTAACCAAATTAAGACAAGGAGCTATTAGGTTAAAATTCACTGGTTTGTTTTTAAACGGACCGGGTGGGGCACCAAAGTAAAATCTTAAAGATGATTAGACATTTCACATATCTTGTCGCTTTGCACTCAGTCCCGGAGTATATACTACTGCGCCAGTCTCCTGCCATCCGTTGGATCGTTGATGACATTCGGCCAGGCCGACAAATAACTTAGCCAGAAACTTTACTAATGACAGGTTGTACTCAATCTAACTACAGCTGATTTAAAGAACTAACATAACATATCATTACAACACACTAAGAAATACAGAATACCGATACAGCAACAGCAAATTAAAACAATAATAAATCCTAAAGAAATAAACATGTAAAAGGAAACTAAGAAAATTAATTTTAAAACAACTTCAAGCGACAAAACTGAAACAAAGATGGCGGGGTTACGCATTTCAGCCTGGAACATAATTTTAAAAATAAATTAAATAATTTTGAAATACGTTACGAGGCAGGACATACACCTCGATGAATTCGTGAATGCATCAATACGCTGGAGTTCGAACGTGATAGGCGAGTGATCTGGCCGTGGAATCATTGAATTTTGACCTCAGAACAAATAAAATCCACGTGGGTTTTCTTTCAATGTCTTTGTGGTTCCAGTTCAGTTTTAACCTCCACGCACACCCACAATACATAGTGGCACTCATTGCATTGATAGCAGCTAGTGTTAATAATGGGAGCAAATTTTATCAACTTCGCGGGAGTCGAGATTTTGAACCATTTGAAAACATTGTTTGTTGGTTTAGCACGATTTAATAAAGACCTGAGTACTGAATTTTCTGGACAAACGAACTAGGGTAACCGTTCCTCAAATACAGTGGAAACGGAAATCTTTAACCACGTACACGCACTTTACCTGCAATTATTCTTGCTTCTTGTCGTTTAGTTCGTCCAGTAGCTACCCTTGACACCCTCAAGCCCGTAAAAGGCGTTAGCTCTTGGAGCTCTGTTGACGGTTTTCACGACTCACAAGAAAAAATTAATCGTGGGCATTGCTGTATCTATGGAGACATTTTGAGAAATTTTTAATTCTTAGGCCGGCGGATCGCTTATCTTGCCAGTTTCAGAAATATGTAAATATTTATTATCTTTCACAAATAGATCGTGCTTTATAGCTTCAAAGTAAACAGGAATGTCTGGAAAAAAAAACCAAAGCTTCACTAATAAACTACGAGGGTGGTATGTTTTGTAACGTTCTAGTTGATGTAAAGCATCTACGATATATTGCACTACCGCCTGAACTGCAGAGTGGTACAACTCACGCGGGTTGCTATATTCAATTTGCTCTTCTAAGCAGTTTGTGAACGCAGAGAAAATACGCATGTTTCATTGTTTACTGGGCGGGTAAAATGACTGCAAAGAAAGCTGTGCTAAAATAATATCCAATAAGGTAATATTTTCCTGGGAAGCTTATTTTATTCCTATATTCAATCTCAAAACTAAGTCTTTTTTTACTGTCTCATACATTCGAATATTGAAGTCCAGTCAAATATATAATAGTTTTCAATGTTTTTCACCTAACAACGTACCTATATTGTTTGGAAAAAAAATTCTTCAGTATTTAATCAATTTTAACAAAGTTAATTTTCTTTAAACGTCTTTAATGCAAGATAGGATTTTGCCAGAAATAATTATATATTTTAACTACATTACTCTACATTACACTAGAGAAGAACTTAAAGATTAAAAAACACTGAAATATCCCACTTACTATTTAATGAACTAAAAATTAAAAATAAAATTTTAAAACCAGTTTTTTGGCCAACAGCCAAATAATGCACCACAACTCTGTATAACTAAATACATGGGGTGCTTGATATCATTTGTTTAAAATCTTCTATCATTAATAAAAATATGATTTTTAATAGTTTTTCATCACTATTTTTAATATATAGTCATAATTAAAGTTAATATATAAAATTAGTGATGGGGCATAAATCTTAGGATTCGCAAGTGGAACCACGGGAATTTACAGTGGATGAGGATAGGGGAGGGCGGGCGAGAATTTTGCAAGTGGGGTTAACCGACACGTCATAATATATAGATGCGGTGCCCGTATGCTATACTTTGCCTTTATTTTTGGCCCACATGCATGAATAAGAAGAACACGTTAAAATATACAGAAAGTTTTCCATACGACATAGTTTCGACATGAAATACGTTTCACAGTCACACTTTTGCAAGTGCAGGCATTCCTCTTTAAATAGGGGCTTCTTAATTCCAAGGGGGCCCGGGTTGCGTTCCTTGCCATAAGGTAAAGATCGCAGGCTTTCGCGGCCATTTTTTTTTTTCGAGTTGCTTGTCTTCTGGGTTGTTAGCCGCGTCGAAGGCAAAGATATCACCGACGTTTCGATTGCAGTCGCCATGCATCGTTGTGTTCGTTTGTTGGACACTGTGTTTACCAAGGTCTTCTTTTTTTAGTCTTTATTTGCGGTTATTATTGCAACTGTCTCGTTGTTGTTTTTTCGCCTACTGTATTCGTCAGTGCTGTAATATCTTTTTATTTTTTTTCCCCACAGAATTTTCTGCGCTGACATTTTTTTTTATTAAATTTTTGACGTCAGCTGATTTTGGTTTTGTTTGTCTGTGTGTTTACATATTCATAATTTTTTTGGCCACTATTTAGGTTTCTTCTGGTATAAAGTGTAATGACGTAATTATGTCTAAAAGAAATCATCTAAAACAGTTCTGTATATTTATTGACGCGGCTAAAACCCAGAAGCCAAGCAACTCCCATCAGCCGTAAAGTTTGCTGGATTCGCTGAGAGTGAAATACTATTCGTGGATATCGTGGTAGGGAGGGAGGGAGGGTAAGGGGGGGACGATCCGACAGTAAGGATTATCGTAAGCAAGGTCCCGCGAGGCGGCGACCAGAGTCGCCGATGTCAAGACGTCGGCTCCTGGATGGACGACCGGGAACCACGAGTTGGACGGCGGATGCTGGGACGGTGAGCGGGGAAAGAAGGGGAAAAGAAAAAAAAAGGGGGTACGAAAGGAGGGAGGTGGAATGGGAGGGAAGGGGGTGGGAGAGCTAACAACTTAACTCGCGCGCGTAGGCGAAGCGTGTAAAAACTATCACGAGGACGGTGCTCACAAATTTGGAAGTCTCCCCTCCATCCCCCCCTCATCGCCACTCCCAGAAAAACACCACTGCGGACAACACGCCTTCTTTCGCCTTCTTTTATTCTTGCGCGGAGTGGACGCTCGCGCTGTTGCTGGACCGAACAGTGATCCGTCGAGTTCGTCCGCCATCCGTCCGTCCGTCAACAATCCGAGCGTTGCACGATCATCCGCTCATCCGTCATGGTATTTTTATACTTGAATGCTTCCAAAAAACTATTAAGGACAAATATTTCGAGGAAATTTATCTTGTGAAGGTTCACCAGTTTGGCCATCATGTACGCTAAGCTCTTATACATGATAAAAAAAACTCTTAAAATATTTATTCAAATATATTTTCGAGTTACCGTGCATTATTAATTGATTTTGTGTCTCAAACAATTTTTTTTCAAATATCTAAATTTAAAAAGTGTCCATAAGCAAGTTAATAACATAAAATATTAGCAATTAAACACACTAAAAATATTTTTAAAAATAAAAGACAATTGATTTCTTTCAAACATTTTAAATCAACGTTCTTACTGGCTTGTGATAAGGCAAACAGAGGTTTTTTTCTGTTTTATAGTTAGGTCACTGTATTTCGATTTACGTGATATGATATATTAAATGTATATCTTTCCACTTATTATCTACTTATTATTACGTTTGGAAAACCACAATAAATTCAGGAAGCTGAAATACTTTTGAATACGATGGAAAATATAGGTATTTATTTTGAACACATGCCTTCTATCAATCACGGATAACATAAAAGTCTACGTATATTTCACTGTAACATACATAGTTCGTTAGCGAATAACACTTTATTCTAAAGGCAGGTGCATTTTGCAAGCAAATAGGTGAATAAGAGAAGTCAAATAACGGTTTAAAATTGGTCTATAATTGTAATAAAAAAGTATTATTACTAATTTTAATTTTGATTTCCAAACCAAGTAAATTAGACACGTAAACAATTTCAAGGCAATAAAATTCTGTTTACGATGGAATTATCCTCCATGCGGTGGTTGCTCTTGGGGTTCGTTGAAGCGGACAAACATCTACTAACGCCGTCCGTACACTGTCAGAAATTACAGTCAGTTAAAAAAAAAATTTTTGAACGAGGAATTCACATCAAATAAACGCGTAGTTATTCATAGTGACGGGACTGGATCTTCGTGGGAAAAAAAACCCACGACGGATTACGACTTCCCAGTTCGATGTTTATTTGTAAACAGGGCTAAAAAAAATGTAGATGGAAGGAAATAAGTGTGTGAAACATGATTTGAATGTTTTGTTGTTTTATCTAACAAGATTTTTTTTTTCTGTGCCAAGATGGTATCCGTAAATGCACACAGAACCATGGGTGATTTGTGACCAGAGTTTGAACGTAAAAAAAGGTTTTTCGAGCAGTGTGCAGGTGCGTCACGTTATCCGCGGCTGGGTTCCGAGAAGGCGTGTGAGATTGTAAAGGATAGCCCGGGATGCTGCGGAGACGTGCATGCGTCACGAAGGAGGCCCTCCTTCCCTAAACGAAACACTCCTTTCCGCCTTCCCGCACCCGCAACAACAAGGCGCCGCCGGCTGATTGCCGAGTGCTGTAAGTGGCGGCAGACCGCAGCCCTCTCCGGCCCCGAACACAGTTTCCCCCCCTTAATACGTTCCCACCATTAGGGAGCGATGTCAAGCTGGCGTATCTCAGCGCCCGACAACGAGGGAGAGGTGTGGGTAGAAGACCTCACGTAATGAACCAATTACACTCGGGCACCGCATCTCCTAACGAAACAGTTATTTTTTACGCTTGAATTTTTTTTCTACATTATCATTCCTGTTGTCAATTTAGGTCTTAATTAAGTTACCCACACGTCTCCCCTTCGGTCGTCAATATTTATAAACAACCAATTTTCATTCTTCGGAGTTCCCAAAGCTCCCCCTGAAAAAAAAAATTGGACAAAAAAAGACAAAACTGTAACAAGTTGAAAAAGTCAATATCCTTGAAATTTTAATGCTAGTATTACCTAATGTTTGATTGTCCGGAATAAACAATTTATTTTCACAAAATTTTGTTGATAGTTATCTCGAGGTGATGTAGGAATAAGGGTACTTACATAAAGCAGCTTACAGAATAATTTAAAAATAAGGTCAAATGCTATTTATATTTGCATTTAAAAATAAGATAATTTGGACCTTCAGAGGGCCAGTTGGGCTCATGTCTCGTTCCGTTAGGTTTCCATGACCTACTAACGTTTAATATACGTGCATGTTAATTTTAAATATGTAGTAAGTAAAAATAACTTGGTACCATGTTACGTTTCTTTTCTTAACTAAGTGTTACGTTAACGTACGCAACCCCATGCGGTAGTGGTAGTGAAAGTGATCATAATTTTAAACAACTAGTTTGGTAACACTAAGTCGTGACGAGTGCTTTTTTTTTCCTTTCTATTTTATTCACTACTGTCCCTAAAGGAAGTTTCTTGGTTTTTGGAAGTTTATTCGTTCAGAAATACCTATTGCTCGGTGACAACGTTTCGTTGCGTTTTCTTCATTTTTTTAAAATCTGGTGTTTTATAGTAATCGAGAGCATATTTTCTCTGAAAAAATAATAGAGTTGTTGCCAAATGGAATGTGGTTAAATTATTTAAATAACTATACACCTTAAGGCACCGTCTCACACTCTCTGTTGATATTTTCATTATCTGTCCATTACTTTTTATTTAAGGGCTATTACAAAAATGTTAACACGATAACTCCTTTGCATGATTTGTTCCGTCACCAACAGTTCACACAGATTTTCACAATGTGTAATATATAGAGAGAACGGAAATTTCGCGCATTCATTTAGTCGCAAGTTAGAAAGCAAACCAAAACTCCCACTCTTTGTTCATGATTGGACCGCAGTTATTTAGACACGCTCCTCTAGGACCGTGAGCCAACGATGCCCAGCTAGGACAGTTGTAAGCGAATCAAGCAGTGCCAATTAACAAGGATAAGCGTATTCTCGCTAAGAAATAAACCAATGGAAATGCAAACATGAGTTCAGCACACCTTTCAGTTTGAATTCGGCCCTGAGGCCAGACGAATCCACGAAATTTCCGGGTCTCTAGTAATATAGTAGGTGTGAAAATTCACGTACTTTAATGTAATTATTATTACTGGTGCGACTTTTACGCCGATTATATTACACACAGTGTATATCCGTTAGAAATATTCTCGTTAGAACAAAAAAATCACGGGAGATGTCGGGTTATTATTTCAGGAAGAACCCTTAAATATTATAGTAATGACGAAAAAAAGAAAACAAAATCAATATAGCGTGTAAGCTCGGTTATTTCATTTTCTTGTCATCCATATTTTCTTAAGAAATATTTATGTTAATTTATTACGATAGTTCGATTGTACTTTTACGCTTCGTTTCAAATTTAATCAGCAGCTGTTTACTAAATATTATATAATAGCTGTAAAAGTCACGCAATTGTTCATAATTATGGTCACTTGCAACCTTTCACAGCTCAAAAAATAATGCTAAGTAAATATCTGGTGAGAGGGATTTTGACGAAATACGAACCGCGAGCGAGCTATCACGATTAACACACAGAAAAATGCCTTAATTAACATTAACGACAAGCAAATGAAATAACCAACTCGGCGAGTAAGATCGAGCAAGACTGTCTCGTCATGCATCGGGGGTCACTCCAGACGACGAGGCGTGGTGAGAAGAGGATGAAGCGTTGACGGAACGAATGGCTGAGTGGAAACAAAAAAAAAACAGGGAGTACTCAGAGAAAACCCTGCGCTGGCTCACGGCAACGTCCGCAAAGTTTCCTTCTTGCGAGAATCGAACCCAGATCTCCTTGAAGGAAGGCGAGTGATCTTACCAGATTTTTAAAATTTCTTTTTTTATTTTATTTAGGCTTTTTTTCTTTTCTATTCGAAACTTTTTTTAATTTTAAGAAAGAGGAAACACTCAAGGATTAATTTGCGATATACTAGAATTCAAATACATGTACTTATATGTACATGTACATGTACTTTGCTTTTTGACGACTCTGGGCAATGAGAAACCCTCAACCGAAGAAGTATCGAATCACAGACAAACCAGTTAAGACTACTTACAAGTCAGCAACCAATGAAATTGCCTTATCTGCACAAGTATGCAGATGCCTGTGTAGTCTAGCCTGAAGGTAATCGAAACCGCGAATTTTTTTTTCCAGTCCCTACTCATTAGTGATTTTTTTTCAATTCGCCAAACGAGCCAACCATTCCCATGTATTATTACCATTTTGACAATGTTTGTGACCCATTTTGACAGTTCAAATTGACGCCCAAGCCTTTCCCGGGTTTCTAACCCAGAACCCCTCGCACCGTTAAAGCACTCTACCCTCATGGTAAGTGTCATTCAATGACAGTCAGTTTTTTACAAGCTCTACAGACGGCAATTGCTTTCTAACACCTCTCGTCCCTCCCTTTAACACGCGCGACGAGTGCTTTTTTTTCTCTCTCTATTTTATTCACTATTATATCTAAAGGACGTTTCTTAGTCCTTGGAAGTAAACTCTTTAAATAAATACATTTTTATCGGTGACAACAATTCGTTGTGTCCTTGGAAAACTTTAGTTAATTCTAGTTTTTTTTTAGTATTCGAGACGAACAGAATGGTTTCTGGGTCCACAGGAAGTCAGAAAGTTCAAAGATTATTTAGTTAAGACGATTCAGACATTAAACATTTTTTGACAATGACCATTTTGTCACATTGATGTCAACAAATACTCCTGTTTCTGTAAGTTACCAACATCCCCCCCCCCTTTCCAAATTAAGCCCACGGTATTCACTAGTCGATATAGATAGTTTCGTGCCAACAGATATTCATGGTCCAAGAGAAGTGCCATAACTGCTTCAATTACGTTCTTTATTTCTTATCAGATAATGCCCGGCGTGTTTTGCTATGCCTATTTTTTTTTTTTGTAATTTGCTTGAAGTAGGTACACATATACAAAGCATCTATCTGTACCTCTCTATCTTTCTGTATAAGTTTATCTATAAATATTACTATATTTCTTTATATATAAAATATCTCTATATATATCTCTATGTATCTTTTTTCTATCTATATTTCAATCTATTCCACTATATATCTACATCCTACCCGTACCTATATATACCTACCTTTCGCTCTATCCCTCTATATATCTGTATATCTCCCTCTCTTTCTCTTTCTCTTTATCTACATTTATCTATGTTTATATTTTTCTATCCATATCTTTATCTTTAAAAATTGAATACGAATACGCATTTATTTATATATTTACTTATCAATATTTATATATATCTTTATACCTGCTACAGGTGTGACACCGGTACACAAGAACATGCGAGTATTCGAATGCAATGTTAGGTCAAAATTTCAAAGCAACTGGTAAATACCTTTCTGAGACATAAGATTTTGGACGAAAGAACAAACATTTAAATTTTTATTTATATTTGCGTTCATTAATTTTTTTCCATGACAAACAATGCAGAACAACAATGGCGTGTGTCTAAAAAATTGTAAATGCCTCGAATACCACGATGACAATCTAAAAAAAAAAAAAAAAAAAACCGCTGTGACAAGTGTACAGTGTCCAGGTTTTTGAATGACGAGTGTCGAGTGTGGCTTTCCGAGCGCGCCTGCTGGTCAAAGTGATGCAACCCGCAAAACCTCCTGCAACTCACTCGCGTGTGACGAATGACCTGCACCCAGCCGGCTTGCCTTTGGTTGGACTAAACGACCCTTAATCGGAAACTGTGAAAATTTAGGTGTGTGTGTATGCGCGTGTGTGTGTATAACTCACTACACAAAATCTTGCTCGATTCATTTCAGCCTGTATGCCATATAAGAGCATTCCGGAACCAGTCGTGTTTGCAGGTTATGTTGTTTACTGTTTGTCTTCAAGCTAGTTTTTTTTCTTACACATAAATATCCACTGAGAAGAAATCTGCTGAGATAGGGTGTTCCGAAACACATCGTAGGCAATGCGGAACTTGCATTCTGACTCATGCCGTGTTGGAGCGAGAAAGGTGTAGTGTAGTGGCCTGGCGATGGACTCACTGGTTTATTTTTGTCCCAAAATTCCTTGTCTGTATAGTTGTTTATTGTCATCTTCAATGACCTCGCTGTTTGAAGAGACTTTAATATTTCATAATTTTATATATTAATTGATGTTACATTCGAACATACGTCATTATGAATCATGGAAAAGATAAATTGCATATTCAATCATTTGACTTTATTTTGTTTTATTATGCTTATTAATGTGTGCAGTTAATACCATAAAGCTATCAGGAAACGGTTTACTAATAACTTCAACTATCTGACGTAGCTACTGGGACAACCCAAAATCATAAATGCCCAGTATTATTGCGAACACTAATTTGTAGTGATAAAGTTGTTTTCATGTAAATGTAAAAAAAGAAAATTGCAAATATCTGTAACTCACGCGAGTATTTTTGTTCCATTTACACACATTTGACAGAATAGCCTCCCGATGTTTACCGATGTGGTTTCTCAACTCTGTCCGCGTGTCCGTGCGTTACGGACGGCGAACTTGTTGCTAGTGGCGGTCAGCGCTTATTCGCAGGTGATGGACCAACACCGACACAAATCGGTGTTGTTTGGACGCCCGGAGGGGCGGCGAGGGGACAGTCAAGGTCTTGCAATCTCGACAAGTTCGTGTACTTTAGAGCTGTAGCAAACCGTATGTATTCGGTACTGAGTAACGGGTGCGCCATCTAGTACCGAGTAACGAAACGTTACACACGAATGCACTTCGTTACTCGCATTTTTCGTATGTTTTACGCATGTGCGCGCTTATTCGATGAATTTAAAAACTAACGTTACAAAGAACGATGTTTGTTCATTAAGTAAAGTATAATTTGGAAATTCGTCGTCCAAGATTTTTACTGTTTATTATGGAACAGAAAAAACGTAAGAAAGTATTTTTTACAAATTAGAAATGTATGTTTTTTATTATCGCGTATTTTCACGTTTTTTTGTTCTTATCTTAAAAGAGATAATATAATAAAGCCGCTCTAATGAGATTTAATTGTTTCTTGGTTAACAAAAACTGTTAATTATCAAATATTGTTAATTGTTTATATTCGATTTATTATTATTTACGCGACGTCATACTGTACGCGTACGCAATACGACTCGATTCGTTGCTGTAACATAAGATAGCATGTTATGCGGTATCAGAAGTAACGAGTAACGTAACGATACGATAGTAACGAGTACTAATTGTTATAGTAACGAATACATACGGATACGCTTTTTTTCGTTACTTTTACACCTCTAGTGTATACTTAACCCAGGAACTGATTCATCGCCGGCGTGCTCCGGACCTCAGGGGCCGTCGATTAATTACGTGAGGCGTTTAGTGGGGAGTTGATATCGAGCCGAATCTCACCCAGTCTCGCGTGAGGGTGAGGGAGGGGGGTATCGACAAATCTCACGGGGTTTTTTTTTTTGCCGCAAGAGACAATGATTGTAAAATTGCGAGAAAACTCGGTTAAATGGAGTAAAACATGTTGCTCCACTAAAAATGTGATTCTAGACTACGTTCTGTCTTAAATAAAAAATTATTTTTAAAAGAATTCTGTTTTTTTTTTTTTTTTAATAAATCCAACGCATTCGAGCACAGATTAACGTATTTACACTAACAATAAAAACAAATTTAAAATCTCACGTATGATTAGGAGGGGGAGCGGGGTAGAGCCTAATCTCACGAAATTTAACAAAGGGGAGAGTGGGAAGGGGGGAAGGGTGTCGAAAAATCCCCAAAATCGCCTCACGTTATTAATGGACGCCCACTCGCTCCCGCCGGTCAAGACCGTAAAGATTGAGGGAAGAACCGTCGGCGCAGACGTCCGCCGCGTGTGACCGGCCGCTCCGTCAAGGGCTTCCAGGCCGAACGCGCGAAGGAACATTTGCCTGGCGAGATTGGATACCCTGATTCGGGGATGCGGGCCGTAACTCACCGCGGGTTACGTAAAAAAAAAATAAAGAGAGAGAGAGAGGGTCCGCTGGCGCGTGACGTGAATTTCATATATCTCCCTCGCCGGGTTCCCTATCTGCAAGTGATATAAACCCCGAAAATGACTCGTTTCCCGCGCCTTTGAATTATACATAGGGGGAAAATTTTCTTTCCTGTTTCCAGTCATGTATGCGAAATGTCCATATATGTTGGAACTTCGAAAAGTATTAAGTTACGAACATCGTGTGGTAAATATGCCAAACTCGCTATAAATAGTCATACACTGACTTTGTATATTATAGAAAATGTTATATTTTTATACTTTTTTTTGCTTCTATGTAACTGAAAAATACGTCAATAATTTCTTCAAGGCCATGAATTTTTTTTTTCCCCATGCAGTTTGACAAAAAACTTAGTTATTATTTCCCACATAAGTCAGTGTATTTGATCGCGCTTTTAAGTACCTTATCGATGGGCAGCGAGATTTCAACCGGGTTCGTTCACTGGAGCGCTTCTCGAGATCATACTGAAATACTAAATAAAACAAAATCATTCGTCGAAGTGTTTCTTTCCTACCAACCACACTGATCACTTTGAACAACGTTTGCAATAGATATATTTTTATAGGCTTTTAATTTTTTTAAGTAACCAATTTTTAAAAAAAAATGTGATCGAGTCATTCAGTACTCCCCAGTGATGGGTAAACAACTGACCTCGGTAACGAACAAATACATGTGTTCTCATGATGCAAATAAACTTATAATACGAAACTCGGACACACAAATTAATGTATAAATCTTTGAAATAAAGCTGAGCGTGATATATATGAAAAGTTATTCATTTTAGGGAAAAACAGTAAAAATGTTTCCCCTTTTTAAAACTTAATTATAATTCTATTTAACACGATAGTAAATACCTAACATAACTAGAACCAACCCAAGTTAGGTTAGACTTAATTTTATTTATGTCCAACAATTTTTCTCGAAGTCGGTGAATTTTATGTTTCTCGGGTAGTTTCGGACTAGTCATGATGCATTTCGTGCGCTGGTATATGCAAGGTGTCTTAAAAGAACAAAATAGTAATGTTAATCCACTTGATGCGCTTCGGGTAGTTTCGTAACCGTTATAATGCAGTTCGTGCATAAGTTCAAGTACGTTCCTATGTTAGGTAGATTTCGAAGAAAGATTACCTATTGTAGCTGTTACCATGGTGTGATATCCGGAATGTTTTTATATATTTTTTCGCTTCATGGTCCATATACCTCAAAACCATCGGATACTCAAAAATCAAACGTTTATATATATTTCTAAATATCACAATTTTATGAACACGATATCTGCTGCAATTTGGCATGTATTAAAATATATATTACTTCAATTCTAAATGTGAAAGTTCCCCCGTGGAATGATGAGAATATAGAAATTAACTACTGGGAAAGTCGTTCGATTAAACTACTCACATACTACGAAAATTTAATAAGGTAGAAATGGAAATATATAATCCACTTAATATGAAACTGAAAAAAAAAAAAATTCCGCGAATCAGGAAAATTCAACTAGAAGGATCAGATTGGAGCAGTTTCAATAGTTCCACATGAAGGAAAATTAAAATTCGTTTTGAAGAATTTCTTCCCAATAGTATATATTAATATATATATATATATATATATATATATATATATATACACCTTATTTTAACTTAACTGAAATTATTTAAATTTTAAATTAAAATAATTTTGTGATCTGTTAAAACAAGATATTATGAATCGATCTCGCGCCAAATTTGTAGGGCACACTACAATGTTTAAAACACCCGTAGAATTTTGCGAGTTCATAACTAGTTCACAAGCTTAAAGTGCAAGAATGCATCGAGCGCTGCCACTGACATCTGTATTTTTTGGCCAGTAATTCGATAGCCAATAAAGTTCACAACTGCTACAAACATGGCTTCTGACTCTGCTTCAATCCTTTTGAGCGGCGTTACCCCTTCTTCTTTTCGTTACGCTTTCCCATTGCGCTCCGATGACATAATGGCCTTGATTCACGCATAGAAAACTTTTTGTACTCTTACAAAAGATTCCTTTGAAAACCAGTTGCCCAGAAATAGTTTGTAATACGACAAGAAATATATTGTAACTTCATAAATCACACGGCTAAGGTTACTTTTGCACAAATGAAGTACGGTTTTCGAGATAAAGCTGAGTATTCTTTAAGAAAATTGGAGTATAATTTTATATTATATGACATAAAGATAATCAAATATTCAATAATGCAGTTGATACTTGAAAGCAGTTCAGGGAACGATTTGAAAATAAAGTAATAACCATTTAAGTACTGTGACAAGACAAAGCATAAATGTCCGGGTAAAGGCCCGTCTACAATAGTCCGAACCTGTGCGTGGTCCATGTCCTTATCCGAATGTGAGTGACGTCACATTGTCTCACCGAAAACTGCCCTGTCCACAATTGAGATGTCCGATGTCCGAATGTATTGATTTCTAAAGTTGTCACCAGAGCGCAGTAAATGTGCCAAACCAAATGTTTTTGTTTATTGTTTTGATGCTTTGTAGTTTGAGATTGAACTTTTGAAAGTTGTGGGAGTTCAATTTTATATATTTATTCAGTAAGGCAAAGTGGCAAATGTAAATGCTAAAAAATGAACACTTATCACAGCAATCGAACAGCACTAATTTAAATGTCGTCTTGCTCTTCTTTAATTACAACACCTTCCATTTCTTTCAATATCAAAAACAAACACCACGTTTTCAAACGGGAACCGGAAATTCAAATATCGTGAGTGTTCTGTTCTTTTTCTGTGTCCGAAGTACACAGGTTGGGACAAAAAATTCAAATTGACGAATGTCTTCGGACCAGGTAGGTTCGGACCTTCGCCCACTTGACGCATGACGTCAGAGGGTCACGTGGACCAATCAGCGACGAGTGTCCTTCGGACACAGTTTAGGACATTGCTATTGTAGACTGGCCTTGAGAATCCGAACCCGGTATTACTGTGATCACTAATTCGCAGAGATGCATAGTAATAATAGATCGCAGGCTCTCGCGGCCACTGTCTGAAGTAGCTTGGCTTCTGTGTTGTAGCCGCGCACGAGGCGAACATATCACCGAGGTTTCAGTCGACATCGCCGGACGCGGCTATAACCCTCGAAGCCAAGCTACTCGTAGTGATGCAGTTGTGTCCACGTAAGATCTCTGGGGCTCGGAGGGGTGGGGAAAGGGGGGGCGGGGATGACCGCAGCGAGAACCCGTTAGAGAAGTCGTCGAGCCGTCCGTTCAGCGGCCTCGGACTCCGCGCAGGGCCGCTCGTCGCCAAATATTGACGCCGCGCGTGACAGGAGCGGGCGACGCCGCGCGCATGCGCAGTCCGGCGCCCCGGGCGTCTCGACCCGACCCCGCTGTGCGTCGCCCTTCAACTGTTGCGCGCTGACGTATCTGGGCCCACGTCCCGTACGCGCGGGGCAGTGTCATGGAGTCCGCGCAAATATCTCGCTACGTTTACCTCAATTTTTCCTGTCTCTCCTTGGACGAAAAAATAAATAAATAAATAAAATTTCCCTGCGTAGTTTTCTAAGTAATTTACCTAACTCGCCTTTTTAAAAATATAATAAATGAATAAATAACATCCAGCCTCCACTGCCCCCATAGTTGTCCTAGTTCTCTCTCAAATTTCATTATTCAAACGTAATCTTGAACACGACATTTTAAAGAGTGTATGATTAGGCACTAAATGCCTAAGTATATAATTTTTTCCCACGGAATGTTGCTTTCTAATTACTATCACTGGGAAAATTCCCTGAATTTTCTTAATTTCAAGTAAATTGCCTTTGTACAGATCCTCTTTGTACAGACGATGACCCGCACGTGGTTGGGTGTAAGAATTTATTTACAGTTTTTTTTGGGATCAGAACTTTCATTACATCAAATTTAAGTATGGGTATGTTTATTTCAGCCAGAAACAATGGGTGAGTTGAAGTTTTGCATTGTGGAAACAGTTCCGAAGGACTGCATTTTATGGACGTGACCGTGTTTAACGATTGATGTTCCAGTTCATGCTCGCTAACCATCCTCGCGCGTGGGCAAGGACCAAATTTAATCAGCGCGGCCGACGGTGGAGTGCGAAAGCGACTTCAGCTGCTTCACAGCATTCGCAAGTCTCGCCGGAGCAGTGGTGAAGAGAAGTAGGGTCCTGATCCAACCTGCGCGGCGTGGCAGCAGAGTCCTGTTCCAACCTGCGCGGCGTGGCAGCAGAGTCCTGTTCCAACCTGCGCGGCGTGGCAGCAGAGTCCTGTTCCAACCTGCGCGGCCTGGCAGCAGAGTCCTGTTCCAACCTGCGCGGCGTGGCAGCAGAGTCCTGTTCCAACCTGCGCGGCGTGGCAGCAGAGTCCTGTTCCAACCTGCGCGGCGTGGCAGCAGAGTCCTGTTCCAACCTGCGCGGCGTGGCAGCAGAGTCCTGTTCCAACCTGCGCGGCGTGGCAGCAGAGTCCTGTTCCAACCTGCGCGGCGTGGCAGCAAAGTCCTGTTCCAACCTGCGCGGCGTGGCAGCAAAGTCCTGTTCCAACCTGCGCGGCGTGGCAGCAGAGTCCTGTTCCAACCTGCGCGGCGTGGCAGCAGAGTCCTGTTCCAACCTGCGCGGCGCGGCAGCAAAGTCCTGTTCCAACCTGCGCGGCGTGGCAGCAAAGTCCTGTTCCAACCTGCGCGGCGTGGCAGCAGAGTCCTGTTCCCCCCCCCCCCGATAGTCTGTCCCTGGCGCCACTCGGTCGTCGCGAACGAAGAGAGGCAGCGCGACCTTCCGTCGTCGTCCGGAATGCGGCGCTAATCGCCGGGGAAAACAAAAGACCGTTCTGTTTGCCGCCCGCATCAGCCTGGAATTTTCGCGAGGAATGTGGCGCGCGTTGTCAAACAAGGTGGTGAAGGAGGGGGGGGGGAGGAGGAAGGGGCCAAGGTGAAGATTCCTCCTGTCCTCCATCGGTGGAGAGAAAACACAACAGAAGAAGAGGGAGGAGGTAGATAGACTTGTGGGAACTCGAACATAGTGGGTTGGAAAAGAAGGGGGGGGGGGGGAGACTGTCCCAGTTATATAGACATTCCGTCGACTTCGGAATGCGAGCAAGCGATTACCGCTGTGATCCCCCTGATTCGCGAAAACAAAAGTGTCTTCCCCTCCCCTTCTCTATCTCCTCTTCTGTTACGCCTCTTCCCGTACTCGCAACGACCGCATCGAGGTGAACTGCATTCCGCGGATAGCGAGAGTGATTTACCAACTGATAACGCCTGCAGTCCCACATTCCAACACCGCCCCCCCCCCTTTTTTTTCCCCTTATCGGTGCGAATGCATTCCACCCGGTTGCATTCATACCTCGCCGCCCCGTGTTATCGGCCGAGAAGACGCGGGAAGCCTTAAGATTCACTAGCCCACGATCAGTCACCGAACATATCCGAAGTACACCGGTTGCTCGTGCAACTTCGTAGTCAGAATTTAAAATAAAACTGCGTGAGTTAGTAAAGTTTATATGACTTTAGAGTATTTTAAATATCGTTTCTCCAACACACACAACCTTTAATTTTAGGAGCGATTACGTAAACGTGACAAAAGAAACCTTCCCGGAAATAAATTACAAATGTTTGCAAGAACTTTTATTATGTAAGTACTACCAGACCTATCTTAACGTGTCTCTAATTCACAAAAGAAAAATATATGTAGCTTCATTTTAACTCTCGGTATGCGGCATTTGGTATGTAATATCATGAATGGAAACGAAGTCGTATGGAAATGGAAATGTGTAACCACGATGCTGCCAACTGTGGCGGATGGCGTGAACCAAAGTTCACTTTATAGTATTATCTATTTGATGAATTTTGACCCAGATGGGCAGAATTTTAATAAAATTCTTTGTCAAAAATCAAGTCTAAGCCGGGGTTCATATTTTTTTGAAGTCTTTTTCGCTTTTATCGGAGCCGTTTCACATAGCTTATAGTTTAAAATTTCGCTCTGTAAATCGAATGGTTCGATAGTCAACGTAGCTGCTCCAGCTGCAAATTCTAGCGGGAGGTTCGGAAACTACGTATGATTCGCGTCAAGAAATGTAGTTGAAAACACAATATATATACATTTTTTTTTCACGTTTGGAATTATTTTTAAGAATTCTACGTTAATGTTAGTTTTTGAGTCTTGTATTACAAGTTTATTTGAAATATGATAACTCATGTGATTAAATGTTTACACGTCACTGGCGTGAACTGAAAGACTCGCTCACATTATTTTTTTCTTTTTACAATTGTTGGTTTTGACAGAAACGTATTCTGGTTCCATTACACAAAATCCTGTATTTCCACCGCTAATCCTGTGACGTCCATTTCGATGCAAAAAATATTATAAATGTTTCTCAGCTGCTCATGTAATCGAAGCCATAAAAAAACCAAAGGTGTAGGTATCAAAACATTTTTTAAATATTTAATTTTTATATTATTTGCTGACGAAAACTATTTACTTTCAAACGTCAAGCTTTTATTAAGTTTTCTTTAACGTAACCCAAATTTTTATTCCGTTTGTATTTTCCCAGGCAATCAGCTACATATTTATGGGAAGACAGTTGAATTTGCGGAGGTAAATGCAATGACATAACGTCAGCACACACCTACACACACACACACGCACACACACGCACAAACACATCACACATTAACTCTAACATGAACATTTCACTTGATAACAGACATTTAGAAAGCATTGTAGATTCGGCGCTGTTTCATATTCCTGACAGTTGCGATCTATGTATTCTGGTTTTATGTGCCAAATATATAGAACGCAGTAACTTTCTGCAGCGATATTTGACTTAATTAAATTAACAAACCAAATTTATATCTCTAGATATACACATTTTTAGTAATGTAGGAAAGTAGCAGAATTAATTCTACTAACAGTTAACCGAAATACCTTGTAAGAACTTTTGATATCAAAAATCTGAAACTGTAGGGTTTATTGGTATATTTATAACAAAATAAATGATAAAATAAATGACATAAAAAACCGTTTACTAAAATTTCTATAGATATCAGAGTCAAAGATTGAAAAATATTTTGACATTTACTTCAGAAGTAAATTTTTTAATGAATAAATTAACTTTTTGACATTAATGTAACTGTTAAATTAAGTATTCCGTGTCACATTTTTAAATAATTATATTAAATAGCTCATTAAGTAAGCGGAAATCTATAAGATCCCAAAATACCAATTTTTTAATAAATATTATAATTATTATTTGTTTGTTGCTTGTTGGTTTGTTGGAAGCTTCAAAGTCAACAGTTCATTACTAACTTTGGAATATCAGCAGTCCTTTCAAGAAATAGAATTGAAATATAGGGTGGTTAACAAATAAACTTATGTTGTTCTTTGCCTCAAACAATTTATTAACAGTTAGTTTGCTTTAATTTATTATTTTATGGTTTTTATGCTGTAAATATGAAAATTTGTAAATAGTCTCTTCCTGAAAGCTGCATTTTAAGCATACAGATTTTGCTATAGCTAAAAGAATGACTATCTTAAAAATTGTAAATTAGGTATGAAGTTATATAAGTGATGAATATAAAATAAAATTTAATATTTTCTTCCAGTATCTTTACAGAAGTAAAAATGTTCCTGACAATTTGGATGCACGTTGGACCAAAATTGTATTTCCACCATACGTCCAAAAAAATAGAGCAATTATCATTTTGCTTACGTTCTTATGAAAACTTTCTTATGTGCTGCTTAAAATTAAGTACGTATAATAGCTTTTACGTAAGAAAATAAACCTGAGGTAAACAAATAAACATGTATAAAATTGCCTCATTTCAACAAAATGATTGCTGGTATTTCAAAACTTTTTTTCGATAAGAAGGTAAATACACTCACTTCTGAAATACTTAAATAACTACACTTGACCCTTAACTTTCACAAGCCACATCAGGACCAAATTTTCTTTTCTCTTTCACTCGAACTCAAAGTCCTGAGCCGTCCAAAACCAAAAATGTATGTGATTTATGTAAATATCTTTGCGAACATACATAGAACATAACGTGAAGCTTCAAGCAACTTACCGAGCAACCTATTGCGGAGTTATAGTATTCACTTGTTCCGGTTTAGTGTCATCAGCCCCATTCTGACCAATAGCAGTCCACGAGTCACGCAGTGAGTGGCCTGGGTTAAGTTTGCCGCGAAGTAAATCACGAAGACTGCGCAGCTCAAAGTTGTAGGTTTGCTTTATTTCCTCGCGCATCATCAGAAAATTGTTTGCATGGATTTCGGCGTGATTCTAGATTTTTGGATACTCTGACAGAGTACGTAGGTGACCAAATGTTACTTACGTTTTATCTTAATTTGCGAGGGCGTGACAAACTAACCCCTATCCGATAACCATGTGGCTAGGAGCACATTGTAAAAGTTAATGAGCAGTTCACTTCTTTTTTTGCCGTCTTACAATTCGACTGCTGGCGCATGCGTTAGAGTGGCGTCGCCGCTGACAGACTCTCCTCCTGCAGCAGTTTTAGATTATAGAGGCCCGGAAATTTCGTGGATTCGTCTGGCCTCAGGGTCGAATTCAAATTCATATGTGTGCTGAACCCATGTTTCCATTCCCATTGGTTGATTTCTTAGCGAGAACATTTTTATCCTTGTTAACTGGCACTACCTGATTCGCTCAATTCTCTCCCAGCTGGTAATCGTTGGCTCACGGTCGTAGAGGGGCGTGTCCAAACAACTGCGGTCCAATCACGAACACAGTGCGAGAGTTATGATTGTTTGCATTCCAACTCGCGACTTTAACGAACGCGCGAAATTTTCCGTATCTCTGCTCGTCCGGTCGAGAGCGCGCGTGATAAACGAATTGGTGTGACGGGGGTCTGAATTATGTAACAGACTGTTGCAGTTGAAAAAAGAGAATTACTTGACACGGGGGGAAGGGTCGAAGCTTGTAAAACCTCTCCTGCAAGGATACGCGCTTCCAGACAGCGAGGCCGGTGTGATGTACGGCGCGCATGACCAGCCATGCCTCACACTTCGCACGCGAACCTCCCCCTTCCCCCCCCGCGGTGAATAAACGAAGCTTCAGTCCGGTCCGAACGTGCACACGTGGAGTTACACAAGAAGGCAGGGCGACGTGGAATGTCTCCCTATCTCAGACTCGACTGCCTTCCAAGCGCCGAGTTAACTTCGAGCACAAGCATGGTATTGAACTTTTGAACTTTTGTAAAAAAAAAATTATATATTTTTTTTTACGAAACAAAAACTCAAGTCAGTTGGATCTGCTCTCAAACATGCGACATGGGAAAAGAAAAAAGAAAATCTTTACAGGTAACTTTCGGATTTTTGCACAAGATGTCAGAGGAGCGAAATTAAAGTCAAAATAAATTAAATTTTACAGACGTACCCAACGCTTCAATGCTTGCATAGAGTAAAATGTAAAAAAAGTAATAATGTTCGTGAGACTGAAGGAAAAATATCTTCAATATAAAAGGCAGTGATTAAAATCAATGCAGTTATAATTATATGATGGCAGTACCTAGATATTTAAAATATCGCACTCAGGAAACTCTAATAGGGTAGTTTAATATCTGTCTTGTACATAATGAAAATAAAAGTTGTCACATTTGACTCTGGATGATTTGAATTACCATGCGTGCAGTCTTAAGTTGGGTGAAATTTGATTTGGCTAGTGTATTGCTTATAATGGTTCCGCACAACTAGGACCCCCACGATGAACTACTGTTAGCTCCAAACTCTCATGGTACCAACTCAGAAATAATGAAACATAACTAGATACCCAAAAAAATTCGCAGATTTATTTATTGATATATTAAAATTCAAATAATTATACCCTTGAGCTTCTTCTGCTATGGGCTTACTGTTAATCTGGAGAGCTCCAAGCCAATTAGAGACCTTCGATCAAAGAAGCATCAAATCACAAAATACCCAGTTGTGGCCTCAATAGTCAGCAGCTGATGTTTGCCCAAATATGCAGAGGATCTCAGAGTCTATCCTAGAGGTCAATGAACCTCTAAATATTCATTACCTAGTCATAACTCAAGACACAGAAATTTCGCGCATTCATTTAGTCGCAAGTTGGAATGCAAACCTTTACACTCTCGCACTATTTTCATGATTGGACAGCAGTTGTTTGGACACGCCCCTCTACGACCGTGAGCCAACGATGCCCAGCTAGGAGAGAAGTAAGAGAATCAGGTAGTGCCAGTTAACAAGGATAAAAATATTCTCGCTAAGAAATCAACCAATGGGAAAGCAAAAATAGATTTAGCACACCTATGAATTTGAATTCGACCCTGAGGCCAGACGAATCCCCAAAATTCGGGTCCCTAGTCATAACGAAGCTTGGAAGCGGAACATGGCCACCATGCTTCGTCTTTTTGCATGATGGTGTAAGGAGATATAGGAACCATAAACAACACATTAGTTTCAAAACAGCTTTCTGTTCATAACATTTTTTTTATTGTTAGATATTCAAAATTGGCTTCGTTAAAACATAGTTAAAGTTTTAATGGAATTGCTGAAGTTAAGAGTAACTGGCTACTTAATGTTTGGGAAATACTAAAATGTGACTATACTGTTAATAGACTTTATGTTATGAGCTTTCTAAATATCTAATTAGCGTTATTTTCCTTACCGGAGGATGATTTTCAGGAGTCCACTTAAAAATATTGTTATGCCATGAGAATTGTTGATACAAAATTGGCCTCTTTCGGTTCATATATATCTCTCCCTCCCCCTTTTAAAGTTACCAGCGTTAAATAATTGATGATTTTAAATATCAGGCTCTAAGCAGATGCCAAAGCTTCCATGGATACAGTTTTGTGTACCTACGTGGAAAAAAAAGAGAGAAATGCGCAGTTCGGGTACACGCCATACATTTTTTGTGAAAAACTCGGTACAAAATAATAAGTAGTGTTTCGTATTAATACATAATTTAAATTATCAATCTTTTAAATGCAATGGTTACACAGATTTTCATTTATGTTCCGGTGAATATTTTTACTGTCTCACTTTATGTCCTAGTAGTGACCCGCTAGCTATTCACAATGACACCTGAAGCAATATTCCACGCTACACCAATTTATAACTTTACCAAAGCTAATTCGTAACAGTCACGTGCATGCATCTACACTGGTACGATGACGTCACAGGCAAAACAAACACTGTGCGACCAACACGTACAGACATGATCTCTCCGTTCTGGGCTTAACCATTGTTGACGCATTAGGTATAGACTTTATTTAGCGATTAAAATCTGACGTTTTTTTTGGTTACATAAGAAAGTTCGAGCGACTATCACTGTAGCCAACAAATAGACGTTTTCACGTAAAAAAAATATATGTGGGTCAATCACAGAGGCCAAGCTACAACTGGTCAAACCGACGAGAAGAAAGGAAGAACAACTCCCCTCGCTGGCGAGTGTAGCCACTCACCACCAGAGGCGCTTGCGTATCTTGTCTTAAATCCAGCTTTGGATGATTTACAAAGCGGACCCAACATCCCTCATGGTAGACTCTTTTTCAGTCTATCCAACTCTTCATCCAGACCATCCTCTGTGTTCTGTATTTTCCTACACTTAATGCATGCAAATTTTCACCCCGCATGACAGTGCTTAAGATTTTCCCTGTGTCTGTACATGTTTTCCCTGGGCTCAACCTATCTCTAGTTATATTCTAGAATTAAGAGTGAGGAGGAGTTATTCATGGCGCCAATCGCTGCCATGGCTGGACAATCCCATCCTAGCACACGATGCATGCGACCCTTCCCTGCATGGCTAATCCCAGCATGACTCGGCGTATAGGCTTCGCACCTAGGTCCCTTCCTAACCCGAAACCCTCCCTAAGACACTTAGTTTTATTTAGGTTTAGGAAAAAAAAATCAAGAACCTCAGTAGGTAATTGCTACCCTGAAGATAACGACTGCAAGGTCGATCGAAACGTTGTCGAAATCTTCGCCTTCGCCGCGGGTGGAATCCAAAAGCCGAGCGACTCCCGAGAACGGCCACGAAAAGCCCACGATCCTTACCGCCGCCATAAGGGTCAGAGCCGCGACGATCTGGTGCCGCGGACACGAGCAAATCGCGAAGGGAAGGCGTCCTTTCCCACTTTCCCCCCCGAGGAACACATTAGCGACGCCGTGATTTGTCACCGGCACGTTTACGGCGAGGCCTCTAGTTGGCGCTTCAGGAGTGTGTGGCCCTCCTCTCACGCTTTACACTCTTTCCCCCCCACACCCACCCTTCATCCTAACATATTCTAAAAAAAAAAAGTTACGTAACGTCTTTATCATTCCGAGATGCAAACTCCGGCTACAAATTTACAAAGAGTTTATTAGACCATATATAACGGTGTTATACGACCTTGTATCTCGCCCGAGGGAAGAGATAACACGAGGGCAGAGACAATGAGTCCAGCCGCTTGTGGGTCCTCTTGATACGCTTTTTTTTTTTTTCCTTCACGCTCTTCCTCTTTCGCGCTCTCTTCCGCTGCCGTGAAAAAAGGCTTCCAAAACGCTCTGTGCAAGGCAGTGGATGTGTGCGATCCTTGCCATGTTAGTACTTCGAGTCAAATTAGGAAGATCCCTCCACACTTGTTTCCACTCTGGATAGCGAAACTTTTTTTTTCTCGTTACAGTGAAGTTAACCGTTACTTCCTTATTGATATGATGTAGAGATTTTTGTTTTAAAATATTCACTAAATTATGACGTTCTTTTATACTATTTCATACGAATTCTATTAAACCAATTAATAGAATGAAAGATTAAATATTGCTACCAATTTTGGAAAAAGATTAATTTAAAAAAAGTCCAATGTTAAAAGTATTTAAATAACGCAGAAGCAAATTCTGTAAAATTTACATATTTTAAATCAAATAATATTTCAACACATTAAAAATTATAGATATGTCATAGCTTTTGTAAGTAGACCTCAATTTAAGTTCACTGCTGTTTGTTTTCATTCTATAAAAAAGAAAAAAAATTCAAATGCTTACACACGGGATTGCTTTTCATTTACGTACCCAATTAGTCAAAGTGAGGAAATGTATGCAAGGTGTTACAAATCTGAGTGGACGTAGAATTCTGAGCTTCTAACTAACGTAGGTTCAAGCGCTATGTGTGCATGGGCATGGAATACCCTATGTTTAAACTTTAAGACATACTAGCTTACACATTTGTTACTTATATGCCAGCATAAACACCACACACCGCATCTATACAATTAAGAAAAAAACTAGAACCGCAAGGAAAGGATAAATTTTTATCGGTGTAAGATTTTAAAGCAACAATTTTCAATATAATTTCACAAGCACATTTTTGTTTATCTTAAGTGATTTTGTTGTTGTTTTTTTTTACTTGCAGAATTCTTCAGTTTTCAATTTGTACCTCACACAAAAATCTTCTCTCATCAAAATATTTGCTGATTAGTGTACCTACTCTTCACTTTCAGAATGTTGGAGAAGTCGTCGTGTACAATGAAAGGTTAAAGGAACAATCGGTCACTTTGTGTGTCGATTCGAGAGTCGAGACCTTTAAGTCTCATGCCTATTATACTTGCGCGAGTCCGTCAAACAATGTGCGCAGTAAACCAATCAATAAATTCCGTCATTTTCGACTGGTATAAACAAAACGCCATTGAAAACCACTTAAAAAATTGGATGCTACGTAAAAATAAAAGATCGCTAACCCCCTGGTTAAAAAAGTTTTAATAATACTATGGTGACACAGCATAAAACCTGACAACCTACTAGCTTCAGTCTTTTAATTATATTCCTGTAGATACATAATCCGATAATATTATAAAGGAGCACATTATTACTAACCTCAATGTAAAATTTGTATTTATGCACATATTAATATTTATTATTGAGTTAAGTTGGTGATGTGTACTCACATATATATTCAGGAAAATATTTGAAGCCGACATTAGCTTCATAATTAATTAGACACCGGAAAAAATCGCGCTGTCATTTTACGATTGTCTGAAACGCAAAAAAATAAAATAATAATCTTTGAACTGCTTCTGCGATTTTATGCCAAAGACGTCGAGCCAATTTAAAGTCCTCAAAAAAAGGATTATTTAACTACAGGAAGTACAGTTTACAGATTTATCAAGCGATCAGCCAATAAGAAGAGGATATTTGCCTAAATAAGTACATGACTGTAGAGTCTATCATAAAGGTCATAGAATTCGCGAATTTTTCCAGACCCTCTTGATAAATGTACTTTTTTAAATTACATTTTTAATATAACATAATGTCACTTTTCATTTATTGAAGAAGTTTATAGGTCTACATTTGTAATTATTTCTCTCTTCAAGGTCATATATTTCCATTACGTTTTTTAGAAGCATTATAATTTAAATATTAAATATTGATAACTGTACCAAACCTTTGAACAATATATACGTAAAAAATGTTTTGATAGATATCAGTAAAGAATTTTCAAAAAATTTGCAGTCGAATTTCCCTAATTTCCAATGGCTTATGAGAGTTATATATAGCATCTATAGAAGCTGAACAACATTTTATTGCCCAGAATCAACACTGTAACTTATTTATTTAACAATTACACTGACACGTAAATATACATATTGTAATTACGAAACGATGTAGCACTACTGGCTTTTTAATGAAAAATAAATGTTAGCGCTAATTTTACCTTGCATGTATCACAAAAGACCTGCAAAATTCGTGGTTATCTTTGAAGCCACACTATAATTCCTACCAGTACAAATGACTTTCTCATCAGATCATGAGTAATTTGTCACGTTAATGAAGGACAAGAAACCAATTAGAACATTATAATATTCATACGACCCAATCATACGTAATGTGTACATGACAATATCCAATGAGTAAGCTGTTAGGAATTACAATAATTTGACGGTAAACACTACACCGTATCTCGATTTTCGATTTGTACGTTTCGTTCTAAACAGAGGTAAACACACGCGATGACAAAACAAAGAGAGTTCTTGCTGTAGTATTTAAAATTTTTTGAACATTTTGTTAATATATACCAAGATTATTCTTTTGGATTCACGTCCAAATTTAGTAGACTAAGTGTCCGGTAATTCACGATAATAGCCGTACATTTATGAAGATCCCTAGATGATTTGTAACCAGCGTTCATTGTAAATTGAAGGTGAAATTTGTTTTAGCAGTGCAGACAGAAGACATAACAACATATTTATGTATAGTTGTGTGTATGTATGTGTGTGTGTGGTGACAAAAATATCGCAAATTTTGCGGGTCTCCAGCTATCACATAGATAGAGAGGTTCTAAATTTGGTTTTTTTGAAGTGAAACTTCTTTGCTGAGGTGGGCTACAATTTTCGAGCGTTACAAAATTTCCAATCGCATGATGGGAATTGTTAGTTAAATGGCGGGGGAATTGAGAGATGAGAGGAATAGTTACGTGCGTGCTGGTGGAACTGGGTGAATAGAGGAATAGTTAGGTGCGTGGTGGGGGAAGCAGTAGAGAAGGAGACAAAAGGGGAGAGGCTGAAAAGACGTAGCATATCTCCACACTTGAATGCTTGCACACTTGTGTCCTTGTACACTTGCATCCTTGCTCACTTACATATGTGCATACTTTCATATTCAAACTTGTACACTTGCATTTTTGCACTCTTACATATTAACACACTTGCGTACTTGCGCAATAGCATAATTTAGCGCTCGCATATTTGCATATATTTTTTGATCTGCGATCTCAGCCCAAAGAATTATGTTTCCTGTACCTATTAATATAATAAGCAAGAAGTTTCATGTCTGTCGCACGTGGATTCCCCGTACACATTTTTTTTCCATGCCCTCAGATGGATACCGCATTCTTGTTTATATGTAATCAAAACGATAAAATTTGTTTGATTGGTAGCTGCCGCATTACAACTTCTGTCCTGACTACTTGTGAAACTGGGTTATGTTTATTTCACCATTTTTAAAATTGGATTTAAATTTTTTTATGCTGTCTTAAATGACCCGAAATTCTATAAAAAAGATTAATTAAATTTTAAAAAATGTTTAATTAATGCAAAAGATTCCTTTGCAAAGCAGTTGTTGTACAACACATGGCTATGGTTATTTTTGCATACATGTAATACGTTTATCGAGATGCTACTGAGAATCCGTTACGAAAATTACCGCATACTTTTATATTTTAATTGTTGTTTAATCCTGCATAAGTTTTTTAAACCATGGAAATGATAATCAGATATTCAATCATTTGACTTCATTTTGTTCTGTTATGCGTATTAATGTGCGCTGTTGAATCTGGAAAGCTTTGCAGGGAACGATTTGCAAATAACTTAAACAATTGAGAATACTAGGACTACACAAAACATAGATGTCTGGGTATGAATTATTGCGAATCCTATTGTGTGGTGATACAGTTGTTTTCACGTAAATTTACAAATTTACAATAATCTATAATCATACATAAATATTTATGTATGTTCAATTTACAAAAAAAAATACAGTGTGCTGTTGCAAAAAAAAAAACAGCAAATTTCGTGGGTCGTTACCGTTGTTTCTTATCGCCGGAGCCGAAGCATAAATTTTCTGTGTGAAATATTTATTCCTTTTCCTAATTTTAATGCTGTGTTTATGAACACGTTTCGGAATAATGTCTCAAGAGAGCCAAGTTCGTGTCCCGCGGAGGTGAGATGGGAAGGGGGGGGGGGGGGGGAAACGCCGGCGGAGGTCGGCGACACCCCGCCATCTAGTCACACACACCCGGTGAAATTCGAGCGCGCACGCGACCACTGTCCAACGGACTGCGTCAGCTGCGTCAGCAGCGTCAGCGAGATAGCGGTCGGAGCGCAACGACTCCAATCCGTCGGTCGGGCCGGCACGACGTCCTTTCCCAGCGGACGATGGACGGTCTGCGCCGGCTGACGCTCGCGTTTATCAAACATATAGCCTCCCGTCCGAGATCACCCGGCGACAAGTTAAGCTCCGAACAGTTGCGTGACATATTTATTTTTTTTGACGTCCTCGATTGAACCCCGATTTGTTGTAAACACGGTCCCAAAATAGTAGTAACTCAAACCAACAGCAATCCGACATCAACCGAACAGTCTAAAACATCCAAGTCTTTCAGTATGATTAAATGGTTTCTTCCCTCAAAGACAGCGGAAAATAATCAGATTACAGAAAAAAAAGCGTGTGTAACTCAGTACTCGTTTTAGAAGTGAAACTTATTTGGCAATTAAGACCTCGACTCATAAGTTTATTTAAAGGGGTAAAATGGCAGAGAGAGAGAGAGAGAGAGAGAGTGAGTGAAGAGGGGGGGGGGGGAGGAAGAAAAAATTTTCTTAACAAAGTTAAGATCTTAAAAATATTAGAATTTAAGGAAAGTATTTAAAGGATAAAAATGAGAAATATAATAGCCAAAATATCAGTTATGTTTTTGAATTTATTTCTACGATATTTAAACTAATTTTTGACATAATACTATTCTGGTAACTAAAATATGAAACGTAAGTTAGCAACCGTTCACACTTTTTTTACAATATTTTTAACGTAGCTATCCCAACCGATGCGTTTAAACAAATCTATAAAATTTTAAATGTCACTTGTCTAACCTAACAAAATCATTAAAATGTCAATTATTTGAAAACTACTTAAAATATTGAGATGCCGTTTTACACAATTATTAGAAACAAGTCCTAACCTCTATCCTTTTCGTGTCAGGAACATTTCACAACAACGTTTCACGATAACTTAAAATTAAAATTCGGCCTTGAAATTTTACTCTCCACGTGCCCAAAGAAGTTTCACTCCCAAAAGGCTGGAGAAAATCCAATTTCACCAACTCTAGCCTGCAGGTCCTTGAACCCGAAAAACCTCCGGGTCTCTTCTTATCGTCACCGATAACGTGGTTGGCGTCGGAGGGTGATGAGGTAAACTTTTAAACCACTTTCTTTATAGCCAAGAAAATATTTTCGAATTAAAACTGTCCAACATAAAAAAAAAAATATCCGACGGTATTAAAGAATCAAATTAATCAGCCCAGACAAATGATTTTCTTTTATAAGTAGTATATGATGGCCGGTCCAGGCACATAGTCGGAGCGTGAAACACAGAGCCGATGTCCGCCATCTTGAATTTTGACATCACGGCACCCAACTTGGTGTCCAATTCCACAAAATTCCTAAAACATTTTCCTATTATAGGGGGAAAATTCCCGTTTCGAGGGAAAAGTTCCCATTTTATTTCTCAAAAATTCAAAAACTCCAAATTCGAAATGCCTCAGAATACAGTTGCCATTGAAAGAACCAAAATTCCTACAAATGGCCTAAGTCTCCTAAAATACCAACACGGTCGAGGCGCCTGACTGTCTTCGAGGGACTAACGGGTGGTGGTTGTAAGTTCGCCGAGAAGGGAAAAAATTGTGAAGGATGAAGGGGGAAGACTGAACCGTTCAAACCCAATTGGAGGGGCGTAATTTGTCGGCCTCCCGCCTCTTGACGATGCACGCGAAGAGCGATTTCGGGCTCCCGCACAAATTCTTGAAACACCCCGCCCGCCTGGGCACTCGTCACGGCGTGCAGAGATTTATGAAATAAACCAAGCTATTTGAAAACCATCTAATTTATCCGAGTGGCTGGATGAGTTATTACTGTTTTAATTTTTCGGTTTTAATTATTTTTTTTTAGGAAATTTAAATAAGCTTAAACTTATTTTTTTCAAATAATGTTTTGGCATGAAATATTCTGTAGAAATATTTTGAAAGCACTCAAAGGACTTTCATTACCCTCTAATCTTCATTTCTCAGCCATGTAATGTTAAGGTAAAAACACAGAGAAAAAATTATCCGTACGTTTACAAAAGATTCTTTTGGAAACCTGTCACCATAAAATAGTTCGTGTTACCACTAGAAGTATGTTGTAACTTTGTACAAAACATGGCTATGGTTATTTTTGCAAATATTCCATACAAAAATTAGCCCATAATTTTATATTTTAATTGATTTTTCATTCAAGAATGATGTTTTTTGTTAAACCGTGGGAAATATCATGAAATATTCGATAGTTGGACAGTAGTAGTATACGAATGTATGTTCTGGAACATGGCTTCTGGCTGTGGAGCCCGTGGAGCCGACCGCCATCTTGGATTGTGACGTCACGGCAGCCATCTTGGATGACCTTGACCTTGACCTTTGACCTTGACCTTTAATTTGATCCTCAAAAATCGCCAAAATCCGCCAAAATTGGGCAAAATTTGCCCAAAATTCCTCAAAATTCGCCAAAATTTCCATTTCTGTGGAAAACAATTCCACCAAAAAATCTCAAAAAATTCCACAAATTAAAAATTTCTCTTTTCGAGGGAAAAATTTCCCGTTTCGAGGGAAAAATTCCCGTTTTTAGTCCTTAAAAATCCCAGCGGCTGAAAATTCCTAAAACTGGCTTAAGCATCCTTAACTCAAACCTCAGTTAAGCCATTTATAGGATTATGACGTCACCGTTGCATTTTCCGTTACACCCGCCATCTTTAACTTTTTTATTTATTATTCGATTTTAATGAAATTTTTTTTAAAAATTATAAAAAAATTAAATTAATAAAATTTTAATATATTTTTTTTAAAAATTGTACTTTTTAGACACGGAGTTCGGAGTCCTCGGTTCGAACCCGACGAGGGCAAAAAAAATTAAAAATGGCGACCGATCCTTCCTCACAGTGGCTGCAGGCAGACTGACTCCCAAAACTTTTTTTTTTCAAAGCATATATAACGTCACCTAGTATGACGTCATGTCCGCCATCTTGTCTTCATTGCTGGAGACCACCATCTTGTTTTCATCGGCGAGAGTGCGCTGATGCCATGTTAGTTTAGTTCTTATCCGCCAGAGTGCAGTAATCATTTATTATTGCTGTGACACCCGCCATCTTGTCATTTGGCCGCCATCTTGTAAATCCGTAATTATTTAGCTATAAATTTGGGAAAAATTCCAAAATTCATTAAATAAATCACTCATCATTTTACAGATTGATTCGTTCAGTTTCAGTCCTTGGTTCGATACCCGATCGATACAATAATGTTTAATTTTATGTAAAAAAATAATAATTTCAATAAACCATGTTCATCATTCTTAAAGAGACTTTAAAACCTCTACTACCATCATCCTATAAGCCATCAACACCACCATCTTGGAAAATTCGTAATTATATTGCTAGAGATTCGGGAAAACGTTCAGAAATCATTAAATAAATTTCCAATCAATGTACCGATTAATTAGATCGACTTAGGTCCTTGGTACGATTCTGAACGATGAAAAAAATATTAGATATAATATAATAGTGGCAGGTCCGAGAAATAAAGCAACACAAGTTCTTTTACAAACATAATATTTATTACATAATTTCTATTCTACTACAGGATCACTTACGAAAGCCAGCAACTTTATAATCAATCATTTAGTTCCGCATCGGTGTGAAATGACTAATTCTTAGCTCCAATCGGTTTATACTAGACAGAGTCCAACCAGAACCTTTACTGACATAGTTCTCCTCTTCTTGACAGAGTTTCTGGATACCGTTTTTAACAGTTTGCTTCACATCGTTAGAACTGTAAATTACTGCAGCCGATGTCTTGAATGCACACTTCTTCACTTTGTCATCTAACGGATATGGCTTTCCATATAAACAGTCCAACCACAAGTTATATTTTAATGGTCCGTTTGTTGCTACGTCATCAGTAAGCTGATTGATTATGTCCTGTCTGATATCATCAAGAAAATTACAAATGTCCTTCGACTCACCGAACGTATTTAGATAATAATAGTCTTTCAACGTTCCACGAAATGCAGACTGCGCCAAGTAGAACCCATTATCGTTTACTTGTAATGCACCGAACACAGTCTTAGGTTTATTTTCATGTTCAGACGTCATAGCAATCGGTTTCTGCACATCTGTTGTTTTGGTTGTACGCTTTCGTGTCTCCAATCTAAAGCGAGGAGTCGAAATGTCGGCAGGTAGTTCAGCAGTAGGAGCACAGACTCCACCTTTACATTTCTTCGCATGATGTCGCAAACTGTCAATTCGAGTAAACCATTTAAGGCACTCATCACAGCGAAACTTCATGCGAGAAGGATTCTTCATGCATTTGCTCCGCTCATGTCTTCGTGCGCCATGGGAAAATGCGAACGACGTATCACAGTAGCTGCAAGGATACCGTGGTGATGAAGACGAGCCTTTCAGACCTAATCCAGATACAGGCGTTGCAACAGTAGTACCATTTCCAGGCATACTCTTATGCACATCGATGCATCGTTGTTGCGCCGAAACCTTTACTTTCTGCCGCACGGCAGGACCTTTGCATGCCTTCATGTGCGTTTTCATATTATCTTTTCTAGCAAACTGCTTATGACATTTCTCACAAACAAACATTTTGCGATATAGGTTCTTGGCACATTCGCTCCTCTCGTGGCGTCGAACATTGCTGTTGTTTGAGAAAATCTTGTCGCAGTAACAGCACCGATGTTCGTTAGTTGTCAAATCAGCATCCATTGAAGTCTCCATCGAGTTCGAATCGTTGTTCGTCGTGGTTTCCTGCACAGCCAGCTCTGTAGTCATTAAGCTCTCTTCTGCTGGTGGTACCACGACTGATGAAGTCTCCTCCAATGTTGTCGTCCTCGTTGACAACGGGATCTGCACCTTCTTAGTCGTCGCTGACGTCAAGGTTCCCGTAGACGATGGTACAACGTCCATCATATTCGTCGTTAAAGTCGGTAAAGATGCCATCGAGTTCGCAAGATCAAGTAATTACGCGACTTATGCACCAGAAGAAACAAACTAGGTGATCCTTACAACGTCGTCAGTAACAAACTGAGCGACCCGATGTCTAGGACTCGCTTATATACATGCACCGGATGGAATAATACGCTAGTCAAATCAAGAACCATTTACTATAATACTAGAGTCAAATCTACAAATTAAAAAAGAGGATCATTTGATCGAAAAAAAAAAAATTCGATCGCTCCAATATACGCCAGGCTCCAAGAGCTACAATTCACATCATCAGATCCATCTAAATTTTGCTCCTATGCTTCAATTGACCATTAGCTGCAAGTGCTCCAACAGATCCATCAGCTCCAACACGTAATGTACGCAATGTACGCACAATACGTGCAATTTACATGCAATAAATGTAATGATCACTCAGTACACACTGGAAACGAAACGTACACACAGTACACACAGGAAACGGAACGTACACACAATACACACAGGAAACGAAACGTACACACAGTACACACAGGAAACGAAACGTACACACAGTACACACAGGAAACGGAACGTACACACAGTACACACAGGAAACGGAACGTACACACAGTACACACAGGAAACGGAACGTACACACAGTACACACAGGAAACGGAACGTACACACAGTACACACAGGAAACGAAACGTACACACAATACACACAGGAAAAGGAACGTACACACAGTACACACAGGAAACGGAACGTACACACAGTACACACAGGAAACGGAACGTACACACAGTACACACAGGAAACGGAACGTACACACAGTACACACAGGAAACGAAACGTACACACAATACACACAGGAAAAGGAACGTACACACAGTACACACAGGAAACGGAACGTACACACAGTACACACAGGAAACGGAACGTACACACAGTACACACAGGAAACGGAACGTACACACAGTACACACAGGAAACGGAACGTAGTTTCCTGTGTGTATACGTTTCGTTTCCTGTGTGTACTGTGTGTACGTTTCGTTTCCTGTGTGTATTGTGTGTACGTTCCGTTTCCTGTGTGTACTGTGTGTACGTTCCGTTTCCTGTGTGTACTGTGTGTACGTTCCGTTTCCTGTGTGTACTGTGTGTACGTTTCGTTTCCTGTGTGTATTGTGTGTACGTTTCGTTTCCTGTGTGTACTGTGTGTACGTTCCGTTTCCTGTGTGTACTGTGTGTACGTTCCGTTTCCTGTGTGTATTGTGTGTACGTTCCGTTTCCTGTGTGTACTGTGTGTACGTTCCGTTTCCTGTGTGTACTGTGTGTACGTTCCGTTTCCTGTGTGTACTGTGTGTACGTTTCGTTTCCTGTGTGTACTGTGTGTACGTTTCGTTTCCTGTGTGTATTGTGTGTACGTTCCGTTTCCTGTGTGTACTGTGTGTACGTTCCGTTTCCTGTGTGTACTGTGTGTACGTTCCGTTTCCTGTGTGTACTGTGTGTACGTTTCGTTTCCTGTGTGTACTGTGTGTACGTTTCGTTTCCTGTGTGTATTGTGTGTACGTTCCGTTTCCTGTGTGTACTGTGTGTACGTTCCGTTTCCTGTGTGAACTGTGTGTATACGTTTCGTTTCCTGTGTGTACTGTGTGTACGTTTCGTTTCCTGTGTGTATTGTGTGTACGTTTCGTTTCCTGTGTGTACTGTGTGTACGTTCCGTTTCCTGTGTGTACTGTGTGTACGTTCCGTTTCCTGTGTGTATTGTGTGTACGTTCCGTTTCCTGTGTGTACTGTGTGTACGTTCCGTTTCCTGTGTGTACTGTGTGTACGTTCCGTTTCCTGTGTGTACTGTGTGTACGTTTCGTTTCCTGTGTGTACTGTGTGTACGTTTCGTTTCCTGTGTGTATTGTGTGTACGTTCCGTTTCCTGTGTGTACTGTGTGTACGTTTCGTTTCCAGTGTGTACTGAGTGATCATTACATTTATTGCATGTAAATTGCACGTATTGTGCGTACATTGCGTACATTACGTGTTGGAGCTGATGGATCTGTTGGAGCACTTGCAGCTAATGGTCAATTGAAGCATAGGAGCAAAATTTAGATGGATCTGATGATGTGAATTGTAGCTCTTGGAGCCTGGCGTATATTGGAGCGATCGAATTTTTTTTTTTCGATCAAATGATCCTCTTTTTTAATTTGTAGATTTGACTCTAGTATTATAGTAAATGGTTCTTGATTTGACTAGCGTATTATTCCATCCGGTGCATGTATATAAGCGAGTCCTAGACATCGGGTCGCTCAGTTTGTTACTGACGACGTTGTAAGGATCACCTAGTTTGTTTCTTCTGGTGCATAAGTCGCGTAATTACTTGATCTTGCGAACTCGATGGCATCTTTACCGACTTTAACGACGAATATGATGGACGTTGTACCATCGTCTACGGGAACCTTGACGTCAGCGACGACTAAGAAGGTGCAGATCCCGTTGTCAACGAGGACGACAACATTGGAGGAGACTTCATCAGTCGTGGTACCACCAGCAGAAGAGAGCTTAATGACTACAGAGCTGGCTGTGCAGGAAACCACGACGAACAACGATTCGAACTCGATGGAGACTTCAATGGATGCTGATTTGACAACTAACGAACATCGGTGCTGTTACTGCGACAAGATTTTCTCAAACAACAGCAATGTTCGACGCCACGAGAGGAGCGAATGTGCCAAGAACCTATATCGCAAAATGTTTGTTTGTGAGAAATGTCATAAGCAGTTTGCTAGAAAAGATAATATGAAAACGCACATGAAGGCATGCAAAGGTCCTGCCGTGCGGCAGAAAGTAAAGGTTTCGGCGCAACAACGATGCATCGATGTGCATAAGAGTATGCCTGGAAATGGTACTACTGTTGCAACGCCTGTATCTGGATTAGGTCTGAAAGGCTCGTCTTCATCACCACGGTATCCTTGCAGCTACTGTGATACGTCGTTCGCATTTTCCCATGGCGCACGAAGACATGAGCGGAGCAAATGCATGAAGAATCCTTCTCGCATGAAGTTTCGCTGTGATGAGTGCCTTAAATGGTTTACTCGAATTGACAGTTTGCGACATCATGCGAAGAAATGTAAAGGTGGAGTCTGTGCTCCTACTGCTGAACTACCTGCCGACATTTCGACTCCTCGCTTTAGATTGGAGACACGAAAGCGTACAACCAAAACAACAGATGTGCAGAAACCGATTGCTATGACGTCTGAACATGAAAATAAACCTAAGACTGTGTTCGGTGCATTACAAGTAAACGATAATGGGTTCTACTTGGCGCAGTCTGCATTTCGTGGAACGTTGAAAGACTATTATTATCTAAATACGTTCGGTGAGTCGAAGGACATTTGTAATTTTCTTGATGATATCAGACAGGACATAATCAATCAGCTTACTGATGACGTAGCAACAAACGGACCATTAAAATATAACTTGTGGTTGGACTGTTTATATGGAAAGCCATATCCGTTAGATGACAAAGTGAAGAAGTGTGCATTCAAGACATCGGCTGCAGTAATTTACAGTTCTAACGATGTGAAGCAAACTGTTAAAAACGGTATCCAGAAACTCTGTCAAGAAGAGGAGAACTATGTCAGTAAAGGTTCTGGTTGGACTCTGTCTAGTATAAACCGATTGGAGCTAAGAATTAGTCATTTCACACCGATGCGGAACTAAATGATTGATTATAAAGTTGCTGGCTTTCGTAAGTGATCCTGTAGTAGAATAGAAATTATGTAATAAATATTATGTTTGTAAAAGAACTTGTGTTGCTTTATTTCTCGGACCTGCCACTATTATATTATATCTAATATTTTTTTCATCGTTCAGAATCGTACCAAGGACCTAAGTCGATCTAATTAATCGGTACATTGATTGGAAATTTATTTAATGATTTCTGAACGTTTTCCCGAATCTCTAGCAATATAATTACGAATTTTCCAAGATGGTGGTGTTGATGGCTTATAGGATGATGGTAGTAGAGGTTTTAAAGTCTCTTTAAGAATGATGAACATGGTTTATTGAAATTATTATTTTTTTACATAAAATTAAACATTATTGTATCGATCGGGTATCGAACCAAGGACTGAAACTGATCGAATCTATCTGTAAAATGATGAGTGATTTATTTAATGAATTTTGGAATTTTTCCCAAATTTATAGCTAAATAATTACGGATTTACAAGATGGCGGCCAAATGACAAGATGGTGGGTGTCACAGCAATAATAAATGATTACTGCACTCTGGCGGATAAGAACTAAACTAACATGGCATCAGCGCACTCTCGCCGATGAAAACAAGATGGTGGTCTCCAGCAATGAAGACAAGATGGCGGACATGACGTCATACTAGGTGACGTTATATATGCTTTGAAAAAAAAAGTTTTGGGAGTCAGTCTGCCTGCAGCCACTGTGAGGAAGGATCGGTCGCCATTTTTAATTTTTTTTGCCCTCGTCGGGTTCGAACCGAGGACTCCGAACTCCGTGTCTAAAAAGTACAATTTTTAAAAAAAATATATTAAAATTTTATTAATTTAATTTTTTTATAATTTTTAAAAAAAATTTCATTAAAATCGAATAATAAATAAAAAAGTTAAAGATGGCGGGTGTAACGGAAAATGCAACGGTGACGTCATAATCCTATAAATGGCTTAACTGAGGTTTGAGTTAAGGATGCTTAAGCCAGTTTTAGGAATTTTCAGCCGCTGGGATTTTTAAGGACTAAAAACGGGAATTTTTCCCTCGAAACGGGAAATTTTTCCCTCGAAAAGAGAAATTTTTAATTTGTGGAATTTTTTGAGATTTTTTGGTGGAATTGTTTTCCACAGAAATGGAAATTTTGGCGAATTTTGAGGAATTTTGGGCAAATTTTGCCCAATTTTGGCGGATTTTGGCGATTTTTGAGGATCAAATTAAAGGTCAAGGTCAAAGGTCAAGGTCAAGGTCATCCAAGATGGCTGCCGTGACGTCACAATCCAAGATGGCGGTCGGCTCCACGGGCTCCACAGCCAGAAGCCATGTTCCAGAACATACATTCGTATACTACTTTGGACTTTATTTGTTTTGTTATTGCACAGCTAAAACTGGAAAGCTATTCAGGGAACGGTTTAAGAATAACTTAAACTATCGGAGGTACTGGGACAACACAAAGCATAAATGCTCGGGTAATAATCTGCGAAAAATATTTTGTAGTGATACAGTTAGTTGCTTCATTTAAATGTACGAATTCACAAATATCTGTAATTTTACATGAATATTTCCGTTACATTTACAAAAAAAACTTCAGTCTGGAACGTAACCTTCGCGAAAAAACTCTGAGCGTTCATTAGACCCAATCCATTGCCTAACCCAGTTGGGCCATTTTTGGACGCCTCCGCTTCTGCACTGAGTTGCTCTGACTCGTATGCCAACAGCGGGCGTGCACGCGAGAGAACACAGACGAGGCTACAGTTTATTTGACACACTAACCTCCTCGAAACATTTTCGCGGGGAAAAAAAATCCCCTACAAGTTTCAATAATTATATAATATATTTCCACGTCACGTTTTCACTGACAAACTAAATTGCATGTATTTCACTGCAAATACATGTTTAGGTTCTTCAAATTTACTGAGATGTTAATGGAAATCCACCAAAACTATTTATTCGTGAATATTTCAGATGCTGGTTATTTCGATGAAATAGTTTCCAATTGACCTGTAGTGGGTCCTCTACTATTGTTTCAAATGTATATAGTATGTGCACATTCTGGACACGTACTTCAGACGACCAAAGTCCGAATGTTGGGTTAAACCAACCTGACTTTCTTTTATTTTTGTAGTTTCCTTAAATAATTTCAGGGAAATCGAAGGAAGATTCCCTATCAGTGACCGTGGCCAATTTATTTTGTGAAAACCCTCGTTTGAGTTGTTTGTAGCTCTCTTAAAATTATCTCACCGAAGAAGCATTAAACTAGATTTAAAAAAAGAACTACCGTCAGCTGCATGGGGAGTTATTTCCGCCGTACTGAACTTAAAATTGGTGTGTTCAAGTGTCCAACTTGTAACACTGCCCGTGACAGGATAACAAGGAAGAAAAAAAATTCTCCTCAGCTGATGATTTGTAGCTGAAGATTGCTCCAATTTCCGATAGCATCTGAACCAGTACGAGCATCTGCCCGGCCGAGATGTTGGAAGAGGGTGGAAGAGAGAAGGCAGCTGGGAGGCGCAGTTGTGGCAGACGAGTTGCAAATCAGAGGTCGCGCCCCTGCACAGCGTCTGTCGCACCCACATCCAGAACAGCTTAAAATCATCCTACAATCGATCCACATAAATATTCAACAGACGTGGCTCACAAGCGTACAACGTGTCATCGGACTTAGATGTTACCTATTTTTTTTAAAATATATAAAATACAAGGTGACGCAGAAAAACGGGAACTTATGGAAAAAACAAAAATAGAATACACGCAATTACACAAAATTATATCGACAGTAATTGAACCATTACAACTTGCCTTTTAGGAAAAACAAAATAGCGTTCGTGATGATACTGGGTTCGGATTATTACCCGGGCATTTATGTTTTTTGTTGTCTCACTACCTCCTATAGTTAAAAGTTATTTGTAAATCGTTCCATGAATAGTTTCCCAGTATTAACTTATGCACATCAATGAGCATAATAAGACAAAATAACGTCAAATTGTCGATTATTCGTTTATCTTTTTTTTGTAGTTAAAAATATAATTTTTTAATGAAGCATCAATTAATTTATAAAAATCATGCGACAATTTTCGTATCTCACATGTGCAAAAATAACTGCAGCAATTTGTTTAACAAAGTTACAATATATTTCTTGTAGTATTACAAAACTATTTCTTGTCAACTGTTTTTTTCAAAGGAACCTTCTGTGAAAGTACAGAAAAGGTTTTCTTCTGTATGGGGTCACATCCACATCAGACCCCAGTTGCGTCGTGCGAGTGGCCGACTCTGGTGTCGGCTGGGGGGTGAAACAGAGCGGACGGCGCGGCGGTCAGGTCCGCCGGCTCGGGTGTCCGCCGACAGACCGCAGCGAGGTCTGCCCGCGACCCCCCACTCCTGCCTCGCTCGCGCCTCTCTCCGTCCATTCGCCGCTGTGAATCGCAGCAAGCATACGAGGCTGGGCGAGGCGACGATCGTTCAAAGTGTTACGGGAACTTGACGAGCGCAACTTCGTGAAGCCGTACGCCCGAGGGTCGGAGGGGGAAGAACAGGGCATACTGTGCACCGCACTCTTCGTAGGTGCATAGCGAAGTCACACTTGCAGTGCTGCATTTTTTTCGTTACTCTGCCGACGCACTCTGCGACACACACGAAGGCAGACTGATGCAAACACGGCGACAAACACACTCACGCCATCTCCCAGACCAACATTTCCCAGACACGATGTGGTAATAATTTTGTTATTTTATATTTTATTGTTGAAGTGTAAACATCTCATCTCTCGGCATACGGCATGTGGTAGGAGTAATTTAGTGAATGGGACGGGAATGTGCAACCACGATGCTACTATCTGTAACTGATGACAAAGAAATAGGGTAATTGTTTAGTAGTAATTGTTTAATGAATTGTGCTGAATTTTTTTGGGTGTTCAATTCATCATTTGTGGGTTTTTTTTCGTTTTCTTAGTCCATTTTTCTTTGTTTGTTGACAATATTCCTGTTATGGAATATTATGTAGTGTATATATCCTGTTGACAACAGCAACTTTTGCTTAATTTGTGTTTTTTTGTCTTTCTTCTACAGACATACATGTGCTTAGCAATGGCTTATGTCCGAAAGCTTACATCAAGTAATTTTTTTTCAAGTCTTTTTCGGTCTTAACGGAGTCGTTTCATTATATAGTTTAATTTTCGCTCTACAAATCGAATGAGCCGATAGTCGACGTAGCTGCTCCGGCAGCGAATTCTAGCGTGGGTGCGGATACTACGTGTGATTCGCGTCAATAAATTTCATTTAAAACACAAATTTCTTATATTTATAGCTCTCAGCATTATTTTAAAAAATTAAACGTAAAATTTCTTGTCCGAATTTCGTATTAAAAAGTTTATTTGCATAATTATAACACACGTTACTGAAGTTAGATGTTTACACATCACTGGCGAGTATTGAAAAACAAGCCAACATTTGTTTTATTGTAATTTTTAGAGTGGAAAATATTTATGTAAAGTTTGACTTTTAATCGCGAGGTAACCACGCAGCTTTTATTTTGTTTGTAACTTAAATTCTCGTTGACACTTTGCACAAAACAAAAATAATAATTATTATTATTGGTTCTCTGTCGAAGGAAGGTACGGACCTCCATATTCGCCCAGGCATCAGAACCACTGCGCTCCCACGTCGTTCAACCGAAAGATGACTCCACGTTGGTTTCCGTTGTCTTCCATAGAAAGTTAGAAACAGTAGAATACAACACCCAGTTCTAGATATGACCTGTGACAAGTGGTTAAACTGACAGAAACTCTTATCCAACCGAGTCGAGGCATCGGGTCAAGGATTTTTTGGCGAGTAACTATTGAAAAAATTTGCGAAGTGTGAGTTCCAGAAACCAGTGAAAATTTGATCACCTGGCTCGTATCCCGAATCTGAATCAGCGCGTTCCATTGCGGAAGGGTTCTCTCTGAGGTCATTATGTATGGTTCATTATCACGGCGAAGTTTTGAGTGTATCTTACAGTTTGTGTGGTAAGACTTTCATAATGGCAACAAATAAAGTCAAAGTTTTTTTTTAAATATTCGATTTTCTTTTATTTGGTTTTAAGAAGTAAAGCTTGAATGAAACTTCGATTAAAATATAAATTATTGCTATAATTTTCGTAATAAATACTGAGTATTATCTCTACAAAAAAAATGTATTTCATGTACGCAAAAATAAAACCGTAGCCCTGTATATTGTACAAAGTTACACCATCTTTTTTTTTTTTTTGGAGTACTACAAAGCATTTCTCGTTAACTGCTTTTTTTACATGCTTTATATTAGCTTCACCTGTATGTTTGTCTGTCCGTCTGTAACTCTGTCTGTCCGTCTGTAACTCTTTCGACTAAGAGTGAGTGACTCATCACTGTAAAATGTCCCACCCTTTTCATTACGTTCGTTAGCCGAGCGGTCTAAGGCCCGCGAATTCTGTGACGTCAGCTTTCGGATTCAGCGATCGTGGGTTCTACTCCCGGCCACGCCGAAAAAAAAAAGAATGTTTTTTTTTTTCCCCGGTAAATTCTAATATTATATCCATACATCTAACTGCAAATGATTCGTAGAGACTTTACCATTTCTTTGTGACGTTGCAACTCCAAATAGTTATCTCAGATGGTAATAGGTAGTGTCGGTAACTCATTTCCCTATGATAATTATACATAAATATAGTTTAAAAAACTAAAAAAACATGCTTTTAAAGAATATCAAACTAAAAAGTTAAAAATAAATTTAGTTTAAAAAACTAAAAAACATGCTTTTAAAGAATATCAAACTAAAAAGTTAAAAATAAATATAGTTTAAAAAACTAAAGAAACATGCTTTTAAAGATTATCAAACTAAAAAGTAAAAAATAATTTTAAAATTAAATTTATGACAATAGTATATAAGCAATACTAGTATAAATGAGAAAAAAACATGGGGCGCTTAATATTCAAAAAATATGGCACAAAGCGCCTCAAGCTTTTTTCTCATTTATACTAGTATTGCTTATATACTATTGTCATAAATTTTATTTTAAAATTATTTTTTACTTTTTAGTTTGATAATCTTTAAAAGCATGTTTCTTTAGTTTTTTAAACTATATTTATTTTTTTCATAGGAATCTTTTGTAAAAGAGCAGAACTATGTTTTTTTTTTTCAGCGTACGCCCGATGTTTTGCTAACCTCTGCAAGTTCGCCTGGGGTCCGGATCGGACCAAGACGCGCCGCGCAGTTGGACGTCCAGGGATGAATCAGCGAGCGTCACGTCGAAGGGGGTCACGGGCAGTGTCTTCGTCGGCGGCGGCTGGGCGGCCGGGAGCAGCTACGGCCCGTCAGCGGCGCTCGTAAATCCTCGCGAGTCAGATGGGTTTCTGGCGCAGGCGGAAGCCAGCCGCCCGTCCCAGACCCGACCCTGTTTTATTGTTGTTTATCGCCGGGTTGCAGTGTGCTAAATGCCCTCCCTGGAGTTAATGCCCGCACGAGTGCGTCCCAGAGTCCAGGGAGCTCCGTTCCTGGACGAGTAGAGGTACATCACAATCCATCACAGCTTCGGACTCAACTTTCTTACGAGGTTGTCTGAAACACGCGCAAACACGATCCGCCAGAGATGCGCTATTTTTCGAGGTACACTTGAGCTGCGAGATATTTTGTTTCCTGGCGCGAGAATCGTGAGCAGAGAAGATACATTTGTGATTCACGGAAAACGTTTTGTAACCGAGGGAGGTATAAAAAAAAAAAACAGAAGATTTTTCTTCCTTCTCTAATCTTTATGCAATTCTTTTTTATTTAACAGGGCGTAGTTACTGGGATGCTGATAAACATTTAATAGTATGTCTACAGTAAAAAAAAAAACGTTCTTATTTGTATCATCAAGTGTTTTAAGAGCTTCTTTCACCAGTCCCAACCATAAACTCATAGTGTTTCGAAGTCTAACAAGTATTTACATTTTCCTCACGAAACATGACGGTTACAAGGATTCTCATTGGCTACTGACCCAGTGCGATTTTCAATTGGGTTGGCTGTGATTCTGTACTACCGTAATTCCTGGTTTGTCGTGGGTGCAGAGAACTCATCACAGACACAAAAGTAAACGGTTGTTAATTTTATATTGCGGTAATATGAATCCGCAAATAATTCTAGTCTCTGCGTATAGTAAACGAACAGTAAAAAATTATCATATTACGAACTGAAACTTAACATCAATTGGCACAATAAGTGTTCTTTGAACGTCTGTTGCAGTGAGGGATGTAATTCGTTGTTTGTTTGTTGCAGGAAACGAAGACTAACAAGAATAGTCGCGCCTGGGAGTGAGAGCGAACTACCGACTAAACCTTTTTTGTTTCGTAAGCACGTTGACAAAGCGAACAGGATCACCGAAGATTAGCGAGTCTTTCGGAACGTCGCCGAACGTACAATCGTTCGGGAAGAGCTCCCCCCACCTCTCCTCGCCTGTCCTGGTGACGGGGGTTGGACCGAATGCGCCTGGCGACTGGATTGACCTCGGCCCGTCTTTGCAGTGTCTTATCGCTGCCGCCTCGCGGCCAGGTTAGCAGCTCCGTTATCGGCGCAACACAGGTGTTCCTGAGTGGCGCTTTGGACACTCCGGCAGAAGGCTTTCTGCCCGCGACTGCCGATCTGGACTCATCCTCTCAGCTTTGTGTGCAGACGGCGCACTTCTTCCGTCTATTCAATCAAGTGCAGTCAAATTTTCACCTTATATTTACAATAATACTAGAAACAAATTGTCAAAAGAATCTTCGTAAATTCGTGGGTAAAGTTTTCTTACTTTGAACATTAATTAAAATTAATAATATTAGAGTATTGAAATTATTTAAAAACTAGTGACGTCTACAATAGACATTATTATGTCTCCATTTGTTTACCCAGTTTACAAAGGAAATCAGAAGTTTTGAATTAAAAACAAAACAAAAATTATCTTTTATGCTTTAAGATAAGTAGTACTAAAATACAATTATGTTTAGTTACTGTTAGCGTAATAAGCTATCGCAACTTTCAGCAAAAGTATAATTATTTTTTTTTAATACAGTAGGTATTTTTTTACTTGTTTAAGAGTGTAAAAATACTAGTTAGAAATAACGTAAATTTCGAAAACTGTAATTTATATTACATTCATTTAATATTTTTTTTTAAACAAACACGGAATATCTCACGTTAACGAAATATTATGCAGTCAGACATGAGTATGTTCGGTCTCATGCTTTTAGTCTCCTGAACGGACAGAAACACGTCAGTCATAGTCATATATCAGAACATAACTCACAAACGACTAAAATAAAGGAGAGGCAGCATTTTCCTCGTGGACTGGCTTACAACTCAGCTGAAAGCCATTTCGTCGGGGGAGATGAACCTCTAACCCCCCCCCCCCTTCTTTTCAACCTTTTCTCTTCCCGCGTTTCACGGCATTGCAGCAATCAGCAAATGCGCCAAGCACAGCATTACATTTACACCTCCGTTCGTGCAACGTCTTGTATAACCCATCACATTATCTCAGTCTTTTTCATTCCCTCTTTTATACCTCACTAAAGGCATTCGTCTTGCAGTACACACAGCGAAAGCTTTAATTATTTAAAATTTATGTAGGTATATAATTAAACAAAAACAAGTGAAATTTGTGTTTTTTTTTACGCAACCAATATGGGATAGAAAGTCTTTTGTTTGAATAACAATTGCATGTATTATGATTCAATAACTTTCTTGTTATATCACACTTAGTTATTTATAAGAAATTACACATAAAATAATTAAATTATTCAATATCAGCTCTCTAAAGTACTCGCAATTAGCAGCTGTATGCCAATTCATATATAATCAGTTTGGAAGAAGTAAAAGTTAACTTCTTAATCATGTGTATAAATGTACTAAATGACGCAGTAACATCAACTGACACATGAATATGTAAATTTATATAACGTCTAGTAATAAAATAATTACTGTATTTTTACATTACTGATAGTATAATAGCAAAAATGCACCAAAAAGTGAAGGTATCAAATTATTCTAACATCAGTGGTGGTGTTGTTGTCTGTCATATATATATATATATATATATATATATATATATATATATATATATATATATATATATATATATATATATATATATAGATATAGATATAGATATATAAAATTGGATTTTAGTATAAATGACGTTAATAAAACTCCAATACCGTTTGAGCGATTACCATGAAAGTTGGCACCTCTGAGTTATTTATTTATTTATTTATTTTTTTTGCTATAACTCGCCACTAGATGCGCATCAACTTCTACACTGTTCAACCGATCGCCATGAAAATTGGTATAATAATATTTGCACACGGAGAATATTTTCCAGATAATATTTTTTATCCACTTACGTTACGCTAGATATTACTATTAGCTTGAATTATTTTAAGTTGGTTTGATTACAGACCGATTTATATAAAAATATGAATTTAATTTATCATAAATTTTTATAAATATAAATAATAAAAACCTTACAATATGAATACTTTTTAAAGTTTTTTTCTAAAACACTTTATAGTTTCTATATCACATACTATATATATATACATACATAAATCTATGGAAACTGGCAGGACAACGTCTGTCGTGTTCTACCAGTTTTATGTAAAATTACACAATTATTTTCTTTTACAGTTCACGCATTCCCACCGACGATTCCTACATGCATGCATAATGTTTCGTTTAACATCACGTGTTAGTTCCTCGGCAGATATTTTTTTCCCCTCGTAGTTTTGTTTGAGCATCGTTACCGAGTTGTCTGCCTGCCTCGAGACCCGCCATCCACCAGCCGTGTGTTCCGTGCGCGCGGTGCATTCTTCACGCGGCTCTCTTCCCGGGAGGTCGCGTGTTTTATAGTCTCTTCACGTGAGCTTCGAAGAGAGAGAGAGAGAGAGAGAGAGAGAGAGAGAGAGAAACACCCGCCGTCAGTAGAAAACCTCCTACGGAAAAAAAATTTGTAAACAAGAAAAGAGCTACTTCAAAAGTTTTATTTTCTTCCTTTGTTTTTTTAGCTCTAATGCAATCAGCACGGAGATGTATGAACAAGAAGTTGAAGGACATTCCTCAAGACCCGTGCTAGAAGAAAAAAATAATATATCCTCTTCATATACAAAGACGAATAGGTGTGCCAAATACAGGAGGTCCATAAAATAATGTCCCAATATCGATGGTATGGCATGAAAGTTTAATTTAGACTGTTTACAAGAAAGTATACATTAAATGAAGGTACCTAAACTAACCTATGATTTTTCTTACAATTGTTCAATATGTGCACCTTTGGCTATACGGCACACAAACAACCTAAATGCACTTTTCCCCACAGTCTGGTTAACACGTCCGGCCTAATGGAAGCAAAATCATCTTCAATTCTGTGTCTCAACTTTGGCAAATCATTAGTTAGCGACGGAAAGTAGACACAGTCTTTTATAACTCCCTAAAGGAAAAAAAATCGCATGGCGTTATGTCAGGTGAACGTGGAGGCCATAGAAAAAGAGCTCTGTCGTCTCCACCATTACAACCAATCCAACGGTCAGGGACTTCGACCTTCAACCACTATCGTACAAAAGAGATTCCAATGGGGAGGGTCTCCATCCTGTTGCGAATTAAATTTTACAGGTTCACCCTCTACTAACTGGGGAAAGAGCCATCTTTTCAACACAGGTGGCACTGCAAGCAGAAAACAACAAAGCAGTACTCGCGCATGCGCTTATGTAAAACTGTTTGAGTTATTCTTTAATTGCGACCTTGAACCAACACACTACAACGCTTACAGTTGATGCTATTAAATTTTATAACTGGGAAATTCTTTTATGGACATAATGTATAAACGAAATATTACACAAGTTCACGCTAAAAAAGAAATTATCAATATTTTCTAAGGTACAAAATTGAATATTACTTGAACTAAAATTGAATCTCAATGTTGCCATTTACAAACTTTTTACACTAAGATCAAATCTAAATAGCATTAAATAAAAGTTAAGGATAATTTTTCCAATATATTTCATTTAACATATCGTGGACGAATTCATTAGTCAGGGCTGTGGTAAGGAATAAATGTTTCTAAAGTCAATTGGTGGGAGAAATATACAACTAATATATATTTGTAATACAGTTTAAACTAACCAGAACAAACCAGTATATCCTAAAACTGAACCCTACTACAGAGATTTAAATACAGCAGCGTAAAATCAAATGTTTAAAAAAAAAATAATTTAAAATAAAACTAAAATAAATTAAGTTACATACACATGAGGCCAGATCGTTTTCAATAACCATTATCGCAGGTCCTATACGTGACTTTCAGATACAAGGGGGTCATATGTTTGAAATTTTATGAACGTGGACGAGAAATGAGAAAGTTTGAATTGTAAATAATACTACAGTTTTTTTTTTAAAAAAAACTTGTTCCTCGCCAGTCTTTGTGAGTCTTCACAGAAGGCACGGCTTGGGACGAGCAGCCGTATCTCAAGGCAGACGCGACTGCCGAGCCACAGACGAGCGGCGTCGCCCAGCGCTAATCCAGAATCATCGGCGCCAGGGGAACCGGGCCGTGATTGGAGGGTGCGGCCCGGCTCCGGACGGCGTAACTCAGGGCCACGTCGCACGTTCGCCGGGGGCGCCGTGACGCTAACAGGGCCGCTCCCCGTCGTCAGCTGACCGCTTCATCCGCCGCGCAAAGCGAGCATAGGCCGTCGGGCCTCGTTACGAACCTCGGAGCTTGAGAGACCCGAAACCTCGGCATAGAGGCCTGGCCCCGAACACGTCCGCAGGTCAGCCGAAAACTATCGTCCGTTCGGAAATATACAGTTTGTGCAAAGAATGTCCCAGTTGTCACATTTTTGATAGCATCAACTTATGTACGCGTTGTAGAGTGATGGTTCTAGGTCACAATATTAAAGTGAAACTCAAACGGGTTTTTAGGTAAGCGCATGCGCGAGTACTTGCTTTCGTTGTTTTTCTCGCTTTCAGTGCCACCTATGTTGAAAGGATGGCTCTTTCCCCATTTAGTAGTAGAGGGTGAACCTGGTAAAATTTAATTCGCAACAGGATGGAGCCCCTCCCCATTGGATTCTCTTTGTACAAGAGTGGTTGAACGTCGAAGTCCCTGACCGTTGGATTAGTCGTAATGGTCGAAATGACAGAGCTCTTTTTCGCTGGCCTCCAAGTTAACCTGAAAAAACGCCATGCGGTTTATGTTTTTACTTTGGGGCTTTATAAAAGATTGTGTCTACGTTCCGTCGCTAACTAATGATTTGCCAGAGTTGAGACACAGAATTTAAGTGGTAACCAAAGTGTTGGAAGAATTGGACTTTAGGTTGAATGTGCAGCCATATAACTATAGGTGCACATATTGAACATTTGTAAGAAAATTCATAGGTTAGTTAGGTACCTTCAATTTTATGTATGATTTCTTGTAAATAGTCTATATTAAACTGTTATATCATAACATTGAAATTGAGACATTCTTTTATGGGCATTCCTTCATGGAAAACCTGTACAATGCAATCCACGTTTAGCGACGGTTACACGCACAACTGATTTAGTCCCGTGAGTAGGCGCCTTTATCTACCGGAAACATCAATCCGTCAGAAGATATCCTTTTGCGCCCAAAGACATGTCACTCCCGCTGTATTAAAAAGATCAGGAAGGTACTGTGAATGTTCTATAGCGAGAACAATGAGTCGCTAATCGTTGAGGTATCCGAGAAGATTGACCATCCGAGCATGAGTTCATTTGATTGCCGTTCAGGTACGATCTCCCAGGTGGACTGTCGGCTGACACCGAACTTTACAAGACAACCAAGCCCCGCAAATGGAGCTGCGTCACGTTCAGGGTGCCCTCCAAAGACGCCGGGAAACTCTCGATCTTTTTGGCTCACAGACCCGTGCTCACGTACACAGAAAATATTTGTCCGTACTTTTACAAAAGATTCCTTTGGAAATCAGTTTCCAAGAATACTTTGTAATACTGCAAGGAAAATATTTAGTTCTACGTTCTGTTGAAATCGGGGCAAACATTTACGTGAACGGAAGAAGAATGTGCTTGCTCTGCACTCAACAAGTTTTTGAAGGATAATGTAAGCACTCCAAAATATTCTGACGAGTTTATTTTCAAAGTTAAGATAACTCAGCGCCCACATACTTACAAAGATCCCCGGTTTATTTGCATCAAGTGTTCTTCGTAAATTCAAATGGACTTCGGATTCCAGCGTGTAAAATATGCAATTATATACTAAACAAATATGTTATTTATAGCCAAATACTGTTGAATACACAATGACGTCTTTTAGTATCCATTTAAATTTTTTAATACGAAAATGAAGCACTGTGCTACTGAGTCAGTTGAAGGCAATCACTATGGGATCAACTACGGTCAGGATGTTAGACTATTGAGTACTCAAGCCGTCGGATCTCAAAATGCCAAAGTTTTAATATTAATGTATTAAAATATGAAATTTCCTTCTCAGCTGCTGTATTCCGAAAGCGACCGATCGGAGTAGGCGATTGGAGGAGACTCCGAAAAGTCCTGAAGAAATGCCAACGGAGAGAGCAGCTATCTTGCCCAGACAACGTACATCGTCGATCCTATAGTGCGACGTAGGGAGGAAAACAAGTGCGTGGCGTGACAACCCACCAATGAATATCAAAAGTGGACCTTTAGCTAGAGATGCCGCGCTATGCTCAGAAAAGCTGTGTCCTGGAGAAACAAAACGAAATTCCCAAAACCAACTTCGGTTCGACGTGTTTCACTTTTTTAACTCTCAAACGTTAAATTTCAAATAGCTTATATATTTTTTTTGCAGTGTAAAATCTGCAAAGTTGTTTCACGAAAAGAAATTTTGAATTGTGACTGTGTTGAAATCATCCAAAGAAAAGGGCGAGAGGGTTCCTCCATTCATCTTACCACAAAACACGGTCAAGGCAACCCGAAGGAACTCCTGCTAAATGGAACGTGTCGCGTCCACGGGGATTCTTGTCCACGCCGTTGTCCGAGCAGCAGAGAACCAGAGAGAGAGAGAGAGAGAGAGAGAGAGAGAGAGAGAGAGAGAGAGAGAGAGAGAGGATGGAGTAAGCGAGGAACATACTTCGCATCTGATCGCTCGACGGCTCCCACACCCCTAACAGTCGGCTAATGAATCACTCTGACGGGGGGGTCCCCGTGGAGCAAATCGGGCCTCGGCGTTCGGGAGCAGGGCTAATTTTGTCAGGCGGCCGGGGGAGTTGGGGGAGTGGGCGGCTATTAGTCCCCCCCCCCCTCGCGGCTAATGAACCAGACTCTAGTGACTCCCCTCCCCATTCCCCCTCCTCCGACTTCATGTTTAAAACAGGTGTCGTGGCCCCAGCGCCGCGGGACCCACCGGCCCGTCAAAGCGGGGCCCCTTCGGAGAGACCGCCGCCGTTTATACGCCATTAGCGATGTTATCCGTCGGGCGGGACCTGCAGCGGGAGAATTCGCCTGTTGCAGGTTCAGGTCCATTAAAAACGCACGTATACGGCCGGGCAAATGAATGAGCGCGTAATTTGGACAGCGGTGAAAGGCGGGTAGGTAAAAAGGGGGGGGGGGGGGGGAATTAGGAGCCCGGCAAGGCAATAGCCGGTAATCGGCCCCGCAGATAATTACACGTTTCTGCGCTCCGTGTTTCGTTTGTATTTTTTTTTTAAATTTTATTTTAAGGAGCGTACGAGGAAGCGGTTGCGATCTGCCGCCGGGACTTGTACGTGAGGTCACCGTGAGCATAATCGGTACACGCGAAAACGTTTACCATCGGGCCAAGGTGCAGCGGTATGTTGGCGGAGCGGGTTGAGAAGGGAGAGGGGGAAGCAGCAGATGATTCGGTCGTTCCAGGGCCGTGCGATTATAAAGGCCCGCGCCGAAAGTCACGTCCTGATAGGTACTGGCTGGCGTTTCATTACGCATCGCGAGCGTGTTAACTATAAATTAAAACAGCGCACGGGTTCACTCGGGGTCGGAAACACTTTCGGCAAGGCTAACGCGATCGAAATTTTAATCTCTGTAGTAGGAGTGCGCATGCGCAGCGTGTTAGTTCCAGTGCGCGGTTTTTTAAGGAATGGCACGAAACACTTTTCAGTACTCGCCAGAGATGTGTAACCTCGGTAACGAGCAAATACATGTGTCCTCATGTTGCAAATACACTTATAATACGAAACTCGGACACTTAAATTAGTGGAGAATTCTCTAAAATAACACCGAGCGAGATAAATATACCCGAATTGTGTTTTCAGCTAAATTTCTGGACGCGAATCACACGTAGTTTCCGCACCCGCCGATATAATTTGCTGTCGGAGCATTTGCATCGACTCTAGAATCATTCCATTTGCAGGATGAAAATTTAAACTATAAGTATTTAATGAAATGGCTCCGATAAAAGCAAAAAATAAAAACATAAAATATAAATACTAAACTCCAGCTTTGGACCTGATCTTCGAAAAGGAATTTTACTAAAATACTGCCCATTTTGTCAAAGTTCATTAAAATGTTAATACTACAGAGTTTCCCTTTGTCTTTGTGAACTTTGGTTTGCATCATCCGCCACAAATGGCAGAACCGTGGTAACACATTTTCGTTCCATGCGACTTCCGACCCATTCACAAAATTACTCCTACCAAATGCCGTTTACCGAGAACTAAGATGTTACTCATCAAAAATCGTGTTAAATAATTTTAACTAGCAGTATTTTAGTGAAAAGGCACTATGAGAGTAATGTTTTAGGTCAACTTCACCTTCGTAAAGTCAGTAAGAACACGACTAGCATATCCACACTTAGAGTGTATTTAGATCTTTTACAGTACACTGCTACAGTTCTATGTAAATATAAGTACCGAGGAGAAGAATTGAAGTAGTAATAGTATCTGTTAAAAAAAAGTGAATAGTTTTACAGCGTGTGAACCTTGTATTTGAGAGCCGAATGAGACAAAGTTATTTATGTAACTCAATTATATATGGCTAAATATACATTTTACGTAGTGAAATATAGCTTAGTGAAATATTAATGATGAAATGTACCTGCATGTCCCAACAAAACTCACAATACAAGGAATTTAATTATTTATTTCCTAAAAAAAAGTTTGTGTAACCCCTTTTTTTAGCCCTTCTCACTGTCCTTTAACGCTCGTTGAAAATAAAAAATTTTAAATATCCAATTTGTGAAGGCATTTTTAATGGATCTTAAAACGGTTCGTCATCATTGAAACAAATACAAGTCGAGAGATTTATTAGCTTGCAACCTTCAAGGGGAGTAGGCATATATTTCCCTTTAAATAAAAAAAAGAGAAACCTCACATCTGCTTCATTTTTCCGTGGTCAAGTGAGATGCATGAAAATTATTACGTTAAAACTATAATCACTGATCATCGTCGAATCGAACTTTCCGTGGCAGTTTAATCCTGTAGGAAAGTTTGCTTCTTGTTCGAGGCTTAGCGATAAGTTCTTTTTTTCCCTTCTTCCTCGCGCCACTCAAAAAAAAAAAAAGAACTCAAATAACAACCGGAATTTTACGAGGAATAAAAAAACTCGTTGCGGCCCGCCGCATTAGGAAGGCCTCGGCAGCGACGAGTGGCCAGTAAATTAGGGTCTTGTAAAAGTTTTAGTGCCCGGCCACTCGGGGAGAGAGAGTAAAGGGAGGGGTGGTGTGTGTGTTTGTGGGGGGGGGGGGGAGGGGGTTACGCCGCAGTCAAATTCAGGCCGAGAAGTGATCCAGCGACAAATCGCGGTGTTAAAAGGACCCTGTCTTTTCGCTTGGATTCCAGAGCGACTCGGTCAGTGGCGTGGCCGTGTTTTTATGACTCACGAATCAACCCACCCTTTGAGCAAAATCGCCAACCGGCAGAAAACAACCTCTTCGCCCTTATTTCGACGTGAAAACGTGTATTCGCTCGTTACAGCAGTAATACCTACAGTCAGATTTGAATTGCTAATAACTACGAGACTAAAATACGTAAAACAATCGTTGAGAGCCCATTACGGGTAGATCATGTCCGAACGTGTTTGTCGCGCGCTATTTGCTTTGCCCGTGACGCCATCGTAACAGTGTAGGCCCATGAGCGTAACTTCTACGCATTAGCTTTTGTGTAAAGTTATAAATTTGGTGTAGCGTGGAAACGCATTTAGCTGGGACATTTATTTGGGTGTCATTGTGGCTACTAGGATCCAAAGTGAGACAATAAAATATTCACCGTAATATAAGTAAAAATATGTATTAAATTGAAAATGACAAAACAATTAAATTCGTCGTCTCGTATTATGGCTCGTAAATATGCTCGGAATCATACAAAACGCAGGTCAGGCTTTTCACGAAAAAATCTACGGCGCGGATCCGATTTTTAACAACAATTCATAGGATTTTTAAATAATAATTTATTGTAAAATAAACTTAAATATTTATAAATATGCTGATATTAAAGTTATCACGTACTTCAATAACATTGACTATTAAGGGACTTGTATACAATGTGAAATAACATCATTTTAGAAAAATACTTAGTTGCATTACGTAATATTTGATACTAAAGAAATTTAGAGAAATATAACTTATCAAATACCGTGTTGGACCATTTGAGTAAATGAAAAGAAGCAGAGTGTTTAAAACTCGGAAAAAAAAAATAAAATTAAAAATATATTTATTCATGACCGGATGGCTAAACATCTGAAAGATTTCAGAATTTTTTACAACCGAATTATGATCGATCAAACTTGAATGGGGAGTGCTAAATAAAATAAGGAAACAGCTTCTGAATAAATATATAAATGAAATAAAATTAACGCTAGAATTATTTACACAATGTACCTACAGGTTGTGTATTTGTTAAAAACGGCTAAAATTTAGAATTTTTAAAAAATATATGAAAATTTTGCTTACATACAGATGACATTAGCGCAGTTTTCCTCCCTGAAATTGATTGCTTTAGTTTACTGAATGAGATGTCATGTAATGCTATGTATAGGGTCACCTGTATTTCGCGAATACATTTTGTGTCAAAGTATTTCACAAAATACTGTAGCTTTTCTCCTGTGGTGATTGGCTGAGGTCGGTGAGAGGTGTCGTCCCGCTCTTGACGGGGCCAATGAGAATGTGGTCAACGTACTGCTGCACCCTCACAATTTGCCATGACTCTTAGAAAAAGCTACAGTGTTTTGTGAAATACCTTGACATGAAATGAAATCGCGAAATACAGGTGTCCCTAGCTATGTCTGATGTTAAACACTTTATTTATTGGTATTTCAAAAATATTCTTTGGGGACGGCATCTATATTTTTTAATTGACGTGAACCACACGCAGTGAGAATGGCAAACGGCAAGTTTGGCACGATCTCTGCAAGTGCCACCAAACCTGCATTGTACACGAGGAACATTCAATATAATTTCTTAAGACATACGGCATTGCAGTGATTGTACTCTTTGTCATAGGAAAAAAACATAACGACAAAATAATAAAAAGAAATTGATAAATAAATCCACAGAGAACAAGCCTAAATCAGCTTATGTCGAACAGTTGGACCCAACGATGAACCTAAACAGGTATTATGGACAACACAACGGCGATAGCACATTTAAACTTAAATGTCAGACAGCACAACAATTCCGTGGAAGGAATTTAGTCATGGAAAAAAATACCTGTTTAGGTTCATCAATGGGTCTATCTGTTTGACATCAGCAGGTTCAGACTTGTTTTTCCGTGGATTTGTTTCGTCATTTTTTTTTATTTCTTGTTTTGCATTTACGATTTTTTCCCATGGAAACAGTGCAAAACTGCAATGGCGCATGTATAAGAATCCTCCCATCGCATGAATCGTTTAAAGAACACACGAGAAAAACTTGTGGACTTTTATCCGGTCAGACGGAAGCCCATACAGACAGACAGACAGACGCGCGCGATGGTGGATCTCTGTCAAACGCCTCCCCTCTCCGCCGGTGAAGCTCGTACGTATAGCGAGGCAGGCACCGCGTCATCCCGTAGGACAACCACGACCGATGTAATCCCTGCACGGAGGCGGGACTCGGCTCGGGAGCGTTCCGTAATGCGCCGTCAAGGAGATCAGCCTGGCTCGGAGCGAATGGAATTAAAACAGTTTTTTTTTTCTCTCGCTGCGTTTCGACGTCTCGATCGTGTTTCACTTCGAGCACGGCCTCCTAGGGAGGTCTTCATCGAGGGGAGTAACCACTGGGGCCAGTATTCCGTGACACCAAAATTTGGAGTTCAGGCGCTGAATATTCTGCACATGTATCCTAACCGTAATCCTAGTGCGCGACAGGACACGGCAAGTAATTTAATTTTTTAGGGAACGGATTGTTGTGTCTAATCCTTTGACGATTCTCTTGCCCAAATTCCGCGCATGTGCAGAGCACACTCTTTCGTTGATTTCGTCCAGATGTCTGAACCGCGTCTGACGCCATTACCGCGAAATGATTGTGGCTATGTCAATAGCCATCATACTTGGTCTTAACTCCGATCTTAAAATGAGTTTGTTTGTTAGCTCAATAGTGATATACTCAGTACCTTTTATCAAATATCCAACACAGCTTGCTGCGTTTCCTCACATTTAAGCCAAATAATTCATCAAAACAGGAAGACCGTCATTCTTAAATGCTGATATCGTAAAACCCTTTTCAAATTTATAGAGAAAATTCAGATGCTCATGCGCCATCTTTAATTCAGGCCTTTTTAAAAAATCAATTTTATTGATAGCCTTTTTTGCGCTGCAGTCATACAAATATAGTCTTAATTCTTTCTAAATTTTTTTCAAATAATATGCTTACATCAACAAGCAACAAAGAGCTAGAAGATCATGTAAATAACACACACATATTTTTATATGTATACATGTGTATATATACTCACTAGGGTTCTCGGTGAGTTTGATCGCTATGACGCCGTTCCAGCGTACATAAATAATGATCGCCGACACAATCACAGTCTGCGGTATTACCTATTGATTCTTAAGCACCAGGTTTAGTGGTCCGGCTCCTTGAATAGTCTGGTCTAGCAATAAATCAAAAATTTTCATATTAGGAGCCTACATTTAATTTAAGATGAATATTTTCCGCTCCCCCCCCCCCCCTCCCGTGGTATTTTGTCAGTTTGAAACATAGGTGACCAATTATATTTTAGGTTGTCTTGGCCATGATTACACATTTTTTTTAACTACTTCAATTGAATTTATTTCTCATTAAACCATAATGTAAAATATGGCTTAATCAAATTCGTTCAGCAGGTGAAAAATAAAATAAGTATATGAATTGAATTTTTTTGTGAAAGTGAATGACCATGCCGAATTATTGTGTGGTACGATAGATTTATGCATGCAATTAAAGACTCATCGTGACGAACACTGTTGTCGGTACGATCTGTAAACACTCGATTACCGTTTGATCTGACACTCGCGTTGTTTTAAATCAAGTAAATGTTTTTTTTTGAATGTGGCAAACTTAATAAATTCATTTAAATAAGTTTTTTAGCTTAGTCTCAGTTTTTTATTTCTTCTGTTCGTAACAGCGATACTTTTCAGCGATCGTTTGCACCGATTCAAGCTATTTGTAACTGTAAGAAGCATTGTGAGAGCTGGTTTCATTTTCCCGTGTTTCTCCTGCCTCGTTATATAGTCCTCGTGTGTCTTACCGAGGCGAGATACCTCCGTACGAGACGACGAGAAACCTGAGAACGATGTTTTCGAACTGGCGCACGGCTACGGAGTCAACAGAGGTCCGAGCCTGCGTGTGTTTGACACTAACGACGCACAGCTGACCAGCCCCGAGCGGTAGCCCGACAGGCGAGGCAACGACTCGGGATCTCCTCACACGACGGCGACACCTGGAGGCACAAATGGGAAACACGACCACGTGACGCGACTGTCCGGGAACTGGCAGGAGGTCCTCGGATGACCCAGGCAGACGGCAGCTGAAGAACTGGTCTGCGTTCCCGGCTCTGGCCTTCACGCTGCTCCGAATCCCATCAGACAGCACTGCCCGCATTTTTATTATTTTATAAACATATTAAATGATTCCTCCAGATCAATATCAAGCCCAGACCGCTACCTAGAATTTTAGATTCGCTCCAGATGTGCTTGATGAAATGTAACGTTTTTTTATGAAGAAGTTCCACGTTGTAATAAATCATCTATATGTCTTCAGACAATGGTTCTGTGCAAGAAATTGCATGTACATATTTAGAAGATGAACGAAGGTTAACCTAAACAATTCATCAGTGGGTGATTTGTGTGGACTTAAAAATGGTAAAACTTTCTCCTCGGACAGCAAAGTGGCCACACCAAATATCCTTATTTATTTTGCCTCTGGGAAAGCAGATACAAAACACACACCAGGTCTCCCCGCGCGGGTTATGTCGCACAAGGGTGCAGGCTTGACCGATGCTGCCGTGCACTCCCCGCCGCCGGACAGGTGTGTTGTGGGCCCGAGACGTGGTCTGTGACGTCAGTCGGAGGGCGCACACCCAGAAATAACCCCGCCGGACCCTCCTCCCCCCCCCCCCCCCCTCTCTATTGCTGATTGTTTGAACTGCCCGATTGCACGGCGAACCAGACTGGCCTCCGCAGAGCGTCAGAGGAGCGAATGGCGGGTCCTGAAGGCGCCTATTCTCGACGGCCTGCTGGGTTATGGTTTGGGGAGGGGGGGGGGGGGAGAGAGAGGTTGCGCCGCTGGTATCTGCAGGCTTTACGAGCGCGGGCGAACACTCGCGGAACTCGCTACCGCCGCAGCGGCAAGACCCTGAGCTCGGGCCGGGGTAACTAACGACTGTACCACTGCAATGTAGCGTTCGCGGGAATACTGGCTTCGGATACATCCCCGGCCGCATATTTTTTTGACTTGACAACGCCTAATAAATCGATGAACGCCGGCTGCACGCACGAAAAAGTGTCCCGTTACGCACATTGTTTCGTTACGCACATTGTTTCGTTACGCTGTGTCCCGTTACGCTCATTGTACGCTTGCGCCGCACCGACAGAAGTGAAAACTAAAAACTCTGTTTATAAATGTGTAATATGAAATAATTTCTACGTCAAATGCACGCAAAAATAAATCTGATTACTAGTATAATTTCAAGTATTTTTTCTTTTATTATTAAAAAAGGTAGCATCTGTCGGCGAGTGCAGTAATAATATGTTTTGTTCGATATTTGATTACAGTTTATTTATATGAAAACTTGTTCATAATTATATTTAAACTTTATAGCTAAACGCCAGTTTTTAAAATTAATTACAAGTCATCTACACGTGAACTGTTTCGTCGACTGTTTATAAAGTGAAGTGAAAAGTTAATGTGGTTTTCATTGCTTATTACAACAACAATTTCAGCAATAAAGGTTAATCTAATTACTAGTATAATTTCAAGTATTTATTCTTTTATTATTAAAATAAAAATGATTCAATTTTATTCATAAAAGTATGCAATCATTTCATCAATGTTTTGTCATGACGTTGTCACGTTAAACTATCGTCCGTAAACCGACTTTACAGACAACAAATTTTTTTTGTTGTATTAATGCACTGTCGTGATAAAAATTACACGGCTCTTTAAAACATCCCTCATCTTCTCAAATGACCCGATGTCGGTAGAGGCGTTATGCCGAGTCAGCTCAGCTCCATTGTGCGATGGTTCCAGGTATTCTCGCACTCATTGTCACTTTCCTCAGTAGGTACACTCGTCACGTTCTGCCCGTGATGCGCGTTTGACGCCTGTCATTTCACTCGCGTCGATCCTGCGCGGCTTCGACACGTGCGTGACGTCACGTGAGTTTCGCGTGACCGAGAGCAGTTCTCTCACTGCAGCGTGTGGCAAGTGCAAATTATTAACTGCCTCATTTTACTGCTGCAAATGTTTCAGACCATTGCCATTAGTAGATTAAAAATAGTAGTGTTTTTTTTTATAAATTTTCGGTGAAAATTATTTATTTGCATTAATAATTCTTAATTAATCTGTAATTAGATAATTAAATAACATGGGTATAAAATTTAAATATATATATATTTTAATTGGACCGTTTTTACATAGCAAAGTTTAAAGTTATAGAAAATCTTTACTACAAAGAAGATAGTTAAGGGAAAAAATTTATCTAGTATAAAATATTTGTCTCAAGCTAACAGTAAAGTGTTTTGAAAATCTTAGTTAATAAATAAAACGGTTTTAACGAATTTTAATAAACAGAAAAATATCTCATAAATTATAATTTTATAAAATTTTAGTAACTTTGCTTAACACAATTTTAACAGCAATGTTTTAAGAATTTATTGCTGTAAGATAATAAATGTATAGAACTTTAGTAATAAACAATATTTTATTAAAACTTACTAATAGTCTGAAGAATTTTGTGAGACCTGTATTTAATGGAGTCTCAGAGGTGATACCTTTGACTCAAATAAACAGAACAGGTTTAACGGGACAAGAATTGGCCTCCGCCATTAGTACGGAACCATCACAGCGTTTTTCCTCGAGTGATTTCGTAAAAACTTAAATCAGGATGGCTGGAAGCGAGGTTCGAACCAGAGTTCTTTGGTGTACGTGTTAGTGTCTTATCACTGCGCCATGTAGGTCCGTTTTTTTTTTTTTTGCTGTGTCACATCTTAGCTTTTGGTTTACGGCATTTTGTGGGAGTAATATCGTGATTGGAACGGAAATATGTGTAACAACCACGGTGCTGCCATCTGTGGTGGATGGCGCGAACCGAAGCTCACAAAGACAAAAGAAATACTTTATAGTAATCACTGTTTGAAAATTGTTGACAAGATTGGCAGCATTTTAATGAAATTACTTGACAAAAATCAAGCCCAAAGCGGGGGAGTTGGTATTTTTTCAAAGTTTTTTTTTTTTTGCTTTTATCGCAGAATTTTCAAGTTATAATTTCGCTCTGTAAACAAAACAAAAATTCAATAATCGACGTAGATGCTCCGGCAGTGCGGAAACTACGTGTGATTCGCGACAAGGAATTTTGTTGAAAACACAATATTCGTGTATTTATCACGCTAAAGCTACGTTAAATTTCGTGTCCCGAGTTTCGTATTATCAGTTTATTTGCAACACGTGAACACATGAATTTTCTCGTTACCGAGGTTAGATGTTACACATCTCTGGTGAGTACTGAAAGACATCACAATTTTTTTTTGCGTTTTAAAGGGACAGGTCAACTCTCACAAGCGCATCACACTTGTTATTTAATTACTTAGCAATAAAGATGTGGGTGTGTTGTAAGCCCGTACAAGAGTTTTAAAATGTTAAGCATATTTTTGTTCGTAAAAAAAACTATTAGGTAACACAGACCACCACCGAGGCTGGTAAGCAGATAATCCATGCGATGATTTTCGTGGTCCAGACATCTCAGGTGTAATAACTAAGCAGTATATTTTCAGTGGTGGTCTACTCATAGCCGCTGATAAATGTTTTACTAACATCATCCTAGGTGGTTAGTGTACCAAAAAAAAAAATACACCATTCAACTGCAAAAAAAAAATCAAACAAGACGGTTCATTCTTGTAAAACAATTTAAATATTTTAAATAATAGTTTTTCAACTGTTGGAGAAGAGAGCTGAGTATTTACTTAGTATTTACTTACGTACGCTTAGTTGCGTGTACTTATCCATGTTCTATCACACAGCAAAGTGACCTAAAATCAGTGGTCAAAAAAAAGGGGAATTTTTTACTGTTGATACCTAAAAGATTACATAATATCAAAGTTGAACTGCTATATTGGAAATTGTTTGTAATTGGATCTCACTATTAGAATGATTAGAATGTTAGCTATTCGTGCGTTGTGTCAAAAACGTTAGCTTAACTTTGCTGAGTGAGGAAATTTAGCATTTATACGTCATGATGTATATTATTCATTTGATATTATAAAAATAAATTTTAAAATAAAAAATGTTCAAAAATATGTTATACTTAAAATTAAATTTCAATTATCATTCAATATATTAATGCATTGTCAAAGCTGGCGTACTTTCATAGTAAAAACGCAATTAAATATAAGTAGTAGGTACACTTTATTTTACTGACGTAATAATTGTGATCTTTAATATGAGTGACAATAATGATAAACCTAAATCCACACAATTACTACTTGGAAGAAAATCTAATTATATGGCATATATAGCGTATTTAGCGTCTGAGAAAAGTTATGTTTTTTAAATTGTCTCATTCGTTTGTCATTTAGCCGTCACAGGCTGCGGTACGGAGAATTTATCTAAACGATCGTAATTTCCTTAGTACCTATACATAGGCTATAAAAATATGTCTGAAACTATTTCCAAAAAACAGAAGTAACTAAAATAAATTTTTTCAGAGTAAATGGCATGTAAAAAAACTTACTTTTTTATTTCCCTCGGTTTGAAAACAGAAAATATTATTTTCAAATGTTTTTGAAAACGTTTTTGTAATCCTATACAATGGCCGTGGAAATAATTTTTTTTTTACATAGAAATACATATGCATATATGTATATATGTATATTCGCTTTTCCGGTCGTACTAGTGATATATTTCAACAATCTTTATCCCTTCTCTCTCTCTCTCTCTCTCTCTCTCTCTCTCTCGCTCCTGCACAGGGAGACCGTGCCATTTGTAAAAGTAGGGAGGATAGAGAGAGAGAGAAAGAGAGACTGTGGGGTCTAGGTCCCACTTGTCACCAGCAGGCACAGCCGTCCAGATAAATGGTGGGGGACGCGCGAAAATAAACTCTACCCCCTTCCACATCCCTTTCCCAACCCGGGGTCGCTTTCAAAGCTAAGTCGGAAAGAAATCAACGCAGAATTCGTTTCCTTTCAACGGAGTAAATATATATACATACGGTGACACACACAAAAAGGGAGCCGACAGCATTTACGTTCACCCGCCCGCCCGAAGGAAACGTTTCCGTTACATTTTGCATAAGCAGGAAAAACATTCACACTAGAAATTTAAATGTCACACTACGGAACCACCCGCGCGAACTTCACACACGCAATAGCCATTTGTTTAATAGTGTGTATATTTCTTTCTTCAACCATGGCGGTTTTAGGAATGTGAAAAAAACAGAAAGTTTCTGAAACATTAAATAAAGCGACGGAAAGTTATCAAGCTAGTTATTTTCATTACTGTGTTAAAAAATAAAATATATTTTGTCTGCAACGCGAAATTTAATCACACGTAAGTGTGGGTTAAAAATTAAAAATATATATGTATAAATTAAAAATATCTTGTCACATAGCTTGTAAAAAATTCATTTGTAAAACAGTACAGAATATAAGGTTAAATTATGTAACTATTGCGTGAATCGGAAGGTTTAGTTTACATAGCACTGCTATCAAAGCATATGGGTGATTTTTCTAGATCACATGATTAACTAATTACGCATTGTGATTAAATACATGTAAGGCTGTTGGGTGATTGTGTTATGGCTTGGGGAAAATATGCATTCAAAAGGGGACTTAAATAGGTTTGGAGCACTGGATAGAGAGAACGGAATATGGTTAAGACCCACTTCAAAAGTCAGGTTAGTAAAATCTAGAAAACACTTAGCAGGATAGTAAAATCAGGGCTTACATTTTTATATAAAGATTTTTTCTAATGCATTTTTAGCAATTTTTCGTGTCAAAAATATAAATTTTATGGAATATATGCTGGATTTCATTCCTACATTGTTGGAAATATCGATAAATTTATGGCCTAAATTATAACGCATTTAAACACATGATTTGTTGTGGATTCAGATGACTACTGGATCTTCGTAGAAACTACGCCACAATCTCACTTTCTAAATTTATTTTGTTGTAAACAGGTTGAACATAAGCGTGTGGAAGGAAGGATATTGTGTTTGTTGTAGAGTTACTAAAAAAATTTAAATATAGAGAGCTTTTATTTTTGTGGGCTCGTGTTCAAAGTACGTGAATGCAGTACCCGTGAAAATACAAAGCTTGTCATTATGTAAACTATCTCATTATTTCTGATGGAAACTGCAGTTTCCATCAATCACCAAACACAGATGATGCTACAGTGTTTTAACTTTCATCTAGTCTCGCAATCTTTTTGCGAAACATGCATTCCCCTAAGTGATACAGTAAAAAAAACAATGACGTGTCTTCCTGATAAATTCAAATTTAATATCTGTCCCGGAAAATAACTGTACGTGAATATATATATTTAAGAGGAGTTCAGAAACTAATTTTGGCAAAAAAATAACTGAAAAAATACAAGAATAAATATTTTAGGGAAATGCACTTGTCGCGAAAAGATTTTCAGACCAGCCATGGCCATCCAGTGCGGAAGCAAACGCGATCTGAATGGCCCGGCCGAATAGAGTGACTGTCCAATCACAACGGGACAATTTATAGCGCAGGCATACCTTATTTTGGTCTGACCAGCGAACAGATCATTTCGTGAAAATATAAAAATAAAAAATAACATGCCCGTAAGTATAACCGATGCACAGGTTCAAAATAACATTCGAGAAACAAATGTCTCGCACTTATTTATAAAAGGAAAGTATGTAGTGCCCGCGAATTTGAATGTCAAGTGACGACATTGGTGCATCAAACGTGGTTGGTCTGTAGTGCCATCGCTATCCGAGCGCGTGGCGTTGCAAGAACGGGAGGTGGTATAAGAACGAGGTGGTCGTAGGAATAATTAGTAGGGGAAAAGATAGGAAGAAAACAGAAGTGCGGTTAGGAAATAGCGGCTGGTGGTTGAAGGGTTGGGGGGGGGGGGGGGGGGGTTCCGCCATGCACGTAGAAGGCTGAGCACGCGCCTGGGGCGTATCAGCTACTCCCGTGCGCTATCTGCGCGCCCCGGTGTCACACTGGAACACATCGCGACGCCGAGATAACTCGAGTGTTGACACGCGCGAAGGCAAACAGCAGGGGCCTGTCCTCTTCTCTCTCCCTTAAGCACGCGAGAAATTATACTGCCGTTACGTAAAAAGCAAGAGGCGTTTTATTGCTGCCGCAGCGGACCGCGAGGCACAGCGTTGCCAACAATCCAAAAAAAATTGTTTTTACCCAACTAGGAACTTAAAAAAAATAATAAAAATAAATACACTGAATTCACGAAGGCAACAACTAATATTCTGTTATTATTTAAAAAATTTAAGCATATAAACTTTAAAAAAAATTGAATACCCTAGATGTCAACTTGTAATTCAGAAAGCTATTCCGTTTGTTTACAAGCCAACAATTATTTAGAAAAATTTACTTTTCTTGGGTTTGGACAGATATGAATTTTTTTTTTTTTTGCGATTATTCACCTGCCCTGTGTACGTTTCACAAAGAAGCATTATCGTCAACGACAACCATAACCTTGGCATTGCGATACACCGTAATAATAACGCATTCTACCATAAAAGATCTGAAAAGAAAACTCCTTATTTCAGGGCAATACACCACCGCATCCCCCTCAGACTTTTCGTCCCCACTCCAACCATATATATATATATATATATATATATATATATATATATAACCAATAACGCGAATAAGCTGCATTTCATGCAACATTACACAGAGCATTGAAGTATTAAAGGATAATGATTTTTTTTTGACACGGGCAACGAACGAAGAACCAGTTAACATTTGAAACCATCATCTTTGGTTTTTTTTATTTGTTGATTTTTTTTCCTGCCTCTTCTCGTATCCCCACTGACCTTGCAATCAACTCGTGTGGTCTGCCACTGTTATGATGTTTATCTTTCCTCCGGCTTCTGTAGAGGAGAGATAGCTTTCGAATGTCACAGCACACCGCAAAAATTATATATATATATATAAATTATTTATAATATATTTTATTAACCTTTGAAGCATTCGTGTCACGGAAGTTATGAACTAAATACTGATTTTTGCAATGGTCTCTAAAAAAAGAGACTGGAAAAAAATATGTTTCTAACACTTTCCCACTAATTGTGGTAAATTGTATTACTTATTCTTTAGAACTTTTTCATATTTTACGCTAAAGCAGGTTTTCTGTATGTTTGAACGTCATCACTAGCTCAAAATTAAGTCGTGTGTAGCAGATGTACGAGTTACCCTTGGAAAGGTTAAAATGTGTGTTTTTTTTTACTTTCCGCCTCTAGACTGTACACCTTCATTTCCGTCCAGTGTTTGTGTCCTTGAAGGAAAACCTACCGCTCAATTACTCCTTATTTTCACGTCATTTGTTTTCCTGTCCGTTACCGCCATCTGTCAACACTTCCCGTATTAAGGTTATCAATTTCACCAGCATTTCTTTACTTATTCATCCATGAAAGTTATTAATCAACCTAATATTACCTTTTCATATAAAATTTTATCAAATTTTCCTTTTTAGAAGATTGTATTATTAGTTTAGTTTCACTCTCAAACTCGCCTCACCTTCCTAGAGGTAATTTTCTTCTAAATATTTTATTTGCGAAGTCTGTTTGGCAAACATCTTGATGGTTTCCTGTTTCGAGTGGTTCGACCAGTCGGACATAAAAGGTGGTATGCTTGTCACCCGGTGAGTTCAGAGTGCAGACAGAACGTCTCCGCTTCATTTGATTAGCACGCCAGGCTGCTATTAGAAATTAATGCATATTTATGTAATGCGTCGGTGAATATGTGAGTATACATAATTAACCGGGATAGTTTGACTATCCCTTTATCTGAATTTTATATATTTGATATATTTTTATTGGATCATAGGTATGGAATTGAATTTGAAAAATTCAAGGATTCATTTTGCGATACCCTAGAATTCAAATATAATTTTAATCAGCTTTTTTCTATTGGCTCACTGTTAATCTGGACGACTCTGGGCCAGTGAGGAACCCTCGACCAAAGAAGTATCGAATCTCAAGGCAAACCAGTTGAGATGACTCACAAGTCAGCTATCAATGAACTGGCGTTATCTGCGGCAACAGGCGGCAGCAGTGTCGAAAGAAAATTAGGTGCATTTCTATTGGTGAGCTGGAACGATATGAAGTCGCTACAATAGATTGTAAAACGGTGAACAATTGGTTCTCGCGATCGCCACAAGTTAGCTGCACATGTAGTTTCTGCATATTTTTAAAAATTTTTAATAACGACTGAAAACACGTACTGGTATTTAATAGTTGAAACAAAACGAATCAGTCGGAAATATAAATAGTTTTTTTTAATATACGTTTATTTGATATGGAAAGTAATAAAGACGAAATAAATAGTTAAAACAGTGAACTAAAATATGGGTAGTTCTAATGTAACACTAGAACAAGTAAAAGTTTAAATAATTGTATTGGATAAATGATCTGAAATTTTGTAAATAATACTCTTATATTTACGTGTGTTCGAATTAACCTGCATAAAGTCCGTGAAAATTCCGGGCATGTCTGCTCACGCACTGTCGATCTGAGATCGTTGCTCACGAACCGACCAGGGAGTAGGTTCACATCGGAGTCCGCAATGATCTTCGCTCAGCGCCCACGACTCAACGGCGCAACGGGGGGAAATGTGGTCGAGCGATGGTCAAGCCAAGGGGCATGCAGATTTCGCGAAAAATATTTCGAGACTTAATGAAAGTTAAAACACTATAACATCATCTGTGTTTCGTGATTGGGCGAGTTTCTCCCAGGTACACATAGATTGTAACAACACCAATCACAGTGATTCAGTGCGGAAGTAAACGCGTCCTGAGTGGCTCGGTCAAATAAGGCAACGACTTCTCTCGCAGACGGCCGCCAATCACAAGGAAGAAACCACAGGCGTGGGTATACCTTGTTGCAGTCTAACAAGTGTTCAGATCTTTTCGCGAAAAATGCCTGCCCCTACTCATGACTAGAGACCTGCAAAATTCGAGGATTCATTGACCTCTAGGATAGACTCCACAGTCCTTTAAATACTCGCGGAAATGACACCTGTTCATGGCTACTGACGCGTGAGACGTCTCAAATAGGCTGTCCGTAATTCGGCACTTTCTTGGTTTAGTGTTTCCCATTGGCTCACAGTTCCCCGGTTAAAATGTGGGCCAATCGCAGAAGCGGTACGAAGATATAGTGTTTTTGATGCTAGCCTATCGCGAAATAAATCCGCGAATTTTGCATGTCTCTACTCATGACTAGAGACCGGAAAAATTCGCAAATTCATTTCGCGATAGGCTAAAATACAAATAGTTATACCTCAGTGCTGCCTCTGATATTGGCTCACAACTCACCTGGATGTCTCTGGGTCAATGAGAAACACCCAACCTAAGGCTTTATCGAATCACAGGCTGCTACGTTGGGACGTCTCACAAGACAGCAGCCAATGAGTGGGTCACATTTAACCGAGTGTACGTAGAACTATGGAGTTCATCGTACAGGTCATTGAACCCGCGAATTTTTCCGGTCCCTACTCATGACTTAAGACGGTGCGACTGGCCATTGCAAACAGCCACAGACTCCAGAATCATTGACACCCAAACACATCAATGAACGTACGCGCAGACACAAAACAAGAGGTGACGGGCGGCAATCAGCTGCCTGGGAATCTTTGTGAGACCCCCCCCCCCCTGATGCCAGTGTCAGTTCCGCTGACTGGGCTGTCCGCATCGGCAACTGATCCGAGCCGTTGCAAACGCGGCGAGCCCCAGAGTCCAGGAAGACGCGGTGTTGACGGGCGACGTGACTGCGCGCCGACGGGAGGCGCCATGACGGTGCACGGGATCCGGAGGAGGCTCCGAAGGCCGGGAGAGGCCCCCGCCGCGCCGCCGTCGAAAACAGCTGACGGCAGATGCCGCGTCGCTATTCTCGGCGGCTCTCTCGCCGTCGTTGTTTCGTCACGTCGAACGGGGAGGAGAGATGAAGGTGGGGGCCCCTCCACACCTGTTCAGGGGTTTCATTGCGACGGTAAGTACGACGCTCGCTGGTCCTTCTAAAAACGCGGTCGCAAACAAGTTTTTAGTTGGTACGATGACATAATATGTGCAGAGAAATGAACGTAAATGTGTAGAGGCAGGCATTTTTCACGAAAAAAAACAAACTATTAAGCTGCAACCAGGTATACACACGCACCAGCGGTTTCTTTCTTGTGATTGGCGGCCGTCTGCAAAAGAAGTCGCTGCCATATTCGACCGAGCTATTTCGGACGCTTTTGCTACCGCACTGAATTACTGTGATTGGTGTGATGGAAAATCGACATGTACCTGAGAAAAACCTCACCCAATCACAAAACGCAGATGATGCTACAGTGTTGACTTTCAGCTAGGCTCGGGATCTTTTCGCGAAATATGCATGCCCCTTTAAATGTGCCCCCTTGAGTGCTTCCAAGAATCTCTACCGAATGTTTAATGTCTAAAACGTTTTCTAAAAACTCGTGTTTTACCCACTTTCACTGTCTTAAAAATACAGCCTAAGAACAAGATCCACCTACAAGGCCTACTCACCCACCTTCAGCGTTTTCGTAAATTGATACTTCTCTGATGGCTAGAGAGGTTTTTAATTCGCGTGGTTTTTTTTCGAAGCTCTACTCACTGTGTGTGTGTGTGTATGTGTGTGTGTGTATGTGTGTGTGTGTTCAGGTAGGCGAAGTCATTAACACATGAGTCACAATCTCACAGACAAGCGCGACACGAGAAAAAAAAATATTTTTAAACAAATCGCGTTTCACACATCTGAGACGTCAGCGCGACGAAATTCGTAGACGCGAAAGACTTCCCGATTAGAAATAATTGATTTCCTTTGCGAAGCGAAATGTAACAGACATTTATGTCTTTTATTCGAATTTTGGTTAAAAGTGAGCGATGGTAATAAAATTAAAATGTGTTTATTTAAAGTATCTTAATAACTAATTTGTGAGATCTTTTACGTAAAATATGAAACTTAATTTCTTTTCTCAAACAGGCCAAAAAAATGTAAAACATTGATGACTGCCGTATATTAAGTGTTAATATAATGGCGAGAGACAAAGTATATCTCGTTGTTCGTTCGGTTGGTCACATTATTGTGAAAATTTTGTTTTTATCCACTTGACAAACAAAAACAGTTATATATATATATAATATATCGTTTCTTCTCATCAATACGCACTAACCAAACGACAAAAATATTTTTTTTTCGTATAGGCATATTCAAAGGTATTTTTAATTTAAATTTAACATTCATTTGAATTTTATTAAATACTTAAAAATATTTCATAGAGGAATTTAGTATACAAAACCTTAGTAAAAACACCAATATTAAGAGCACTGCCAACGGACTTAATCTAAATTTCATTCTAAAACAAAATTATGCTCGTTTCAGTAACGTCGAGTGCACAATTCAATGGGTTATAGTTAGAGCCATGCAATTTTTGCGAAAATATTTTCACAGCAGCTGTGCTTTAAATCTTGGTAGCATTGTCTGTGTTTTGTGGCTGGCTGGGTTTATTTCAGGATCATGACCACTGTGAGCACATGGATCATAGCCACCCAATGCTGAAGCAAACGCGTACTGAATGGTCTGGCCAAACAGGGCAATGGATTCTCTTGCAGACAGCCGCCAATAACAAGCATACCTTACTGCAGTCTAATGAGCGATCATATAATTTCGCGAAAAATGCATGCCCCTAGTAATAGGAAGGGACAGCATAAATCGCGGTTTAGATTACCTTCAGGGTAGACTAGTATAGTCGGGCAGATAACGCCAGTTCATTGGCTGCTGATTTGTGAGTTGTCTCAACTGGTCTGCCTGTGATTCGATACTTGTTTGGTTAAGGATTATTTACTGGCCCAGAACAGCCCAGATTAACAGTGAACGAATAGCAAAAACAGCTTAAAGTTATATGTATTGGAATTCTAGTCCATTAAAAAATAAATCTGCGAGGTTTTACGGTCTATAATAATAGGCGAAGACCGGAAAAATTCGCAAATATATTTAGTGATAGGCTACAACTCTAAAAAATATATCTTATTACGGCTTCTGCTATTGGATCACAGTATTGCTTTGGAATGCTCTGAGCCAATGAGAATGCCTCAACAAGAAGTGTCGATCCACAGGCTACACGGTTGAGACGTCGCACAAGTCAGCAACCAATTAACAGGCGACATTAGCCTGATTATGAAGAGTATTGTGAAGTCTATTCTTAGAGGTCACTGAAACGGCGAATATTTTTTTTTTCCGTTCCCAAGTAACAGGAAAATTGTATAACCGGAAAGTCTGTCGCGTGGGGGAATTTCGTCACGCAAGACGTAACAGATGCGTCGCACGTGATTGGTTAGAAATTATATATTTGAATCGCATCGCGTTCAATGCGACGCAGCCGTGGCAGGAGCAGCCGCGATTTTTCGGACCCGGAGGGACTTATTTACAGTCGGCCCAGCGGCGGGGTCGTTGCCCTTGTTCCGCGGGCGGGTCGGCCTCCGGGTCGGGTGAGGACCTGCGGTGACGTCATCAGTCATTGGGAGACGACCCTTCCCCCTTCCCCCTTCCCCGGCCCTTTGACCGCCTCTGTCGCTGAACGCATGCCAGCAAATCATCAAGCTAACTGCCGCACGTGTTGTTCCATAACTTGCCCCACTCCAGCCACCCCTACTTAACGTGAAGTAAATGTGCACTTTTGTTTGCATGCACGAAAATATGCAATTTTCGAAAGTAAAAATTAAAAAAAAAAAACACGGAAGAGCATTAAGCAGTTAAAGGAAGGTTGCCTTCCAACCATTCGTCAAATTGTTAACTCATTGAAGACACGTGAATATATATATCTGATAAGCTTGCAAAAATTTATGCAAAACCCACGCATCTAAGAAAGTAGTTTTACAATGTATTGTGTTATACGTCTGTTTGGTATACACATACGTTACACTTTTTGTAATAACTTGAAACGTTGTTATTGTGCTACACAAGTCAAATTTTATTTTGAGGTTGTTGAAGAAATATTCCATTTGGCAGTATATTATAAAACTGGCAACAGCTAGCACGATCATGAGCTTGTTTGGAAATTGGTGTCTTTTTTTTTTACTTCTAGCTTAAGCGTGACAGACCTATTCAGCTGACACATTTCCACCCACGCCACATAGACTAGGCCAAAAAGTTAAAACCGTTACAAACATATTGCCTTGCTTGCTGAATTATCAAGGTCGATGTAAAAGGTGGTAAGACAGAATATGGTTTCCTCCCAACCTACTTCATGATTAAAAATAATAAAAACATTAATAAAAATAAATATAATAAAAATATAATGCTTGCCATAGACTGCTTGCCATAGACTAATGTCCACGCTATCTGGAGTACTATATCATCTTGGATGCGCCTTTATCTTAGGTCCTTCTGCATTAAATTTGGATGTCAAGCCCTTATTTTCATTTCTGCTCTTTCCCTACCTATCCCAAAAGCGAACAAACAATAACTTAAATGCCAGACCTTTGGTGATGTAGATATTGTGAGAGAGGAGTTGGCAAATATCTGACAGCGAGTATAACGGGCGCTGAGTAGCCAACTGGTCAAACACGTGGCGAACTGGACAGACCCCGGCTGCGCGAACATAAAAGAGAACTGTCGGATTTATCTACAAAGAGGAGTGATAGCCGCGAATTAATCCACGTTGCCTCGAGAGGAGGAAGTCTGGCTCGCTGTTATTCACGGAAGTGTAGGCGCGCGCGCGCTGTTTTTGAAGGCGGCGCCGGCGGCGGCGTACGGACGCACAGACAGACAGGGGTGGCATCCGACTCGCCCGTCAATCACGTGTGCCGAGTAGGTTGCCGTCACACAAGGGGGCCAATATCGCAGTTGCTGTTTGCAATTTTTAATCGAAGCTAAGCTCACAAACTTGAATTTATAAAATAAATTAAGTTCAAAATTTTTTTAAGCACTATAGATGTTAATTTGCAAGGAATAACTCTGTCAACTTACCGTAAAGCTAACACATTCGGATACGTAACAGAGCTTATTTTCAAACCCACAAACATATCAATATTTACTTTGAGAAAATAGAAATATCATTAATCACGAAACAAAATTTATATTAAAGTAGTTTCATGCGAAAACCTACTTTATATTTGATTGACATATGAATGATTATGTGCAGTTAGTTCCAAGATTTTTTTTTTGTTGAAAATAATTAGTTTTTTGAAGCTGATGACACACTGTCTCTCCGAAATCAATATATTTGAATTATAAAGTTCATTGAAAAACAAGCTTTAGAAAAGTATACTGATTTTCCATAGTCAAGTGCAGAAATGTTGATATAATTTTAATTACAATGATTATATTAAAATACTGTACATCAACTATTAAACTTAGCTTATTTTAAGATATTCTACCTAATCACAAAACAATAGAACTTCCTTGTTTGTAAATTCACGTTCACCGCCCTAACGTAATTCATCACTATTTGATTATATTTTGGTATATAGTAAACTTGTTAATGTGTTAAAAAATATTTTACGATACTGCGTTGTACTGTATATTATCTGTCCTTAAATAAAACGCTTCGGTTTACGTTAGCCACGCAATTAGACCACGTCATGTTGCTGACAGAAATGTTGAAAAACATGTTTTTCACCGAATTTCCATCGCCTTGGTAGGGAGAACAGACTGAAAACGTGTCGCATTTCACAATAGCCGGCATTTCCAGGTACTCCAGAAGCCAAAGCTTGTTTGGTTATGGTTGTTAGAAATATTTTAATGAACCCTTTTGTAACATAATTTAGACAGTCTTATTGTATGTTTCCTTGTACTAATAATGTACATACAATATGTTGTACCATTATTTAAATATCTCGTTCTATTATTAACTATCTTTTAATTATCTTGAAACAGCTAAGACTAAAGACCGTACAAATTCAATAATTCATTTCGTGATAGGCTAAAATTCAAATAAATATAAATCATTTCTTCTTTTGTCATTGGCTCAGAGTCTGTATTGAGTATCTGGGCCAATAATAAACGCTCATCAGAAGAAGTGTCGAATCACAGGCTACACGGTTGAGACGTCGCACAAATCAGTAACCAATGAACAGGCGGCATTTGCCCGAATATGAAGAGGACTGTGAAGTCTATCCTAGAGATCATTGAAAGCGAAAAATTTCCCATCACAAGCTGAGATTGATATGAAGAAGTTTATTGTTAAGGACGAGAAAAATTCGCGAATTCGAATTTCCGTACCATGTGCATCTCTGCCTGAGGACGGGAGCAGATAGCAGTTCCCGAAACGTCGCTTGTTTCTGTTTTGGTAAAACTATTGTATTTGTTTGTCTTTTCGTTATGTCGTGTTTTTGTCTCGTTTCAACTGTTGTGCTGAATTATTTTGGGTTCAATATTTTTGTGTTGTCATCATTTGTGGGTTTTTTTCGTTCTCATAGTACTTTTTTTTTTCTTTGTTTGTTGACCATATTCCTGTTTCGGAATATTTTGTGGTGTTCATATCCTTGTTGACAACAGCAATGGTTTGCTTAATTTTGTGTGTTTTTTTGTCTTTTTTGGGAATTTTTTTATTTATTTATTTTATTTATTAGTTTTTCTTCAACAGAAAAAGTTATTAGCAATGGCGTACGTCCAAAAACTTACATTAAGTCATGCACTCCCATTGCACAAATCTTTTAAAGATAACCTCAACTGGTTTTCCTGTTATTCGATACTTATTTGGTTGAGGATTTCTCATTGAGCCAAAGTCGTCCAGATTAACAGTGAGCCAATAGCAAAAGCAGCTTAAAGGTAAAGGTATATCAATTCTAGCCTATCGCGAAGTAAATCTAATTTACCTACTCCTCTACTTTAAAAAACATTTCTCAGTATAATATTTTTAGAACTTTTACTGTAGCTATACATCATGAAAAAATTTAAGGCAACTTGTTAATAAAAATTTATCAGTCTTTCGCTGGACGATTTAGTTAATAATGAGAATTTTTATAATATTTTATAGGGTTTTATTTTGTCTCGTAGCATATAAAGACGTATTTTTATTTTATGTGTGATTATAACATTGTAAAAAATTTGCAATTTATAATATTAAAAAAATTTTGTTTTGTCTGATTTTTGTATTTTTTTTTGTATTTTTTTTATTTATATATATTTTTCCAATAAATGGACATTCTAGTTGAAATACCGCACGAAGGCTAAAGAGGCTAGTATTTTCGCTTTCGTGAGTTAAAAAATTTCCTGAAATATATTTAATATCTCTCGTAAATACGTAAAACAAAAAGGAAACAAATAAATTATTAAAACATCAGCTGTTTTTGAAATGAAACTTCGGAACCGAACTGGAAAGCGAACTCGCGGAATGCATCCGCTAACATATTTTTTTTTTTTTTTTTTGCCGGTGTCCGTCGCGTCGCGGAGTCGCGCGTGAAGCGGCGCCTGAGCGAGCCTCGACGGGGGACGGGCGGCCACCCCGGGCCCCGCCGGGCGCCGCCGACAACGAGGTCCTCCCCCCCCCCCCCCAGGGTAATGGGCCGGTGATGGGCGACGCCCCTGAGGGAGGACGACGGGCGCGCCTGCCCGAGGTCGCCGCCAGCTCGACCCAGCCTCGCGGCCCGACCCGCGTCTGCCAGCGAGCTGCGGGGCTGGCGGCGACATACAACAGTGCCTGCCGCCACGGGACTGTGCGGTGCAGATGCAGTATTGCATGGTCTCTGCTGATAACTAGGGACACCTGTATTTCGCGATTTTATTTCATGTCAAGGTATTTCACAAAACACTCTAGCTTCTTCTAAGAGTCATGGCTAGAGACCCGGAAAATTCGCGGGTTCATTTCGTGTTATGCTAAAATTCAAATAATTATACCTTAGTGCTGCTTCTGTCATTGGTTCACTGTTAATCTGGAGGACTGAGGGCCAATTAGAGACCCTCACTCATAGAAGTGTCGAATCACAGGCCACCCAGTCGAGACGACAAGTCAGCAGCCAATGAAAAGTTGACATTTTCCCGAGTGTGTAGAGGATATTGGAGTCTATCCTGGAGGTCATTGAACCCGCGAATTTTTCCGGTCCCTAGTCATGGCTAGAGACCTGCAAAATTCGCGGATTCATTCGATGATAGGCTATAATTCAATCACATATACCTCTTAGATAATTTTGCTATTGGCTTACTGTTCGTCTGGACGAATCTCAACCAGTTATAAACCCTCAACCAAAGAAGGATCGAATCACAGACAAACCAGCTGAGACGACTTACAAGTCGGCAGCCAATGAACTTGCGTTATTTGCCCGAGTGTACATGGGGTATGTGCAGTCTATCCTGAAGGCCATCGAAACCACGAATTTTGCAGGTCTCTTGTCATGGCAAATTGTGAGGGTGCAGCAGTAACGGTGACCACATTCTCATTGGCCCCGTCAAGAGCGGGACGACACCTCTCACCGACCTCAGCCAATAACCGCAGGAGAAAAGCTACAGTATTTTGTGAAATACCTTGACACGAAATGTTATTCCCGAAATACAGGTGTCCCTACTAATGACGTACTATTGCAGCGCATTTTAAGCATTTAGGATTTTTTTTTCACTCTACCAGTTTGTTATTCATCCTATTTTCTCGCACGACAGAGTACAAACAATATCTTCGAAATATTTCTGGCACATTACGGTCTGAAGTCGTCGGTTGAATACAACTGACTATCTCGTTCAGGCGCCTACACGTGTCAAAATTATTTCACCAGCCAACGAATGTTCACATCAATTAGTAATCCTTGGAGACCGGAAAAAAAATTCGCGGATACTTTTCGCGATAGGATAGAATTCAAATGCATATCCCTTTGAGCTGCTCCTGCTATTTGGCTCACTGTTAATGAGAAACCCTCAACCAAAGAAGTATATAAATCACAGACAGACCAGCTGAAATGACTCGCAAGTCAGCCACCAATGGACTGCCCGTTAATACAGATAACTTCGCAGTCTACCCTGAAGGTCATCGAAACAGCGAATGTTTCCAGTCCCTACGCAATTAGTGGATAAAGCAAGGTCTATGTCAAGTCGAGCCATAAAATGTAAAACGGAAGCTGTATTGAATGCTCTCTAGCTTAATATTTACATAGAACCGAATGATGAAGCTTTATTTCACCTAATACCTTATCTTGCAAAAGAAAAAATAAATAAACCGAGTACCTTCAAGTGTTCAAATTACCTGGAATGCCTTATAAAGAGTGTTCTAAAATTCACGCAAGAATGTAACTGTGCGCCATTTGTGCGTAAAAGTGTTGCCAACGTAAAACATAAACAGCGAGACAGCTTCCAGTTCAGTGTTATTATGCTATTTCTTACATAATCCTATACTGCATACGTTTTAAATTAATAAAAAATTTAACATTTGTAATTAAACTTACTTCTATCAACTTTACTTCTTGCGTGAATTTTGGGAAACTAAATTTCCGTTTGTTGCACCACTTTTAAGTCGGTCTTATTTTTTGTGTACAGACATTAAAATTATTCCGGTTTAATGTTGAGCCGGACGGCCGATGAGATCCACGAGATGACAGGTCGCTGGTATGTTGGGATGACAAACCGAACCTCCTTCTGGCGTCCAAGCGTTACTACTTTCGCAATTATTTAAGACCCGTGTCCTTGGACTCTGTCTCCTTCTCTTGTGGAGAGAGTGAGTGCGCGCGTGCGCGCGTACGTGCGCGAGCGGGTTCGATGACCCCCGTCATGCCTCCGGCGGGAATGTAATCCGCGCGGCCGGGCGACTCTTGGCGCGTGCCCCGTCCAGAGCTGCTGTCGAACCCGTCGATGGCCGCGCGATCCAACAAGGACCCGTCGGGTACGCGGTTCGAGTCCGTACGCGGTGCGACGTTGTCCGTAAATTGCGTCATCTTGGTTGTTCACGAGTACTACGACCAAATAAAAAATAAATAAATAAACTATGTAAAGCTGAGTCACAATGCCACGAAGAACACGACACGGCAGGCCCGCCACGTTCGGTAGCCAATGAAAACACAAGGTCACCGTGACGTCACTACAAATTTACGCGCTCCTACGGTCCGTAATGAGTAGATTCTATTTATAATCCCGTCGTCACTACGGGAAGCAAAAACGGCAAAAAAATTTATTATGAAAAAAAAATTCGTTTTATGTTTGGGTACTCTTTCGCATTTGTAGTGTAACTTCAACTGTTAATTACGTTTATTTTTAATTTTTTAGCATAGCTAACAGCGGAATTATTTTCTCACCCTTATCTACATATCTCTATCTTGCTTACTTTTATCTAAAATAAAACTTTATCTCAATTTTTGTGCACGAGACGATTAAATGTTATATTGCTATGCACTTTAGCTATCAACAGGAAATAAAAGATTCCCATAATGTCTACACTGTTTTTGGCGCATTGTATACCGCATTTTATGGACGAATTTGCCTTGCAATAATTTGACGGTTGCCATTATTCTTTGGCTAGAAGTATCACCATTTTTACACATTTTACAGCATTTAACTCTCGGCCATTTTCATCAATTAAACTTGATAGTTATATTGATTTATACTTATTTGTGAAAAATTTAGACAGTTAAAACTACGTCAATATCTTAACGGGGACTTTAACATGAGATTCATTGCGTCGAAAGCCGGTGTTTGTCCAACTGAACCACGTAGGTCGGCTCATTGTGTACGCTCATGATTAATAGGGCCATGCATATTTCGAGAAAAAATTCCGAGACTAGTTGAAAGTTAAAACACTGTAGCATTGTCTGTGTTTCGTGATTATGTGAGTTTCATTCAGGTACATGACGATTGTTAAAACACTAATCACAGTAATTCATTGCGTCCTGAGTGGCTCAGCCGAATGAGGCAAACTACTTCTCTCGCAGACGGCCGCCAATCACAATGAAGAAACCGTTGGTGCGGGTATACTTTGATGCAGTCTAATAGACGTTCAGATGTATTCGCGAAAAATGCCTGCCCCTAATGATTAATAATCTACAAGAAAGAACTATATCACAGCCGTGTGCTCAATTAGTGATATTTAAATAAGAAGCACGCGTAAAATTATTTCGTAAATATCATCTACTTTGAAGAATATTTTTCACTTAAATAATTTATGTGCGTGTTCTACAGCTTTTTTGTATTAATAATAATTTCCCTTTTTTATTAGTTTAACTCTTATGTTATGTGTAATTTCACAGAAGGAATTTAAAAAAAAATTAATAATTTTATAACGAATTTTCATTTCATTTAACCGAGTTTTCTGGTACCATTTGAGTTTACGCACACATTTGAGTAGAAATATAGAAACTTTACTTGATTTGTAAAAGTCACATTATAAAAATGTAAAATTACGAAACATTTGAACATGTAATGTTACGAATGTTTTTCCACCGTAAAAACAATTTGAGTTAAAAAAAAACACACAATAGTTTCTTTACCATAAAATGGTAATAAAGACACAGTGTTTAAGTAATAGTCCACAGTTTTGGTTTGGTTTGGTAAATTTACGGACTTTTCCCTGAAAAAACGCTTCTCAAATGAGCGAAAAGTTCTTCGTAATTTCAGATGATTGGAACATCGTATAAACTACACCGGATTTCAACTCCCGAGTACATACTGTTTTTTTTCTCGGTATTAATAGATAAAAGCATGCGTGGAAGAAATAAATGTGTTTCTGCGTGAGTATTAAACCGTTGTTAAATGGCCTTTTCTCTTATGTACCAAGATTTATTTTGTGGGTGTCTATTCAAAGTAAATTGTCTTTTGTAGTCGTAAATTTACGGAGATAACGATTAATTTACGAGGATCCGTGGATAGTATGTTACCAAAGTTCTTCGTATATTTAAGGTGGAAACTGGTAAAGTATAGTTCTGTCAGTAGTAGTTTTATTTTTTCTACTCATTTACTAAACAGCAGAACGCATACAGGAGTGTAACGTAGGTTTAAAATGATATATTTTCTGCCATAACCACTGAACAATTTTTTTTAACTGATTCTAGATAACCTTTTCTTTAAATAATTAATTTTTTATTTTTTTATTATTTTTATTATTAATTATTTTAATTATTTTTAGAAATATTGGACTCATCCGTGAAAAAAAAATAAGTACGTGGTTAGTTAACTTTAATTTCAAGCACGCCGCAACGCCCTTCTCCCACCATCAGCTGAGTCCCTTTAACGGGCTTCGCTCGGCAGTCGTTTCATTCCAGTTCATGGTCATTACGTCACTCACACGCTCGCTACGTCGCCTCGTTCGACCCAGAGGAGCAATGGCCCAACACCTAAACCCCACCTCTTTAAAACATTTTACGTCTGAAATTAAAGAACTGGTTGCTGCCTGAGCACTGCAGTGTATCAGCCGTCTGTGTACACGAGCTGCCCAGTAAAACAGACCAGAAGCGCTTCCCCCCCCCCCCCTTGTCGCTATTCAACTGCTTTGAATATCCGTGCTTCGAATTCATTCCAGCACGACCCGTCTTGGTTTAGCCTATTATATTTTATCACGTTCTGGTTAACTACAGGACTATGAGCGTCCAAGAATTGAGTGTTGGTGTGACGGTTGTTGCACTAAAGCGTATTAATCTTATCAACTTACTAAGCGTGGTACTAAAAGTTTCTTCGAACATAAAAAAAAATATTATACTTCAAAAGTTACACAAATATATTTGCAAATGACCGGTACAAAAACCATTTTAAAATGTAGATAATTTTTTATTTTATACAACAAAAAATGTAATTACCTACGGAACAAAACAGAGAAATAATTAATCAGCTGTTTGTGATGCCAAAGTTTTTATTATTTTTATTTATAATGATTAAATTAATGACTAAAATTACCAATATTACATTAATTATTTTTATGTACAACATTGCCAGGTACATGTTGAACAAAGAAATAGTTTTGGAATTAGCACTCATACAAGAAAGAAGTCTGACTCAATGCCTTTACAATTAAATTGTAGGAACTAAATTTTAGTATTTTATAACGATGACAACACCGTGATGAAAAATGCTGTTATATACACGTAGGTTTGGCTTTGCCAACATGTCGGATTTTTAGTTTTGAGCTCGTCTCAGACTTTTGCGCAGAAGTCAATTAAATGCATTTCCTGATGTATAAATACGCAAAATGAACTTAGACATAGGGATTGTGACGTAGTTAGTTAAACAAACAAAAAAATGTTAATCATAAAAATTACACGATGATCAAAGAAACCTAACATGAAATTCTCACACGTCTAAACATTCGTAATAATTATCATTAAATAAAAATAAAAATTACACAAAATTTGAAACGAAGAAGAGTAGTAAATTTTAATTTGTGCATATTTTGGGCATTAGGTTTACTAAATCTTTAATCGAAAAATAAGTATGGTTTCAAATTATTTCATATTCTGTAAGTTATGCTAAGTGTACAAATTTATCTAATATAAATATATATATACATTTTAATTTATATACACACACGTTTAATTCTTATAATTGTTCCCCCTCTATCTAAGAGTTGCCCACTCCTGAGCTGCTGACGCAAGCTCAGGAAGGGGTGGGTGAGAAGGGAAAGGGAAAAGGGGAAAGGGTTGATTTATGGCCTCGTGCTCGACGGGCGTCGGGAAGTGGACCCGGCGAGGCGACCTCTTCCTTCGGGCTGACGGAACTCGCGGTCCGCGACACCGGGGTCACCGCGCGTCGCATACCCGGGGGAATTCCTCGACGTCCTGTCCTGCTCTGCACAGCGATGACTCTACTGCTCTCCAGGCTCTCGTGGCTAACGCATAACCAGTACAAACATTACTGATGTGTAGAGACCTGCAACATTCGCGGATTCATTTCGTGATATGCTACAATTCAAATAATTATACCTTAGCGCTGCTTCTGCAATTGGTTTTCCTGTTAATCTGGAGGACTGAGGGCCAATTAGAGACCCTCGCTCAAAGAAGTGTCGAATCACAGACACTCGGTCGAGACGACTCACAAGTCAGTTGCCAATGAACAGGTGGCATTTGCCCGAGTGTGTAGAGTGTAGTAGAGTCTATCATGGAGGTCATTGAATCCGCGAATTTTGCAGGTCTCTACTAATGTGTAGAGATACGGAAATTTCGCGCATTCATTAATTTGCGAGTTAGAATGCAAACCTTCACACTATCGCACTGTGCTCATGATTGTACCGCAGTTATTTTTTGTACACGCCCCTCTACGAACGTGAACCAACACTGTCCAGCTAGGAGAGAAGTGAGCGAATCAGGTAGAACCAAAACACGTTAATAAACATTTTTATTGCTAAGAAATCAACCAATGAGAAAGCAAACATGGGTTGAGCTCACATATTACTTTTAATTACACCCTGAGGCCAGACGAATACGCGACATTTCCGGGTCTCTACTGATGTGTAATGTCTCAGCTTTCGGTGTAAAGGCATTTGGTAGGCGTAATTCCGAGATTGGAATGGAATTTTGTAATGTGTAACGACGGTGCTGCCATATGTTTAATGAATTATAACAACGTGGGCAATTTTTTTAATAAAATTTCTTGTCGAATATCAGGTTCAACGCCGAGGTTTAGTTTTTTTTTTCAAGGCGGCAAATCGAATGATTCGACAGTCGACGTAGCTGCTCCGGCAACGAATTCTAGCGGCGGGTGCTGAAACTGCGTTGTGATTCACGTCCAGAAATGGTAGACGGAAACACAGTTTGCGTATATATTTATCACGCTCAGCATTAGTTTAAAGAATTATACGTTAAATTTCGTGTCCGAGTTTCGTATTTGAAGTACATTTTCAACATGAGAACACATGGCTCTTTAGATGTTACACAGTACTGAAAGGCTCGCTCACTTTTTTTTTTCGGAAACTAGTTGTAAAATTTATTTCCATCACACTGCAAGTAAATCATTCTTACATACTGTGATTCATTCCAGGACAATTTAACGTATTTGTTAGGCTTCAATCCACTTTGTTCATTTCTGTAAATATGCGGCTCTTCAATGGGCCAGTGAGAAAGCAGCTGTTACGATCTATTTTGGCTGTTGATGTGTTAAATTAGCACTAATTTAATTTTTTAAAGGGCGCACACATCTCTGCCTGTTGGAGAATAATAGTCGCAGTTCACGAACGGGTACACATTTTTTATAAATAATAGGATCTATTTGGACTACAGTGTTTACAGTGAGATCAAAAATAACACCGTTTCCTTGGCAAGCAGAGCCGATGTTCCGATGTTCCGTTGAGAATGGGAAATGAGTCGTGAAATCAAGGTAGAGGTGTCGAAACTGTCTGGCGGTAACAGAGACCAGTTTTCTTTGAAAAATAAGAAGCTATTTGTCTTTAGTTTCGGCTTTCAAGACAAACTTCTTTTTAGATCACCAGCTCAAAAATATAAGTTCGTATCAATTTAAAGACAATTTCTTTATTTTTTGTACTAAATATATATTTAATATAAACTTTAGTAATATGAAAAAAAGTATGAAAGAATAATTTAAATTGCATTGCAGATATACTGGAAACAAAAAATAAATTATATTTTTTTTCCAGACTAGTAATGAAATTCTTTTCCGTAACTTAAAAAAAAGTGGGAAGAATAATACAATCATTTCTATTAAATCATGCCAGAAAATTTAGATGCAATGCCTTTTGTGACATCGTTTTATACTGCTTATTAAATATATCCCTTTTTTTACGAAACAAAGCTTTAGAGTGATTTAATCGTCATTGAGATCTATACTAAAATATAATTTTAATATTATTTTACAGCATTCAAAATTCACCTGGGTTTTGTTAATGATGAAGATGTCGATGACAGTAGCACGACATCAAGCAGGATTACCAAATGTACCAAAAAAATAATAAGCACAAGCATGAGGAACGTTATGTGTGGGCGGGGTGAAGTCCTGCCTGAATGAAAAATTTCCGAATTAAGGCAATTTGAAAATTGTCGTTTGGACGAGTTGGGATGAAAAGTGACTCGATTTTAAGGCCGAAGAGAAGGGTCGCTTACTACACAGATCCAAATATAAATCCATGTTTTGTGCCTGTCACCATCGAACCTGAACCACATTGGTGGCGATACGATCACCGAACCGCTTGAATCCCAGATGAAAGCCGAGCGCAGGTTATCGAGAACTGAAAGCGTCAACTCTCACACGGGCAACGGAAGGTTTAAGTCCGTCTAGGACGCTTGATCGTCACAAGGGTGCTTACAAGCATTCGTTACTCTGACGTAATCACAACTTGGTGATTTGTGTTTTTTATGCAGACTTACAGGTATTCGTTGCCTAAAAATTAAAACATTCTATATTAGGCACTGCTAATGATTCTCTTATTAAGCTACAAAAATATAAAGGTATGACCAAAAAGGGTCGTTCCATACACACTATAGTGAGTACATTTAATATGTTTAATTTACTTTAACATGGCGAAAATGAATCCGCAGTTTCATACGAGAGGTCATTAGTAGAACAAGCACTCTTGTGCGTAGATTCACAGCCGTCTTGTAAATCGAACACAACATTTTTTTCTTCTTTTTTTCCCGTCTGACATTCTGATCAAACAATCCTGTCTCGCACCTTAGGGAACGTGGGCTCGAACATCGTTTGAAACCGACACCAGGGCTGGAGTTGATTTTTTTTTTTTAATTATCCACTCATTTTGAAGATTTTTTATATCTTTAGCGCACAAATTCGCTCATTGTCTTTTGAGTGCAACGGGCTAGTTAGGCTTCAACTAAGAATACCAAAATTCATTCAGATTTATATTACTTGTAATTTTTTTTTCTGCGGGTGGGTGATTTGGAAATTTAACTAACCTTAAAAATAAAAGTTTTTAATGATTTAAGGATCACTTGGTATTACAATTAATTAATAAAGATTAATTAATTAATAATAACGATTAATTATAATTTCCTTCGTGCGTATTGTGGTTCTTTATAAATCACACAGACGTACATAACACACTGGTTTTGAGGAGTTTTTGAAGAGACAGACACCACCACTCTTTCCCTATAGACATACGACAAGGGGACAAACTCATTACTTAAAGTGGCAGGAACAGGCCTGATTTAAAAAATGAGAAAGTATACATAGCTCTACTAAATGAAAAAATTATATTTCCTGAGTTATTATCAATAGAGAGCCTTATTTTTCTTTTGTGGATTTCTCTGGGCTAGATAAGAGTGTTATTATCCAATAATCACGTGACTCAACATCTACCTGGCTCCTGCACAACAAAATTCATGATAAAATGTTAATATGATACTCTCGACGTATTTTGACTGTGGTGTTCATACAGTGAGACGTTTAATCCGAGCCGAAGCGAATGATAGCGAATCTCTCAAACTAACCAAAACAATGATGTCCCAGAGCCGAAACTGATGTTCGTTTTTTTCTTCACCTTCCAGTTAATTAGTCTAATAGGCTAAATTTTATCACTATATTCGTAGGTGACTACGAAAAATTTACAACTTTTGTGGAGGTGTCAGTGAAAATCATGTAAACTAATGCGAGATCTTACAATAATTTTATTTATTTACAAACTTAATTCATAAAATTCGTTGTAAATCATTAAAAAAAATTAAATCAAATTCAAGCGACCATGGCAGAGAGAAACGTAAAAGTAATAATTCCATTTATATTTATATTGTTTTCAAATAAGAGTTTCACACGAATATCAAACAATAATGGCATGAAAAAAAAAATTGCGCGTGAAACAACTGGTCGCGACATCCACGGGACGAGCGAGCGAGAGTGACCGACCACCGACGCAGCAGCAGTCGTTCCCCGGCGCGCGACGCGTCCTGTGACGCGGGAGAACAGCCGGCGGCGTCCCTCGTGAACACTCGAGGCACTTAAGAGCTCTAGATACCGAACGAGACAATAGGAAACACGCGGCGGCCTTCAGCTCACCGCGATTCGCTCTGCGCGCGCGACGAGACAGCGGGGGCCTGCAGTCACACCAATGAGCTGTGAGAGCCCCGCGGGTGGACACAAGAACGAAAGAAACGTAGCCACAGAAATAAAATAAAAAAACCTATCAAATAAACACAACATAGGAAAATTACAGTAAACTCAGACTAACTGACGCTGAGTTAGGTTTACCTGGTGAAGCAAGTACTTCAACAAGTAAGTACTAAATTATACAGCATGTGTTCGGAAGAAAGAAGGGTCATTAAAGTTAAACATAATATAGATATGGAAAATGATGACGTCTCGGAGATCCAAAGCACACTGAAAAGTTAAACGTGGTAACAAAATGCATTTCAACGATCAAGTAGCTGTGCCGTGGTCGTAACAAGGCAGGGTAGGGCGGATGCTTGCAAGAAGAGTCCGCGGGCGAACTCGGCGAAGGGTGAGCGGCGGCGCAGCAGCGGTACTCACCAGCAGGCACAGCAGCCCCGCCACGAGGCCGCACCATCTCGCCATGTCTCCCCGGGGTGTCCGAGCTGGCCCGACGCGAACCTCGACGCGCTCCGCACGCAAGTGCCCCGGCGCCCGTCCGCCCGCGACACTTTATGAAAATGAGTGGGTGTGTATCGGCGGGTCCCTCAGGGGGGGGGGGGGGCAGCTAGGAACACCTTTTCCCTCTCTCTCTCTCTCTCTCTCTCTGCCACCCCTCCTCCTCCGGAGATCTCGACGAGGGCCAATCGCCTGCCGCGGGTCCGGCGGAGAGGGATAGTGCAGCGAAGGGGGCGAGACGGTCGTGGGTTCTCCGCCCGGCGGTTGGACGGACGGCGCGGGAGAAGACCTCGACCCGACGTCGACGCTGGTCGGCGGAAGACTGCGCGCGGCCAGGTGGCGCGGCGTCGCTGCTGGACCGCGGGCGGCGCGCCGGCGCAGTGACACGGCGCCTCTCCCCTCCCCTGTGCCCTACCCCCCCCCCCTTTCCCCCTTTCCCCCTCCTCCACCTACCTCATTCCGCGCTATCATTACCTCCCCTTCCCCGCGCGCGATGCGGGACGCTTTATCGAACATGTGTGTGCAGTTGGTCGAGTCCTCCGGGATCGGAACGTCTCTTCATAACCTCTCGCGCCTCCCCTTCTGCTGTGCTGGCGACCGCCGCGGGACTGTACGTCAGGCCGCTGCCGTTACGTCCTGGCTTCCGTTCCCAGGCACACACACACACCTATGTATATATATATCGGAATGAACAACGTGCTGGTCGCACGCGACTGCGGAAATCGTGGAAAGAATAAAGGCATTATGACCACCGTTAGCACGGGCATATTTTAAGGACCCCGCCTATCTGGAAACTCTGTACGCCAAGTTTCAGAAGAAACCACGTAATTAAAAATTTTCTCCTATATTTACGTGTGATGTCTGGTTACGAAAAAACATTAACCAATGCGCTGAGGGGGAATTAATAGTTCCGTTTCAGGATTTGGTTTTTTTAAACAGTATTTTTTTAAGAGAGCGAAAATGGCTTAAAACGCGTGTTTTAAAAAAAAAATAGTGTTTTTGTATGAAACATCCGACAGATATTCTTAAAAGCACTTTAAGGACTTTAATTACACCATAATATTCAATTATTCGCATTATGATGTTACGGTTGCCGCTTAAATTTCATAGCTGTCCTACGCACGACGAGAAGCCTGCGCTTAGAGGCGTTACCGCATTTAGAAGCACCAGCGAGCATCGCACTTATCATCCCAACCCATTCTAAATAAACCTCAGACTAGGCAGGCCCTGCAAGTGAAGTCCGTGGGCTTGCAATTGCTTAAATAAGAAACCTATACTGTGAAAAAAAAAACCGTTGGGATATAGATATAGGTAGATCGCAAGCCTTCGTGGGCCAGTCGCTGACTACTTTTTTTACTTCCGCGTTGAGGCCTCGTCTCTGTGAATGATGATTCGCCCGAAGCTCCAGCCTTGTTACAGCCATTGTTGATCGTCCTTGAACCCGGCTGGAACAAGGTGCGCCGAAACGTCGTGCCAATCATCGTCCACAAGGACGCGGCCTCAACCCAGAAGCGTGTTGTAAGTAGGGGCAGGAATTTTTTCGCGAATAAATCTAAACGCCCATTAGACTGCAACAAAGTATACGCGCACCAGCGGTTTCTTCCTTGTGATTGGCGGCCGTCTGCGAGAGAAGTAGTTGCCTTATTTGGCTGAGTCACTCAGGACGCATTTGCTTCCGCAATGAATTACTGTGATTGGTGTTTTAACAATCGTCATGTTCCTGAAAGAAACTCACCCAATCACGAAACACCGACGATGCTACAGTTTTTTAACTTTCAGCTAGTCTCGGAATCTTTTTGCGAAATATGCATGGCCCTAGTTATAAGTAGAGACCCGGAAAATTCGCGGGTTCATTTCGTGTTACGCTAAAATTCAAATAATTATACCTTAGTGCTGCTTCTGTCATTGGTTCACTGTTAATCTGGAGGACTGAGGGCCAATTAGAGACCCTCACTCATAGAAGTGTCAAATCACAGGTCACCCAGTCGAGACGACTCACAAGTCAGCAACCAATTAACAGTTGGCATTTGCCCGAGTGTGTAGAGGATATTGGAGTCTATCCAGGAGGTCATCGAACCCGCGAATTTTCCGGGTCTCTAGTTATAAGTAGAGGCAGGCATTTTTTGCGAAAGTAATTCTGACCGCCTATTAGACTGCAACAAGGTATAACCGCACCAGCAGTTCCTTTCTTGTGATTGGTGGCAGTCTGCGACAGAAGTCGCTGCCATATTCGACCGAGCCACCCCGGACGCTTTTGCTACCGCGCCTAATTACTGTGATTGGTGTGGTGACAATATCGAGATGTACCTGAGAAAAACTAACCCATTAACAAAACGCAGATGATGCTACAGTGTATTAACTTTCAGCTAGGCTCGGAATCTTTTCGCGAAATATGCATGCCCCTAGTTATAAGAAGTGATTAGAAAAATTCGCGATTTCTATGACCTCTAGGGTAGACTCCACAATCCACATACTCGTGCGTATGCCACATGCTCATTGGCTACTGACTCGCTGTGTGGTTCGATACTTGATTTGACAAGGGTTCTTGATAGGCTTTGAGTGCCAAGACGTGGCATAAGGGTAGACGTATCTTAATTCCAGCATATTTCGAAACGAATTCGTGAATTTTTCCAGTCTTCAGTTATAAGTTTTTCAAAATAAAATAGCGAAATAGGTATTAAATATGTTCGTTTAACGCAATTACCAATACAAAAATTTTTTAAAACTGAATAATTGCACAGATACTCAAAAAAACTTTGTACTTTCACTAAAGCCTCCTTTGAAAAACAGTTGCCAAGAAATAGTTTGTAATACTACAAGAAAGTTATTGTAACTTTGTTCAAAGCATGGCTGTGGTAATTTTTGCGTATACATAAAATTCTTTTTTTGAAATAATACTAGTATTTCTTACGAAACATGACTCACAATATTATATTGCAATTGATGTTTCATTCAATCATAAATTTTTTAAATCACGACAAGAAAATGGAATATTAAAAATTGGGAATTTTATTTTATTATACTTATTAACGTGTGCTCTTAATACTGGATACTATTCAGGGAACGGTTTACAAATAACTTTAACTATTGGAGGTGCTAGGACAACACAAGGCATAAATACTCGGGAAAGAATCCAAACTCAGTATTACTACGAACAGTATTTCATAGTGAAAGTTTTTCCCGTGTAAATGTAAATATTTTCATATATATGTAATTTTACATAAATACTTGTGTTCCATTCACAAAAAAAAATACAGTGTAAATAACTCAGTGGTAAAGCAGTGCAGTAGCTCACAAATTAGGGCCATAACACACTGAAGTGACCTGTCGCCCAGCCAGGCATCAATGGGTTGTGGAGTTAAGTGAAATCAGTCCGTCTAGACTTGAGGATTCCTTGAAACATGAGGAGGTAAGGTTCAGTTCATAGACGTTTTACGTCGCACTACAATTTGGAGTGATCGAATATTCCGATACAACCTCAAATGCGGGAATTTGTAGAATGTATATATTTCGAGCAATTTGTTTTTGTGTGCGTACACTGTTAAAAATTTTGACCTTGAGTTTATGAAGCACACTGGTTACAAATTATCCCGGTATCTTAGTAAATTCACTAGAAAATAATTTACTTACTTTTAACACTGACCCATAAGATATCATTGTAATGTGTTACCCAACGTTTAAAACTTTATTAAATCTACAAAAATAACATCACCCTGTTTACAAAGAAAAACTCGAAAGTTGGCTACGAAGATAGACATTCTGGAACTACCAAGAACTCTTCGTTTATCAGTTGAAATAAAAATTTAATGCAATTTCTAACAGTGTACAGAGCCTCACGTATTCGTTGAGGTACAGTTTTTCCTCAAGGATTGGAGAGGAGAATCGAGGACCTAAAGTAAACACGTGTTAAGAGTTTATTTTCAACGATGACAACGCATGTTTTGGCAAAAATATATCCTGGAATTATATCTTAAAAAATAAAGATATATAACACACAAGTAACGAGTGAGTTCTCCAAATATGAGTTCACGTTGAGTATGTGTGGGATTCCCTAAGAGAGACGAACTTCATATTCTCAACTTCCCACAAATACTTTTATATACCTCCACTTCGCGATTAGAGAATCTATGGTGGGTATGATGGCCGAATAAACTTAAAAACCCGCATTTATTCGTCAATGTTAGGTTAGTATGACTGTTGTGTTTATCGTACTGTTACTGTTGTCACAATTTTATGTCACACCAGGGGAAGTTACCGCGTGCAGAGGCATCGCAGCGCGAACAACGCTCGTAGAAGACAAACACCGCCACTATCCTTAATATATCTGCTGCTAAAAAGGGGCTTGGACCCCCCCATCCCCCCTTGCAAGGGTTAGATATTGCCCAAAAGCCTCGGACATAAGTCAAATTCAATTCCAGAATTTTTCTTTTTCGTAGCCCCAAACTTCGGAGAACTATTCCAATTCTATATGCATTGTTTCCCTATACCATCCCATGGACACTTTTGAATGAGGGGGAGGGGACGAGTTGGAATTACGAGCGAAACTTTCCGTTCTGGAATAATGAGTATGGACCATGAACGCCAAATTTTTTTTATTAATGTCGGTTGGTTTTTTTTTCTTCCGTGTACAAGTATCCGTGCATGATTTTCTTTTTGTTTGCAACTGTGTATATGGCCATTAAAGAAGCATTATTTATGAAATATATATATATTGTTTACATGCTAATATGTTCTAGACACCAGTGCATCGCAGTTACAGGTAATCGTTATTTTCTAAAGTTTACATTGGAGTCCAACTAACAGGTTGGAAACTATTTTCCCTAAGTAAAGTTGAACCTGATAGCTTAGCGGGAAGAAAGCCGGACTAAGTAGATGTAATTCTTGGAGCGGTTGTGGTGTTGTGACGGCACATGCCGCTTCCACGACTGGTAAAGTACCTTCACGTCTCTAGGGGCTTACGCACAATTATTATCTCCGTGACGTTTATTTTGTCCCGTGTGTCGTATTAGGCAGCTGAGCCCTTAAGGCCCGTCCACACGGCTCGGCACGCCGTCTCTCGTGTTTAAGTTGACGTGTCACGTGCTGCGTGACGGACAGATTATGCGAGTATTTTTTTTCTGGCATGCTGAGGAGAAGCTCATAGTGAAGTATCCCCATAGCCCTCGTGAACACATGTCACTCACTGGTGTGGACAAAGCTAGGAAATAGCTATGACTAAAAAACTATAGTGCTGGAGCATTTGTAGGCCTAAAGAAAAAAAAATTGGTTGTCTGTAAAGTCGGTTTACGGACGATAGTTTAACGTGACGTCATAACAAAACATTGATGAAATGATTGCATACGTTTATGAATAAAATTGAATCATTTTTATTGAATTATCACTATTTTGTATGGATAAAAAGAAGGAGTGAAATGAAATCTACAATTTAATTGATAAATTTACTTTTATTTGCACTCATTAATTCAAATATGTTTATTACTTTAACGAAGAGATTATTTTAACTATAACTTTTATACTTGTTTGCTATTTAACTTCTTCCAATCTGTGTTATTCTGTTAAGGATAGGACGATGATAGGAAAAGTAGGAAACGAATGGGTGTGTTTCAAGTTTAACGTGCCTCGAAAAAGTCAAATCGATGGTTGTTCCAATCGAGTGGAAGAGAGATAGATGCGGCGCAAGCGTACATTGAGCGTAACGGGACACAGCGTAACGGGAAAATATGCGTAACGGGACACTTTTTCGTGCTTGCAGCCAGCGTTCATCGATTTATTAAACGTTGTCACGTCAAAAACTTACACATTTAACTTTAAAGCATCAGCGAGAAAATGCGATCATTTAGTATCTTCAAGTTATTCCAATCGCTTTCTAAAACAAATTTTTAGAAGTTTTGTAACTAGTGACGAAAGGTGTTTTACCGTAAACAGGTTACGAAACGCATTAAGGATTATTTTGAACGACATAAGCCTTAAGAGTCTAACGTGACAAAGGTTCACATGATCGAGCGACGGACAGTATAAGGCCCACGAAAATTCTAGTTTTGGCATTTGGTTAAAGGTCATAAAATAAGCACAGATAACAAGCAAGTGATCTGTATTAATAAAAAGAGAGAGAGTTTGTCCGTCTTCATGTTGCATTAAGCAGTGCGAGACTTTTCTGCCTGTACACTGGTGCATGAGCTTATATGTCTTCTCTGATAGTACAAAACAAAGTAGCTATCCACGCCTGTCTGTCTGTTTGCTTACTTCTTCTAAACTGAACAGTGGATTTTGATGTGGTTTACACCATAATTTAAGGAATTTCTTCCGGAAGGTTTATGTGCATAATACATTAGTATTAATTTTAATATAGTAGATAAATATCGATAAATTGTCTTAAAAAGGCCTACAGGAAAGACCGCGAGAGAGTGTGTCTATATTCAAAGGCTGACGCACAGGAATCATTATTAATCTTTAAAAATTGGTACAAAAATATTGATTAATTTGTGAAGTCATTTTGACCGACATAGAATTAATCCTCACACAAAAATATGTTAGTTACCTTAGGCATTTAATTTAGATCAGAACTGACCTTATGCCATATGTTTGAAATGAATATATTGAATATAGATATAGCACGGATTGAAAAATTACGCGCAACAAAATAATTATGGTTAACTCACATTAGTAGATACATCTTTTTTTTTTTCTAAATACATGACACTTACGAGAATTTGGCACATGCGAGTACTTCTTTATTAAATCTAAATGACGCCACTTTAGTAGATCGCATCCATCCGAAGCCGGGACGGGTCGCTAGTACGTATATAATATTAAAAGACCGCATTTTATTATAAAATGGTATTTCTTTATACATTATTTTGGCGTTTTCACGCCTGGGCGGTAACTACGCCCCAGCTTCTATAGTCTCATTTTTTTTTTTTTTTTAATTTCCAGGAGGTCTAACGTCAGCAAAGCAAGCCAAAGTCGTCCCGCGGCAGGAAGTCCCTAAAACCCGCGGGTCCCACCAAACACTCCGGGAATAGACGGGCGCAGCCCAGGAATGCCTCTGTTAGTGGGAGGCAGTCGCTTTTCGCGGGAAATTGCAAACACGCCGCTCCTCCGAGGTCCCGGACGAGGTGGGTGGTAGCGGCGAGGGGAGGTGGCAGTTACCACCCGCGCCGCGGGCGTCTCTTCAAACACGCCCACGAACTGCCACGGGTGGCAATGGCCACCAAAAAAAAAAAAAACTTCTCCTCCTCCCCTCACCGTCCCGGTCGTTGTCGGGGGTGAAGTTTCCGCACCACCAACGCTGAGTCGCCGGAGATGCTAAGGTTACAGACCGTCTCACGCTTAGATTGCAGTACACGGCTTATGGCGCGTGCTGTTGCCAGATCTCCAACACGCTACGAAGGAATTCAGAGGAACGTACTCCTTTGGAATTCTGAGCTCACGAGGAGCGTTTAACAATTCGCTCACGATCATTCATATGAATTCGTACAAAAATTTCAATTTTCGCTTGATAAATAATTAATAAACAATATCAATACATTGAGTTTCAAAGCCACATGTTAATTTGCAACAGCGCAGGCAGAATAAAAATAACAGCCCTTACGGCAGTCGGCGTGTGTTAAAATGAGAGAGACAGAAAGTGCCCCTTTACTTCCACACTTCAATCTAAGAGTGGGACGCTCTATAGTAATGCCACTAAATTACGTGGGGCACACATTTGTGCATTGATATAAACCTCCAGCTCTTCCCTTCCTTTTAATCATAATTGAGTAATAATTATTGTAAAAGTACAACGTGTGCTTGCTACTCTTAAAAACAATGCTGAGTTTAACTACTTAAACAAGTCAGTAACTACTTCTTTAGTTTGAAGTACCAAACGATTGGCTTGATATATATGACAAGTGAAAGCTTTCTCGTGTAACTTTTCTTTATCGAGGAAGAAATCTCGTGGTTCAGGTCCTTTGGATTTCCGGTTACAGTTCGTGGAATCGAGTAGGTACCATCTCATCGGTGAGACTTCCCACTGTTTACAATACAATCCCTACTGACACACGACGTACAGCCAAGCTGCTTTGCACATAGAGAGAGTGTGACAATTCGCACCTTTTTGCTTACGTCTTTCTCACCGCGGCCGCTTCCTGAGTTGACTGCACGGAACGACACAGGCGGAGTCCCGAAAGCCCCCGAGAGTTCACGGTTAGACTGCCCGCCTTGTTCTGCTGCGTTCGGGTCGACTCCCAGGAAACATATTCCATAAATTTCGAGCGCGGTTGAAATCTAACAAAGCCAGTGCACTACTTTCTCGTCGTGGATATTAGCGGAAATCAGCAATTTTCCTCGTTTTTTTTATCTGTTTACTTCTTAGACTACATAAACATGTACATAATCAAATCAATGTCACGTGTTCATTTGGTGCTGCCTAATTTCAATTTCTCTCCAAGTCACACATTATTTTTTTCAAAGATTTTTTGTCATTGTATTTTGTTACATGTCAAGTAACTTGTAATCTAATGACAAAAATAAGTTAAGTGTGCAAATATGTTTAGTCTAGACTGCTACCAAATTATAACGTAGAGATAAGGAAACTTCGTTGGTTCGTTTGCAGAAATTTAAACTTAATGCTCCATGATTTAACTGCTTCCAAAATTTGACAGATTATTTTTTATCACTTTCCATGGTTCTCTTGGTCAGTATCAGACCAGTGGAAAACTTTGGTCGAAACACGTCCAACTCAGTCACTATAGAATATCGGCTTCCCTCTAAAACTATCCAATTGACAGATAATCACGGAATAAAATTACCTAATTGATGCTCATTTGACAGCCAATGAATACGGGAATGTTTCCAGTCCTTACCAACTGCACTTTAAATACCACCAAATTATGAATAGGCATCTCTCACGCAGATCACACAGAAAAGCACTAAGATGTATTCTTTCACAACAGTTCAGAGAAAGGTACATCAAATAATTTTAAAAAAATAAAGGGGGGTCAAAGCTTATTTCACACAACGAAAACTGCAAACTTAGATACAATTTTCGCGTTAAGGTATTTTTCAAAACTATTTCGATTATTCGTGCTGTGTGGCAAATCACGATCGTCCAGAAGTAGGTACAAGAACCGCATCGCCACTGGACCAATAAAATGCGAGGAAGTACTTCTTACCGTCCACAGCCAATAGCAAAAACAAGTTGACCGTAAAATCAACGCACTGTTTTGAAGTCTAGCAAGCAGTCCAATTTTTCAGCAAAACATAGGTGTACCTGCTTATGCAGTACAAATAAAATGCACTTTTTTTGTTTCAATTTAAATTTTTAAATTTGAAACTTTTCCTTATTATTTTTAGTGTAAATAATATTACTTACAATAACTGTCAAAATACTTCAATTTGACTTTTTATTTTTTTATTTAAATATAGATTTAGCTTTCATTGTACAGTACCTTCGCCAAAAGCGACCCAGTATTCACGCTGTCTTTGGCAAGCGAGAAACCTTTTAAAGTTGCAGTAAGCAACATGTCAGGAGACATCGAAAATAGCAGTTATTGTTAAGCAGCACAATGAAAAGTTGCTGCTTTTCCCGTATATTGCAATTATCGCTGTCATGAAATATAGCAAGTATGAGTAGGTGTTTAGCGGTCATTTGTTACCTAGTATACTGTGAATTCTTTTTATTTTAATAACATCGAATAGCATAATTTCCAGTTATCTCATTTAAAAATGTTTAATGCAAGAATAAATTATCAAATATTCTGTAACCATTCCTGATCACAACTTGTAAACATTAAAATGAATATTTCACACAGATTATTTGGTAGCAACGACAATAACAGATTGCTACTTAAAATTCGAAGTTATGCCTAGAGACCTGGAATTTCGCGGATTAATCTGGCTACAAGGGATTGAATACACGCATAGATTTATTTCTGCTTTGGTGATTGGTGCATAATACTTACGCGATAAATAATCGTTCAAAAGAAAAGCAAATAATTGTACAGTGTACATAGGATTGTACATGGACGTATCCAGAGAAGAAAAAAGGTGAAGGTAATTGTTTGGGGGGAAGGGGGATAATTTTCTAACACCCCCAAATTCCGAAGTGGAAAAAATAAATAACACAAGGAGCTTTAATAAAAATATTTGTAACCAAACTGTAAATTTGTTTGTAAATATAGAAGAAAGTCGTGTAACATAACATATATCTGTACATTTTAACATTTATATAAAGACAACTGTACTTATCTTTAAAAAAATAGTGTTCGTTATAACACTGGGTTCAGATTATTACCCGGGCATTTATACTTTGTGTTGTCTCATTATCTCCAATAGTTAAAGTTATTTGTAAACCGTTCCCTTAATAGCTTTCCTTTATTAACTGCGCACACTAGTAAAAAAAAATTAAGTCCACTTATTGAATATGAGATTTTCTTTTCCACGGGTTTTTAAAATATGCTTGAATAAAACATAAATTAAAATATACTAAATTATGCGCCAACTATCTAAAACAAAACAAAGTATTTCCTATATGCGAAAATAACTGTAGCCATGTGTTGTACAATGTTACTATATATTTCTTGTAGTATTAAGAACTTATTTCTTGGCAACTGGTTTTCAAATGAATCTTTTGTAAAAGTAAAGAAATATTTTTTTTGTCTGTGTGCTCCTCACAAACTTGAAAAAAAGTTTGAATTTAAAAAAAAAAACACCACATAAACTCCCCCCCCCCCCCCCCCCCCCCCCCCGAATATCAGGGACCGGAAAAATTCGCGGGTTCAATGTCTTGCAGGATGAACTCCATAGTTCTGCGTACACTCGGTCAAAATGTCACCCACTCATTGGCTGCTGTCTTGTGAGACGTCCCAACGTAGCAGCCTGTGATACGATAAAGCTTTGGTCGGGTGTTTCTCATTGGCCCAGAGTCATCCAGGTGAGTTTTTGAGCCAATAGCAGAGGCAGCACCGAGAGGTATAACTATTTGTGTTTTAGACTATTGCGAAATGAATTCGCGAATTTTTCCGGTCTCTACCGAACATATATATATATATATATATATTAACGTTTTGAACTGGATACGGCCTTGGTGTTGTGAATTCTATCCTGTCGCCGCTATAAGCCGAGGGTATGCCGGTTGTCGTAGGTATGGCCGTCCCTGCCTCGCGTCTTGAGCGCGGAAGTCCGCAGGAGCGGGTGCCCTCGGACGAGGGTCTCCGCTCCTCCTGGGAGATGTGGCGGCCGCCCGGCTCTGGAACACTCCCGTCGCCACGGCGGATGACTCGGTCCGTGTGACTCAGGCTATCAGGCCGGCGGTCGCAGGGGAGGTCACACTTCAAAAATAATCCTCAGGGGGGGGGGGGCGGTGGGCGGCTTGCTCACCGCTTCGCCATCTGTCATCGCATCGAGTCGTCGGCTTCCAGCATAAACTCCTCCCCCCCCCTCCCCCGGGCCCGTCATTTCGACGCCTGCGAGAGCTGGAGCCGCGCGGGAGATGTGGGTGTCGACTCACTCACTCTACGGGACGTGACAAGTGGTTGGGAGAATGTGCTGTGTGTGCGGAGAAACATTTTAATAACGGAGGAAGAAAGGCACAAATAGGGGTTGAAAATATAGTTGAAAGAAGTTAGTTGGAGAAATCAAAACTACATAAACAAAGCAAAGAAAGGGGGTTTTCTCTAGGTTTTGGCTACCAGCGCACCTTAAAGCAGAATGGAAATAAAGTTGAGGTAAAGCGGGAGCTTTCCTGCGAAAATTTTCAAAAAATTCCCCACCTTTACTTCATCTGAGCGCACGTTACTGTTGTTCGATCAGGCGACTGCAAGTACTTTTAGACAAGCGTAGGTACCAATAATTTCACGTAGTAACTAAAAGGTAGTCACTTCCGATTTCCCGTGTCACACAGAGCTTTGAATAATCAAGTATAGACCACGCACTAAAATAACACTGCTCACGCGCTTACCCTCTGTTTCGTCCCGAATAACACGAATTTACAAGGCCGCACTAAAATAAAACTGCTTTCCTTGCTTCAACAAACGTTTTACTTTTATTTTGCGTCAAACATAAAAAAAGTTTTTTTTAATATGAGCAAATCCTAAGTAATGTTTATTAACATTTTTTTGAAAAGTTTATTTACGGTGAAGGTAAGCTTCATGAAAGTAAGATAATATTTCTACTAATATAAAATTATCTTACAGGCCACATTATTGTAAAAATACGAAGAATTATTGATGTTCAAATGAACCAAAATATTAAAGAAACAGTTTACTAGCATTTGCCATCATTATTTCATATGATTGTTTATTATTTGTTGGATTAGTTAAATCTGAACAAAATAATGGCTAAGAATTGTTTTTGTTTGTTCGTCACGAGGAAAGAAGGGCCACTCTGCGTGGATGTTGAGTCCTGCGAGCAGCGTTGTTAGTTTTCGTAAAGAGATGGAACGGAGCGAAGCACTCGCGGCGAGCCGACAAACCACCAATCGCCCGCCACGAAATTGTGGGTCGCGCGGCGATTCGCCGGGATGTTTATGCATGACTTGGCGCAGCCAGCCACGCGCTGAGGGCGGTTCTTGCACGGAGACGCGCGCGCCGTCCACGATGCGTCACGCGTGACTCGAATCCGAACGCGGCTGTGTCGTTCCCGAGCCGGTCCGACTAGGTCGGGAGGAGGGACATTTCATTTCATTTCATAGACTTATTTTACGTGGCGCAGTTCAGGCTTGCCACCTTGTTTCCCCACTTTACCACGTTAGTGTTTTACAAAGTTGATAGAAATTGTTACTAAAATAAACCTTACAAAACTAAGTTAACCTATAGAAAAAAATTAACCAAGAAATTAAAAAAAAAATACAAATACAGTACAAACTACTAAAAATTACTGGCGAGTATTAAAAAACTATATTTAAAATCATAGAAGATGCTAAAATTCATTTAACGTAGCCTCTGCGATATTTAAAAAATAAAAATAATTTACATTATTGCAAACTTATTTTTAAGAAAGGACAAAATAAAAATTTTAATTTACCTAATACTATAATTTTAACTACAGTATAACTTGTGTTAAAATATATTTTTTAAACTTACAAAAAATATAAACTATTCTAAAAATACTAATTAATACAAATTCTTATAATATTTAACCCATATTTACACACATTCAACCACATATTTCTAAGGCAAAAAGACGTTAGAGGTTTTTCGAAATCCTAATTTTTGAATTATCAAAATTTTTAAGATTTTTTGGCAGAATTTTTTCTAAAAATAAAAGGAAATTTTGGCGAATTTTTGAGGAGTTTTGGGTAAATTTTGGAAACTTTTGGAAAATTTTGACAAGTTTTAAAGCTCAAATTCAAGGTCAAGGGTCAAGGTCGCACTCATCCAAGATGGCCGCCTTGACGTCACAATCCAAGATGGCGGTCAACACCACAGGCACCACACCCTGGACCCTGGCGCCGGACTGGCATAACTATACTACTACTATGCTCTTTATAAATAAAACAGACACACGTGTTCTGAACACGGTGTAAAGTTTTGAACTGATACTCGTTTAAATCTCTATAAACTGTAACCAAGTAATTAAAATCGGGAATATAAAAAAACTGAATTAGAATTATTTTAGCACAGCTGGGTAGCAGTTCTTTTTTAGACTTTTAGGCCATGCAAAGTACCAAATGCCTACATTATATGCTGAGACCAATCGAGCTAACTAGTAAATGTAATGCCAAAGTTTTTACTGTTGGTAACATATCGAAATTTATTTATGTAAAATTATATCAGGAATTATATGTGAATTTATTACAGACGGCATAGCTTTATTCCCAAGGACTGCCAAGTGTTAATTCGCAAACCGTTATTTATCGACCATTTAAAGATACCATCAAGGTCCGTATTTAACTATCTTACACCATTAATTAAATCATAAGGTGGAAAAGACATGTAAACTTGTAAATCATCGGCATATAAGTGGTGTCGACCGTGCTGAATGGATAAAGGAAGATCATTAATATGTAAGGAAAACAAAAGTGTGCAGAGTGGAACACAAAACCTGACAAGAGACCAGGTGGACAATGAATTGCCATATTTAACACACTGGAATCTGCTGGACAAGAATGATGTGAACCACGCAGCGTCATTCGCAGATAAATTAAAATTATATTTTAATTTTTCTCAGAGAATGTCTTGATTAATGTTTTCAGAAGCTTTGTTTTTAAAGTCTAATAAAGTAAGCGCAAAACTTCACATTGAACGTCACCAATTATTTTTAAGCTAATTTCCATAAAGAGGGTAACTGTGAATTTGCTAAATATTAATTGAACATATTACGGAATGGAATGAGTAAACAAGGAAGCAATAATTACACTACTCGAATATGCAAATTATCTACAAGTACAGCCCTCTTTATACGCGGTTAACTGCTTTATGAATAGCTTTAGAAGTTACTAGTTTTAAAAAAAGATGCATTCAGAACGAAGATTTCCTTTGAATCTCTGAAATTGTAAAGGATTTATATTATTTAAGAGTGGCAAGCTTAAGTCGTAAGTATTCACATGTACCAACGTTTCAGAGTCTTTTTTTTCCGTACCACTAACCTTCGTAGATTCCTCCAGAGCTAAGCAAGTGACGAATTGAGAAAGCTAACAGAATTTGCATGAGTGAACTTCGCTTTGCAAACCTCTCACGTACACCTATTTCTTAGTCGACGCTACGTTTCGAAGTGTTCATTCGCTAAGTTACTAGTATTCGATTACTATGTTTTGTGCCGTCTGTGCGCGGCACATCACAGTGACAGGGGCCGGAGCCAGGATTTTATGAATTTCAAAATAATATTGTTACATTAAAATCTCAGGAAGTACAGTAGACTTTTCAGAACTCCGAAGTTAACACGTAGAAATTTAAGTAATGATTTTTCTCGAGAATGCTAAAACTGAACATTTTATGCGTAGGTTTTCATTTAATAGTTTTTTAATTCTTTGTTCATAAGTCCATTGTTTGATTAATTTGTTAACACTAGTCATATATAGATATTTTATAATTTTTTATTAAATACATGAAAATCACGTCTCAAGATTGTAATGCTTACAGACACACGTATACAAACCGACATTGAATAGAGGCTACTTGGAAACACAGTTCCTGCTGCTTCTGTGCATGAGGCATGTCAGGGGTATAAGAGGAGGGTGGGAGGGGGGGAATACATTATTTTAGTCCACTAAGGATTACAATAATCCCTCTGTAAACGTACAGTAGCTTAGTTGTTATTTTATCTTTCTGTCTTTGCTTGTTTTTTATTCTTTCAAATCCCGGGAGGGAGGGGTTTGGACCCATGGACCTCCCCCCTGGTCCAGTTCTCGGTCATGAGCGGCAGGTTAGCTTGGGTCATCCAGGGGGAAGGAGGGCGCGTCACTCGCCGCGTATTGAGGGAAGCGTGCTTGTTAAGGAAACCATCCACGGCATTGCAGAAAGATTTTCAAGGACATACGCCATTGCTTGCTTCAACTATATGTCACAGAGGAACCACATGAACGAACAAGAAAGATGGACGCACAAACTCGCAGAAAAACAGCCCAAATCAGCTAATGTAAAAAAAATAATAAACACACACACACAGCACAGAGAAATTTCCAAGGAATAAGAGAGACGACAAAATAATTTACCACAGCACAGAAAAAAACACCGGGCTAACAACACCGAGAACAGAAAATACGGACGAACGCAACGATGATACAATACCGATAATCTGGACTGTGCTGTCTACGTGTTTAACATTATGCTTATTTCGTCTGGTTTTCTGTGTGTTTGTCTATTTATCCTTCTTGTTCATTAGTGTGGTTTCTCTATGACATACAGTTAAAATCAGCAATGACGTGTGTCCTTGAAAATCTTTTAAATGGAGCTTCTCCAATGCAATATCATTCAAAGAACACACTGCAGAAAAAAGTGGCGTTTATCAAGACACAGAAGCTTCTTATTAACCATACAAGGATTTTGTAAATTTTGTAAAATTTTGCGAATGTATTTGTGGATAGGGAAGGGGCAAGATCATTCAAAGAACATACTGCAGAAAAAAGTGGCGTTTATCAAGACACAGAAGCTTCTTATTAACCATACAAGGATTTTGTAAATTTTGTAAAATTTTGCGAATGTATTTGTGGATAGGGAAGGGGCAGGACATTTATAAACTTGAATTTTTCCTAAAATATTAGAGGTGACCAGATAGATCATGAGCTAGTGAAAATGAAGGTAACACAAACCGAATTACCGCCAGGCAAACGACCGTAAATTTTAATTTTTTATCATAGTTGTTATAAGATACTTAAATTCCTTTTTTATATACCAAAAAACCTATATTTTCAATGTGCATCAACAGCTTTGTTATCACACCCCTTCTATGATCTGGCTTTACGCTACCCCCTTAATAAAAAATATGTTTCTACCTTGGATGGGTATATATCCATAGAATAAAATAATGTCGTCAAGTTTTATTCCCCTTTTGCCCATGTCATTATATCTATCTCGTGAACCCGAACAAATATAACTGTCAGTGAGTAAACAATTCTTAAATGAACCGCTAACATGTAGCAATAAGGAAAAGGCACAGCTTTAGATTCACGAACGATAATTTTAGCCAAAATATGCAAGGACCTATTTTTAATTAAAAAATTATTTTGCTTGAAATAGAGCAAGCAATTACGTAGCTATAAAATAATTGGCTAATAGTTTAACAGAAGGCTAATGAGTACGTTTGCCCTAATGAAATTAGAATAGTCTACTTAACACTATATCGTAGATAAAAATTATATCGTTGATATAGCTATCCACTCTTAACTACTGTTCTACAATACGAAATGTTCTTAAAAAAACATGACCTTTCATTACTAATTCTTGAGTTGGAGAATAGTGATTTAAAACATCATATTGGACTAAACGCCATTGCTGGTGGTCTCTGTATGTAATAAACCTGCATTTATACATCGATTCTTTTGTGATATAAAGTGTCAACCAACAATGGCGTAAGTACAAAATAATGTTTTAAATTAAATAATAATATTTAGATCTTTATACTACGCCGAGTAAAAATACTAATATTTGTGATACAATACATGACATTTAACACGTGTCTATCAACATGTTTTAATGCAGTCTAAATAATGTTTCTAAAATTTCTGTGTATCATTAATTTTGACTTGTAGAAAAATTATGTATAGTGTACCACATTTATAAAATAGAAAATACTGACACTTATGATTTATATGCATATAAAGTATACCAACCTAGGTAATATGGCCTATACCAAACAAGCGTTATGGATAAAACAATTAATATTAGCATAAGTTTTGGAGTTTTATTACGCGCACGGATTTAGCTTGATCGGGCGAACAGCCAGCTCAGGAAAATAAGCTGATCGCAGTAGTAGGTTAGTAAATAAATATCTCAGGAAAATTTCCTGAACGGAGCTAAGCGCTTGCAGTCATCCTCAGAGTGACAGACGCCATAGAGTTATTGTAAGATGTCAGGACGAGGGGAGGAGGGGCCGGGCAAACGTGCTGCGTGCGAGGGCGACTCTATGGAGTGCGTCAAGAGTCTCCATGACAACCGCGAGTAGCGAGTGGATTTATGACGAAACGAACAGTCATTGCTTCCTTCGTAAAAAAAAAATGTTTGCTGAGTTCAACCGTGCACGTAAATGTTTGCGATGCAATTCATGCTCATCTTTCTTTCGAATCACGTGGTAGGTTTTTAAAAAATTAAAAAAAATATATATTTAGTGTTTAGGGGCGAATTTCACTATATGAAAAGAATGGATAGTTCATAATTTGCTGATTCAAAGTTTTTTTTTTTTAACACGTACCGTTAAAATATTCCACTTCAAAACTTGCGGCACGTAGTTTAGGAAAAAAAAAATATAATTTTATTGGGGGGTTTATTTATCGTTCCAGGAAGGTATTTCATCTGCCAGTTTCTGTAGTAGGTGGACGTTTGCTGCAGGACATGAGCGGGTCGTTGAATTATTTATGTACCGATCTTCACGCGTTAAGTGCAAGATTAATGTCATGGAAGCGTAAAATGTTGAACACGAGGGGGAAAAAGGTAGAAAGCACGCGGAACGCGCGAGAGTTCAAACACCCTTCTTCAGAACGACTGGGAGAACCAGGCGCGCGACCGGTATGGCTAGTTCAAGCTCAAATGAACATGTTTGGGAGCCCGCAAAATGTGTTTCCTGTATTCATCATTCGCCAAGCGTCTAAATATCATTACCACGAGTCTTGTGACCTTTAAAAGCAATTATCGAGCAAGACGGAACAGCAAAATTGTTGAAAACATGAAAAATATTGTCGTGTTATTGTAACGTTTGTTCACAAACGACAATAAAAGCCTTTTTATAAGCCCGCTAATTTTCCACATATACTTTTTCATAACACATAAAAGTCGAGAAAATACTTTTGTCAATTCAAAGAGGACCACTGCAAGTTTTGCTTTGTAAATGATGCAGAAATATGCACTTAAAATTACAGATATATGGAAAATTTTACATTTACATGAAAACAGTCATGTCACAACAAAATAGTGTTCATAGTAATACTGGGCTGGGATTCTTAACTGGGCCTTATGATTTGTGTTATCCAAGGACCTATAATAGTTGAAGTTACTTGTAAACCGTAACCTGAAAAGCTTTCTAGTATTAACTGAGCACATATCATCATTTCCATTGTTTTAAAAAATGATTTAATGAACCATTAATTTAAACACAAAAATTATTCGCCATTTTCGTAACAAATAGTATTACCTTGAAAAATATATCATGTTCTTGCAGTACTACAAACTATTTTTTTTGGCAACTGGTTTCCAAAGAAATCTTTTGTAAAACTACAGGAACTTTTTTTTTTTTTTGTTTCTGTGAGAGATTTTGAATACGTTTTTGTTTTCGCTTCCAGCTTATGGGTAGTGATTTTTTTTTCTTCAGCGGTCGATTACCAAATTGTTCGGATGAGCCCGAGCGGAGAGTTAGCGAAGGAAACGCCCGCGGTGTAAATTATTATTTTTTTTTTTTCGAACGGGGAGGGATTGGAATTTGCTAATCAAACATGTAAAAGCCCGCCCGTCCACTACTCTCACTCTCTCTGTCGCGGGCCGCAGCTGAGAGCCTGAATATGAACGAGGATCGGGGATTAACGAGCGAGAGGTCCGCCGAAGCTGCCGGGGTAATTGGGCGGCGTTGCAAGAACACTCAGCGCCCCAGGAGGAGGTGATTTGTAAAATCTTCGGAGGAGGAGAGAGAGGGGAAGTGTGAAGGGACGAGAGCGAATTGAGTCGCCCGAAAACGGATTTCGTCCCACTGACGCAATTAAAACCCTCTCCCTCCCCGCGGGAAATCGAATTAATATTCAAATGGTGTGTTGAGGAAGGGGTAGGGGAGGGGAGGTAGCTGGCGAAACGCTCGCGCGCGTAGAGAGAGAGAGAGAGAGAGAGAGAGAGAAGGCCCGGAAGTCCTCCCGCTGTGCATCTTCCGGTACCCAACCATCCTCCCAGAACGAGTCCCGCCGACGTGAAACCACGGTTATTAATTTACAAGTATTATAATTCACTGTGCGTTGACCTGGTCCCCGCTGCCCGGGAAACTGCCGCAGGCCGCGACGGGCCTACCCACACCCGCGAGGTCAACACACCTGAGCAGGGACGTCGGAACAGGGCGGGGGGGGGGGGCAGCAGGGGCGAATCGCCCCCGTGCTGTTATGCATGGAGGGGGGGGGGGGCAGCAGGGGCGAGTCGCCCCCGTGCTGTTATGCATGGAGGGGGGGGGGGGCGGGCGAGAGTAGCATTTCGCTCCCCTCCTTTTCCCAGAATAAATGTTTGGTCCTAGTAGTATTTTTCTCAACCAGTAGTTACAAACGTTGCATTGGTGATCACATTGATTATAAAATCAAATTTATGATCGTCAATATACTGTAAAATGATTGCAAATTCCTAGATGGTATTTTATTTAAATTGCACTGCATCCACTGTCAGAGTAGTATTTAATACATACCACGTCATCAAATTCTTGGAATGGTATATTTAATATTTTGGTTCGGAATCTCATTGAATAGCACAATTTTGCATCTAAAATTCCAAATTTTTCTCGGCCCTCACGCACGCTATCACCTTGTGCGTCGTGAACCTCCGCTTTGGTCGGTTTTCGGACGTCTGGTTCCAACATCAGCACCGTGTCATTGCACTTTCTTTTTTGGAGTATAAAATTTGCAGAATTATTCCAAAACTTTGAAAATCATCCACCAAATGCATAACTAAGTGATATATAACGAAGTGTCCCCTCAATTTTTGCTGTAGGCCTGCGAAATTTTTGTGTTATTAATTTGAAGAGTGTCTAGAACGAAAATTTTCATACACTTGGATGGCCCTTGTCCTAGGTTTATTTATAGGGACTAGAAAAATTCGCGGATACGATGACCTCTATGACAGTTCCTCTACATGCTCAGGTAAATGTCACCTGTTCATTGGCTTCTTGCCTGAGATATGACTTCAAAGGTTTGATCGTTATTCGATACTTATTTGGCTTAGAGTGCTCCAGGTTTACTGTGGGCCGATCACGGCAAGAGTCGAAAGGTAATTATAATATTAGAAATTTTTTTTCTTTTCTGAAGAAATGAAACCGGGAATTATTCCGGTTTCTATTGAATGACACACCCTGAATGAATAAACGTTAATGAAACACGCCTTAAAATAAAATAAAAGTCTGGTCGAATCACGTGCCACTCAGAGAGAAAGAAAAATTCTACAACAGCCAATGAACACACGGCAGAGACTTGATAATGCAAACGTTTGTGTACTATAGCATGACGCAAGAAAATAACGTAAAAATGAAGGCTTCTACTAAATAATTTTTAAACGGCCTCTAAATCTTAATACTTGCAAAGAACATATAATTTAGTGGCATTCTGCATTTTGAATACCAAGCGGTAAACAATTATCCTTTTGAAGGAAGAGTGTAATGCTTCTGTAAGTAGCTCAGCTGGGCGTACATTACGACTTGGGAAGAATTATTGCACAACTTATCGAATACACCCTCCACTTTTCCTAAAAAAAATTGTATATAATGGATGAACAAAGAAAAGCGTGTTAAGTAAAGCACTGTAAGTAATTTCAGAGCCAATTTATACGAAAATATTACAAATTGGTCCTTTATTTATAATCATAATGACTGCAGTGCACTTTATACTATGTTTTTTTTTCAGTTCAAATAAAAAGTATTTACAGCACTCCTTAAATGAGGAATCTATTTGGTAAATTATTCTTAGGGTATTAACCACTAAACAAATCAAAAAAATGTCTTCATATCTTTTATGTCGTTCATCATTTTCAGATTAGGATTTGCAAATTCTCCATTATCATTTGGTTAGTTGCAACTGTGGTGGCAGTGTTATAATTAACTAGCATGTGAATAGCATACCAATTAAATATATGTAGGCCTATCGACTTAAAATGTACAAATACTTCAGTTCAAGAACATCTGATCTTAAACCAAAAATTACCATGATAATTCGGAAAAGGCTTTTATACGTAAACCACATAATTATGCCGAAACAATAAAAACATTTTCAAACTAAATACGTTTCTGAGTGCCGTGTTTGGCTGAGAAATACCGTAGTTTGAGTCTGCGTGTATTCACAAAGTTGTAGGCTGCACTTAGAAAATCTTTTCCTAGCCAATTTAGGACCCTATATGTAGAAGCGATGAGGAATGTGATTCGCGGGCTGGTGTCGCCCTTATTGTAACCTGGCTTCGCATGGAGACATGGAGTGTCTGAACCTCCAACACAATGGTCGGCTTCTAACTGCTTGGGTATCGAGAACCCTTACCTGCATGTAGCTCCATGTGGGGATTTTGGTCTACAGGTCCCTAAGAAGCCACTATGTATGTAGTGGTGGAGGGGACATGTTTTCCTGGATCTGGAAGTTTCAGTGGAAAAGAGCTCTGTATTCTTCAGATCAGTAAGCAGACTCCCAATCTACCCTTAAAGGGCGCACATTTGGGAGGGGCGGTAGGCGGGTGCGTTGGCCTTCGGGCCCTCGAAAACATGCTTGGGTATCGAGCTCCGGTTACCAGCCTGGACAGCTGGAAGAGGTTGGTTAGGCCTCCACCGGACCGCGGGTTCGCTGGTTGATTGAGGAGTCCCAGTGTGATGCGGGAGACTGGGGTAGGCGCCAGAAGTGATGACAACTCCAGAGGGCTAAGGGAGCATCCAACTTGCTGGTGAGCTGAGTGGGGTAGGGGGCTGGAGGTGGTGCATAAGCTGGGATGGGTAGCCTCAGCCTCTGTGTATAACTAACGACTCTAACGCCCCTCCTGGTTGCGTATGCGGCGTATCCGCATCCATGCCCAAGGGGGCCCCAGCCTGGACATCCTTATAGGATATGAAGGCTGGGTTATCAAATAGTTTGGAGGAGAGATCCTCAAAACCTGCTTGGGTATCGACTCAGTGCCCGCATGTCTGAGTGATGGCGGTGTGTAGGGCTCGAACCCACGACTCTCGAGTGCGACGAGTTAGCGATTGTTGCCATCGAGCAAAATGCTGTTTCTATGACTGTCAACGGGACTATCAGTCCAGTTTAAAATAAAAGAGCCACGCATGATAAGTATAGGTAAATTATATTTTCAGCTAAATTTCGAGACGTGAATCACAATTAGTTTTCGCAACCAATCTCCTGAATTCGCTGCCGGAGCAACTACGTCGACTATCGAATCATTCCATTTGCAAACCGATATTTTGAACTGAACAATAAAACGGCTCCGATAAAAGCGAAAAAGACTTGGGGGAAAAAAAATACTTAATCCCGGCTTTGGATCTCATTTTCAACAGTTAATTTTATTTTTAAAAAATGCATATCTTGTTAAATTTCACTAAACAGTTAATACTATAAATTTTCCCTTTGGCTTTTTGAACTTTGGTTCGCGTCATCCACCACAGATAACAGCACCGTGGTTACACATTTCCGTTCCATTCACGAAATCAACCCTACCAAATGCTGTATACCGAGAGATAAGATGTTACACAACATAAACTTTACACGAGCCAGCACGCCTTAGATTTACCCCGGGCCTAAAGGGGAGAGTTAAAAACCAAAAGACACCAAATTTATTTCAAGATTTTTTAGGACATAACAATTTTAGACCAATTTATTTTCAAAATTAGGGTTCGTTAGAGAATATTGTATAATTTATTGGCATTCTTGTAGCTTATGGTATTCAGTATTAAACTGAATTTTTGTGAATAACCACAAATTGTAATAATATTATATTCTGAATCCACGCGGTGGTCTTTTAAAGCCATAAAAAATGAAATTTTCGAATTTCAAACGATCAACTGAAAATGTCATGGCTTCAAAACTGTTGAAAACAACGTGGCGTCTTTCGTTTCGTTTAATTTCCCTAATCTACGTAGTGATCTTTTAGATCTCTAAGAAATGCAATTTTCGTATTTCAAACGATGAACTAAAATTGTCATGGCGTTGAAACTTTTGAAAACAATATGGCGTCTTTCATTCCATTCCATCTTCAAGCAGATGTATTCCCCATCACGCGAGGTCTGGGGACATGTCCCCGGGCGCAGAGACCGCGAGACGCAAGATGTTCGAGGTCTGGTTCGTCGACCACAGTGACGTGTGTATTTTTTGCACCCCCTTCTCCGCCCTCGCCGCGCCGTCGCTCGTAAAACGTGACGAGTTACGGCCGCGGCCACTTCCTGCCCGTCACGCACGCAGGGTGCCGAAGAGCCGGCGACAGGAAGGGGGGATCGCGCGCCAATCACGAGATGAAACACGCTCGTCAGATATGCCCGTGACCTCACTCAAGAACCTGGGGTGTTGTCCCTCCACCCCCCCCCCTTTCACTCCTCATCTTCCCACTACGCAACTCTGACAGCAATCACAGTAAATTTACTGACGTTGCAACGAAGAATTTGACTCAAATAAACGATGAGTTCAAACGACTGGATCTTCGTAGAAACTACTCCGTGTTTCAACTTCCGAGCTGTATGTTCCGTTCCAAACAAAATTCAACACACATTTGTACAAAATAAGAGTGTTATAGCTGTTACCAGTTTTTTCATTTTTTGTTAATATACTAAAAACTTCCTTGTGGACTCATGTTAAAAGTTATTGAACGCAGTGACCGCAAACTTGACGAAGAAAGAATTAAGTTTACGAAGATGCTTGGATAGTTTGTAACCAGCGTTCTTCGGAAAACTGAAGGTAAACAATTTTTAACAGTGCAAGAGAAATTTCAGCGGACGACACTGCTTCCAGGCACCTCCACAGCCCTGAATTATAATTCGTGGTGCTCCATCCTGATCTTATTTCTCCATGGCTTTTCCGAAATTATTCCGAGCATCTGCTAGAAAGGTTTCTTCAACTCATTTACCTGCGTCGTTTGTTGTGTTTGTCCGTCTCTACTAACTTCACTGTCAACAGGACGCAAAGCAGAATAAATTAAAATAGGTACATGAATACCACTAACGCACCAGAAATATATTTTCCGAGAAATGGTTTCCGGAAATGGTTAAAGTGTTTTATTTTAATAACTTTTTGCCTTGGAGTCACAGAATATCACAAAAAGGTGATTTATGTAATAACTAGACACCTGAAAAAATATACTTTTTTTTCTCCTCTGCCACCAGGATGAACACTTCAGACTTGTATACAAATTAGTCGGGACCTGAAAAATTCTCGGTTTCGATTACCTTCAGGGTATACTACACAGTCCTCTGTGTACTCGGGCAGATAACGCCAGTCCTTTGGTTGCTGACTTATGAACTGTCTCAACTGGTTTGCCTGCGATTCGATATTTCTTTGGTTGAGGGTTTCTCATTGGCCGAAAGTCGTCCAGATTAACAGTGAGCCAATAGCACAAGCAGCTTAAAGGTATATGTATTTGAAATAAAGCCTGTTGTGAATTGAATGCGCGAAATTTTTCGATCTCTACAATTTAGTTGGCGCCTATTGACCATTAGCTGCTGCCAAATGTTACCTTTAAGTTAGTAATTTAGATATTTATTTCGTGTCCTTCGAGGCGGGTCGAAAATACCAATAATTCAAAGATAACCCAGTTCACGTGTATATGCGGATGCACCCAGCCTCTTTCTCCAATTAATAACGCGAATTTTGCAGTTTTTCAGAATTTTGCAGGATTAAAATTGTCAACTACGGTATATGCCGAAATATTTTTGAAGTTAAAAAATTTATGTTCTCTTGTTTTTATTTCTTCTTTAGTTCTGTCCTGACAGTTCATGTGCTAACCATCTCTTAATATTTTATACCATAATATATTCAAAAATGAAGAAAACTTTGGCCAGCTAGTTTTTGTGAATTTGTCTTTGAGAAAAGTTTTTTAATAGTGCATACACGAAGTAAGCCTATTATGCTACTGAATTGAGTATATATACCTTTTAGCAAAATTTTACAATTTGTCAAGCAAAATAATTATTTCTTTGTATTTTCTTTTCCACTTGAATACGAGCCTCATGTGCAAAACCATAAAGTATTTTGCAGAGTTAATATCTAAGTTCCCTCTTTAATTCAGTCTTGGTAGAGTGTCTTTTGATAAGTTACTCATTCGTTCTCGCAGGCATTCTGTTAGTAGCTTCATAAAAATTTTAATTGAGTATACTGCAGTGTAACTGGTTTTAAAAGAAGGCAAGTCCATGAATATTAAAAAAAAATATTTACATTATTTTGTTTGCGAAAAGTTAAACAACTGGTTTCAGCAGCAAGCAAATCATTGCTTTATGCTGCCAGTATGTCATACACTGTTGCTTCGGTGTCCGGCTTGTTGCAGAGGAGATTGCGCTCAAGGGACAAGGCGAACCGATCACATTAGACATCGGGAGCATTAAGTGGGAATCACGCACTCAATCAAAAGACAAAAGGATTAATCACGGACCATCTCTTCGCCTTGTTATTGCTATGATGAAACCCGGTTCACGGTACTACAATTGGCCAATACTGCAGGCGTCCTTTGAACGCAGTTATGCAATAACGAACCATCTGACATTTATTATATTTTTTTTATCAATGCTTCTTAGTTTACATTAAAAAGGAATCAATATAGATAATGATTACGCCAAATTACGCACCAGTTATGAGAGTAAGTTTTCATTCGCAAAGGTTTGTAAAAATAGCTGTAAATAAAGAAAAAGAACTTTTTTCGTATTATATTTTATTACATAGCTGAATCAGCAGTGAGTTACCCAAGCTAAATGTTTGCAGCACACTGACATTTAATTTTGCTTTAAAATTGTTTGTCTTTATTACAGATTGCATATAAAAAATGTTTCATCGTTTATAAACTTTTATAGACGGACATTTTCATTCATTCTAACCATCAATGGACTAACACTCAACCTGCAAACAATTGCTACGAAACTCTCTAATTTTTGTTGGAAAGTGTTTAAAGTAAATACCAAAAAAAACTTTTGAAATAAAACATAACACAGCTAAATTATTTACAACTGCTAATTTTTATTAACTTTAAAATTTGGAAAACCAATGCCAGTCATAAATTCATAGTACAACTAAGCCCAAAACGACAACTGAAATATTATCAAATAGCATCACATAATTTCAATGAAGTCAAGTTTGATTCTATCTATGTACAGTGAATTCGTTTTTTTTTTCTGTATCTTCACTATGCTTAGCTTTTATATTACTAATGATGAAAATGTGAATAACGTAAATAACTTCATTAAAATGGTGCTGTATTCTCTATAATTTTTTTTTTTTTTACTGTGACAACGTGCTCAAAATATTTTTGTTTTTTTCTGGGTGTTTTAAATAGAATTGCCATAATTATATCAGACCAGGTACTCCTATCACGAACGTTTGAAGTGTTTCACTACATTTATTTACTTTTATATTTCGGTTTTACACATCAACAGCGAGGTTACTGAATACGGATAACATGCCAAAACTTAGTCCAAGTAAATTGATAAAAAAAATAAGCCATCGCATGTCGAAAGAAAACGTATTAAGAATTGACTACAGCAATTACGGGAAACCATCGAAAAACAAAAACAGGGTGTTTGGACTAGTAATTCGAAATTCTGTTCAACACGAATGAGGATCAACCGAAGGCAATGAATTATCAAGGGAAAATTTAGGCAGATATTAAGAATTACGAGTTTAATTTATCATATTGTTTTAGCAAAAATAATTTATTTTTTGTACATTCCAAATTAAAACACTTGGGCCAACCACCTTTTTATTGATGCAAAATAAAAATCGACACCTTTGAAATAACGTCAATAAAATACGTTAGGCCGGGTTTGAAAACTGAAAAGAATGGAATTACTGACTTAAAGATTATGTCTCGTCGCCAGAGAAGTAATTTGAGACGGATGAACGGAGATTGGAGTGAGAACTAAGCACTGACGGAATTAAAAAGGGGGAGGGGATGGGAGTTACCCCGAGGATACACCCGCCATTTATGGTAACGTCCGTCACGTCTCTTACTTGAGAAACGCAATCCGGGTTTTTGACACTATACCCTTTCTGGCAGGCGAGTTATCTGAAGGCTTTATTTTTTCATTGTGACAAATTTATTACATGTACAACTTATGTATTATAATGTTAACAAGACAATCCAGACATACGAAGTGTAATAACAAGTAATTCAGAAATTCAAAGCCAGTCTTTTGTTTCTTTCTCCGTCGACAGAATTTAAACAACGTGTGTTAGTTATATTTCTAGTAAAGCCACTGACAGTCGGTCTCTTACAGGATGTAACACACATATTTACCACAGAATGAGCACAAACGTGGACAGAACCAACGCCGCGGTGCCTCTTCGAACAATGTTCCACCTGTGCTCAATGAGCACTTTCAGAAAGTCCTACACACTTCGACGCATCACTGGTGTCCAACAGGAACTGCAGTAGCCAGCAGTACACTCTACAATGCTGCAGGTTCGGTTTTGTCCATGTAAAGGCATGTTCGGCATTATGCACCACTGCAGTCTTCTCGTTACAAGCCTGCATTCTCTACAGAGCGCGGCGGGATACATTAGAGTTAGTTATACGTTGACAGGCAATATCTGGATTCTCCTTTGTTTGACATAAGAATTATGGGCCCCGTTTTTAACAGCGAGAAAAAACTGAGCTGTGACCGGTTAGGTTAGGGACAGCTTTTTGGATGGAAAGATCCCGGTTGTGGGAATCCCAACATAACTTTGAAAGTCACAACTTAAAACAGTCTTCACTTAAAAATCCTTGAAAAAATGCACATACCTTAGAACTGTCTTAATTAGAAACACGTATCGTATCTTAGAAAGTTATAACTTGAAACTACAATAACTTAGAACTAACATAAATTAGAAACACACAACGCTGGAACCCACAACTTATAAACAGAATAAATTAGAAAATAATAACTTAGAACTACCTTAACTCAGAAACACACAACTTAGAACTGTCACTACTTATAAACACACAACTTAGAGCTGTCACTACTTATAAACACACAATTTAGAACTGTCACTACGTAGAAACATACAACTTAGAACTGTCACTACTTAGGAACACACAACTTAGTGCTGTCACTACTTAGAAACACACAAATTAGAACTGTCACTACTTATAAACACACAACTTAGAACTGTCACTACTTAGAAACACACATCTTATAACTGTCATAACTTGAGAATGTCTATCTTGTGTGTTTCAAAGCTGCGACAGCATCCCGCGTTGTGGGAGCGAGGCTGCACCTAGTTGCGGCCACGGGCGTGGACGACGAGTGAATGAAAAGAGCCTGGAGTAAGAGGGTCAGAGCGGCAGCTAGTTGCGGCGCTGGGGCAATAATGGCGCACGGGAAGCCCGACAGATTGATGGGATTGGCGAGGCTATTGTTGGCGCGCCAGCTCCACCGGCGAGAAAGAGAAGGGGGGGGAGAGGGGACCACGCCCCTTTCGCACGAGAATGACGTAACGACATTGCACCGCGGCGCGCCGGTGTATCAGCTGGTGCCTGGCACTTCACGTCTTGTCTAGCCGCGAATTTTTTTTTCCTTTATTTCGGGTGTCGCCAGCGACATAACTTATCTTCCATCAAAAAAGAATAGTACGTAAATAAAGATAAATCATTCATTCTTAATTTAAATACGAAATTATTTTTATAAATAACAATTATCCCAGCAAAATAAAAAATAAAAATTATCGACGTAAGAAGTACATAAAATAAACCTTGAAATACATACGAAATTAAAATTTAATAACAACATAAGCAAAATCTGTCACAAAATGTTCAAAGTGGCACAAGACTACGTAAACCAGAGACATCGGGAAAAGGAATCTTCCATGCCGGCATCATTTTCCTGGACTGATTGCGGAGGAACAGGTAAATAAAAAAAATTTGATAAATCAATAAAACTGAAACTGAAATCGGGATATTGTGGAATACGACATCAATGTCCTAACTACTGCGAGCCATACATCTGTTTACGCATCACATGCCGTTGGCAGCCTCGCGAAATTAATTTCGGCGCCAATGCATGCATTTTTTTTTCTGATCTGCCCATTTCAGGAGTTATTTATTATTTATTTATTTTCATTTGACATCTCTCCTTTGTATCCACCCTTTTCCTTGCATTCAGTTTTCGCCAGTTTTCAAATTTGCTTCTCCATTGCATTTCAACGCACAACCAGAACCCAATTTTATTTTATAGCTGTCACTGATGTAAATTATATATACACTCTAGGTTTCCCGGACAAAATTAAATTCCCCAGCAGAAGAAGTGCCGTCCATTTAACGTGACGTACGTGCATAGTTAAATTATGTATTTTATGTTCGTGCGAACTTTTGTTGCTCCGGGTGTTTGTGTCTTGGTATGTGTCGTCCCGGTCGGGGAAGAGCCCCGCGTAGTTTGGTCGGGTGCCGACCTTGAGTAGTGCCGGGACAACATACCGGGATCGAAGCCGCGACCCTCGGCGTCAGCGCTCGAGACTCGAGAACCCCCGTAGGGCAGTCCACCGGGGAGAGTAGTTGGCGAACAATCTTGGGGTGTCTGGTCTGGCCTCTAGCGGCGTCCACCGGACGACGTGAACCCCGGTAGTTCGTGCGTTTGACGTCCGTTGTCCGCGCGGGGGGGGGGGGGGGGACTTTTGGTGGAAGAGCCGATGGAGGGTTAAGTTGGAGACTTGGACGTAGTTATGCGAGCAGCAGCCCCCACCACCCACGCCAACTTGCCGAACTCTGCAGTGGAAGCGCTGAAGGCTGTGAGAGGAGTGGAGGGGAGAGGGGAGATCTTCCACGAAAGTCGTTAATCAAGTCTTTCAGGGACGCGGGAAAGTCTCGGCGGCGGGGGTAGTGGGGTTGTTGTTGCCTTCTCCATCGAGGAGTCGGGCGGCATCTGCGGACTGACGGACGGACGGACGGAAGGGCGGATGATCTGGCTGGACGGACAAAGACCTGGAACTAATCTCACGGCCGGCGGGCGTCCGTGTCCACGTCACTCAAACTCCAGCTCGTGCCGAGGTTAATCCGCGACTAATTAAACAATTTTATATATACATATATATTGGAGTGAAAAACAATATACAGCCGGTATGATAAGACGAGGCGATGACTCATCGGAGAATAACAATAAATTCAACGCTCAGTAACGATTGGGGAGAAGGGGAATGACGTATAAAGTAGGAAGTAAGACTCTTTGCTGTGCGTTTTTTTTTCCGTCGCCATGTTTGTTTCAATTGTGAACCTCCCGTGTGAGTTTTAACTGTGTGCTCTATTATTTTTTATTGTTCAAGAGTATTATTGAGAATTTTGTTTTATTGTTCAAGGGGATTATTAAAGTGTTAAATCTCACTTATAACGCCCATGACGGTCAAAAACTCATTTGTATTTGTATATGTATATTTTTATATCCCGTTGATTTTGGTATACATAAGCATGAGTTGTTAGCTTGGAAACAAATTTTAACGGCCGTGTCGTCCAACGATGCGCTTATACGAGTTATACATGTTAAATATGTCTACTATCACGTTAATTTAATTAGATTTTTTCAATTTGCCAAACGTAAGCAATAAATAAAAATACTGGTCAAAAAATTATTTATCATAGACCAACAAATAGAAAAACACTCAGAAAAATTGTAGAATCCAACAAAAACAAACTGGTCAAAATGTACAATAATTGTCATACAACATGACGATAAATACCTTGTCGATAATTTTAAATAGCGAAAGAGACTTATGCAATTCCTGCAAATGGTGATCGATTTCAAAATCATCTTCGAAAAACAATAATAGAATGTGAAAATAAAAATAAAAAATTAAACAGTGAAAAGTAACGTAATGCGAATCCTAGCGAAGCGGAAACAACGTAAATATACAACGAACGCAGTGAGACGACGTACAAGAAAACCGGAGACATGGTGACGTTTCGGGACGAGACCAGCTGGGCAATCCCTTGTGCGTGATGATGTCAGAAGCTAATTTTTCGAGGCCATAATATAGTCTGTACCAAGCTTAGTTTGCAGTACAGAGAAACTGGCGCCCACTGTTGCCAGATTGATATTTCTCGGATTGTTAACATAAATATTCATATTTCGTATATCATCGAGAATATCAATAAGTGTTAGCATTTTCAAAAATATTTCCAACACCATAAACTAGTGTATTTTAACCGAATTATTAAAATTGTAGACATTCTGCAAGAAAAAATCAACAAAAATAATCACCATTTGTTATTTCACATTATAAACTATTTGTAGCAGTCAGTTACTTTTAATAACAAGAAATTCTATTTATAATGTACTATGATTAAACGGAGCCGAAATTGTTTTGTATTAAATGACACAAACATTTGGATGACATAAATGGTTGAAACCATTTACGTTTTCTTAGAAGTATAAAATTGAATATTATCCGATGATGCTCTTGAGGGATTACAACAAGAAAATGTATTTCCAAACATTCTCATCCCGGATTTAGCTTATCAAAAATTATCATGTTGAGTCTAAAACTTTTGTGCTCTTTGCGTACATCTGCCTAACACACTTACACCAGACACACTTGCACTCGCTTCTGTACACTGATTTGGACATGTGAAGTTATGCAGCTGATCTTTTCAAATCCAATTGCATGCATAAATTACACATGAAATTAATGTGATTGCAATTTTTTTTTTTTTCAAATCTAAACATCCCGACTTTAGACCGCTACAATAAATCCAGGCACGCTTACTCATTTAAATTAAGAAAACAGAAAAGATATCCACGTTCAAGTCGGAACACACATACAAGCACGCGATGACATCGGTAGCATCAGGTGTGTATTTAAATAGTTTGTTCGCGCGTGTAACAGCAGGTATCGTGGACTGGGAAGGAGGGGTGAATGCTCGCCGCGAACTAAGGACAGGGAAAGACGTCCACACGGCTGAGGCGTGGCCCCAGGCAGTCGGCGGGAACCTTAGAGCCGCTCGAGTCGCAACCAGAAACCCGCGCCTCGTGAATAGCTAGGGTTGTGCCCACCCCTGCTCTCCGGTGACGACGGCGAGCTGCGGGAGCGGAGCAGAAGAGGCGTGGTTCTTCCCGTGGCACCGGCTCGCGTTACGGCTCGCTCATGCCGGAGAGGACGTACCGCGGTACCGACGGAGGCGCAACCGAACACCAAGTCAAATACACGGATGTTTGCCTTCCCGCGTTCAATCACCCTACCACGCGTTCGGACCTCCCCCTACCACCCCCGCCCCCCCCCCCCTTCCCGGCGACGTGCGGGAACACGTAACTAACGTGTCGAGTCCATAATTCCTGTATCAGATAAGGTCGTGTTTGCATTTTTGGATTAATTAGTGTTACTGCTGCGTTGTGCGGTCTTTCTTCTCATAAACGCAAATGCAAACAACTTTTAACTCGAAGAAAAAATAATGATTATATACTGAGTATTTTTTTTTTTTTAAATATCGTTGTTTTTCCTGAAGCCCTGCGCATCGTGTTTGTGCCCGGGCAGACGGCGCCCTTATGAACGAGTTCACAGCCGCCATAACCAAACAAATGATTTTTTTGATACACAACCAATTACACACATGTTTATTGACAACCACGGAAATTCAATTGCATTTCTTCATCCTCTAAAACAATACTCATCTTCGCGTTTATCCATTAAAAAAAATTAAACTTACTTACTCTTCTTTCATTACCAAAATTTCAACCAAAAAGTATTTTTAGTCTTTTCCCCTCTTCCGTTTGGCTAACCACCCAATGCTCTTCCTGAAACCAAATTTTACAAATACCCACACGTCAGAAGTGTTCCTACAGGAGACGTTGGCCTACACGTCTAGCATAAACAGCACCGTTACAATACGCACTTCCGTTTAGTTACGTTCACGTCCAACGAATTCAGTTTCATAACAGTAAACTGAGATTTACCAATTGTATCCTACCAATCACATCCTATCACATCCTACCAACCGTATTCTATAGTTTCCTGTTAATTTCATCCTATCGTATCCTTTTATCATTTTACCCTACTGATCTCCAAGAAGCTATATTTACCAGTGTTCCTTTTCTCGATGTAAGCTACCGAAACCGACCAAGCAGAATACTCCACTGTTCCATTTTACAATGTAACCTACTGAGCTCAACCAAGCAATATATCCATCTGATTACAGCCAAGTAGTGTACACCGACAATGTGGGCCCATTACCACAGCAGAGAGACATAAAGTCACAAGTCTCGTTCGTAACACAAATCTCGTTTGTAGTATAAAAACGGTGCCCCGGCGCCAGGGTGTAGGGTATGAAGCCGTGAACCGACAGCTATTTTGAATTGTAACAACTATGGCCCCCTTATATGGCATTCACCTTCAACTGTGACCATAACCTTGACCCCGGCCGATGATGACCTTTTGGATGACCTTATACCCGTACACCATCAATTTTTCGTCTGCTGGAGGCCACCATATTGTTTTCGTCTTCTTGGGGTCACCAGAGGTCACCATCATGTTTCCGTCTGCTTGAGTTTCGCCATATTGGTTTAAGTAATGTCCACCATATATTTTTTTTCTGGAGGTCACCATCTTGTTTCCGTCTGCTTGAGTTTCGCCATGTTGTTTTATGTATTGTACACCATATAGTTTTCTTCTGCTGGAGGTCACCATTTTGTATGATATAATGTTTGCCATCTTTGTTTCTGCTGTTTGTTCCTAGAGTGCGCCAGTGTCGTCTCATTGGTGTAAGATCGATGATCCATTACCTACAAGTGTTGTTAACACCCTTATATACATAATATATTTAATTATTTTGTAAAAAAAAATACATTAGGAGCGAAGTGTTTCCAACCATGTCAAACTGGTGTGGAAAACTTACGGCCATCGACACATATCCCAGACTAAGAATGAAATAAAATATATTCGGACTTGTAGTTTTATTAATACGAAGGAATAATATCAGTACCTTTTTGAGGCTGAGCCGTCATATTTGTTTTAAATACTTGTTACTAGAAGTGCTAGTGGCGCGCATTGTACATGTCATTTGCTTGAGTGCGCTGCCACCATCTTTGTTTTCCATGCTTTCTACTAGGAGTTCTAGTAAAGGTACAGACGACACCACGGACGCGGTGTCGACCCACAAGCCAAGAAGGAGATTGTACTCTATGGTTATCCGCGTGAAGGCGTGCGCATATATCGATGGCCTGCCGCGGCGCGAATCTGAGTCAGCGTTGCCATTTATGCGGTAATTAGATGATTCACGCTGGTTTGCTGGTTTATTAGTTCATTCCAATATCTTTATTTTTCCGGTTTCTTCGCTTGTGACGTCACTCTTAACTTGTCTATATTAACATTATAAAGAGAGTGTGTGAGTTATTTTTATTTTTTATGCAGTGAACCATAAACAGTACCTACTGGACCAGTTTCAAAACTTAATTCCCTGTTATACATATAAATAAATCGTAACGGAAATAAACTGAGTTATATATATAAATTAGTGTGTTTATTTAATATATAGTAATACTTTTAACTAAATCAAGATAAAAATGTCCGAATTGACTGAACTGTGGATTACAAGTTTGTATAGTGTAATAAATCTCTACTCCAACGTCGACTATGTTACCTCATTACCGTGTGTGAAATACCGTTTTTGTCCATACTGTACAATGTCAAGCAGACCAAGTGGACAGTGTGAGGAACAGAATATGCGAGCCTTCTAATGGTGTATCAATGGGTTGGACACTTTGCTTTAATTTAGACATCAGGTTTTGTAGTGACATTTGCATCATCAAAACTAGCCTTGTCAAAAATCTTTATCCACGCGTAACTGTTTCAATAATATTTGAATTTATGTTCAACAGAAAGTTTTTTTCCCTTTAAAAACACAATGGGAATCATTTTAAACTAGAAACCTTGAAAATTAAACAAACAATCGAGGACGAAATACGTTAGAGAGAGGCTAGAAGACTAAAGCGTTTCACTTCGCCTCTGGCCATGTATCATCAGTGAAAGGGCTAATGCTTGCCTACCTGTAGTTTTGCCGGTCGTAAATTAAAAACAAACACGCGCGTATTTACGCAGGGGTCCGGTTAACTGCGAAACACATGAATTACGGACTCGGAAAGTTGTTTGGATACGTACTCACACGCTGGATCATAGAGCAGCGCTTCGAACCAGCTTAATGTGACTGCGAACAAGATGAAACTTTTGGAACGGAATACTTGATTTATTAAAACGGTGCGCAAATACGCTTGGGCTTACTCAACACTAAACAAATCTGAAATTGATTTGTTTTACTTTAAAGCCTAGACACAAATAATTTAATTTTAATCGCGACGCCTTGAGCTAAACCAACAGAAGTTCAAGTCATCAATACGTAAATCGGTTTATTACAACTCACTGCGCTTTTATATCCTGAATAATTTTATTTTGTTATCCCTTTCACAACGTTTAATGCGTTTGGTTTAATTCACACGTTCCTACCTTCGCTTATCTTTAAACACGTGGGGAAAATGGCCGACTTCAGCCAATGTCAAATTTGACATTCCCAGGCCTCGCAGATAGTAGTTGCGTGGACACAATTCAGTTAAAAAAATTACAGCACAAATGAACACAGTGGGCTGACAACGAAGATACAGTTGCAACAGAAAAAAAAATTACCACGTGCAACACAGTGACGCACAGACGAACCCAAAGAAGAAATCAAACAGATAATCTGGTAAACACGACGTCAGCACAGTCTAACACAGTGGGATTTCTAAGACAAAACAGTTGCGTCGTTTCGGAAACTGACATCTGCTCCCGCCGTCAGGCACAAACAAACTGAGCCGAGCAATGGCATAAATGTCCATTCAATAACTTAAAAATAAACCTTTCCCGTTGCAATAATCTTTCAAATAACGATTTGTCTGTAAAGTTTTCACCGACTACTACTTAATTGATAAATAAATAATTTAACAATTCCTCCGTCCCCCAAGCTAGCTGTGTCAAACGTGTCATACAAGGATATTTATTCCTCCCGCTGAGTTTTGCCTTTATCCACGTGGTATAGTATGTTTTATACCTTATAAATTTAAAAGTCACCGAAACTATCGCATTCTCTAGGAAGTATCAGTTAACCAAACCGACTTTCAAAAAAAATGGGGGGGGGGGATAATAGCACAATGCTGGTTGATATTGTTAGTATTTAGCCTTAAACTGCTTTTAACGGAATCACATCGGACATAAATCGGGAGTAAACGATTTTAGAATATAATTATTTTGATTTTGAAGGTAGCACTTTGTCAATTAAAATATTTATTTAATGTTCTATTACTAAAATATTTCCCTTTTTTCCAAAACTACTAAAAAAATTCCGTTACCAAAACTTTGTAAATATATTTCGTGTTTAGGAATTAAATCGAAGCTTAGCGTCGTTCACAAAATTATTTCAAGGGCACGGCTTTGACTTTAGCGTCATGTTTTTTTAATTAAATTTAGCAGTCACGAATATGAATGGGAAAGGGAAAGAGTGTAGCTCATCGCAACTGGATGCCACCGGAATTTTTTTTTTTCCTCCTCCTTATCTCGTTTTAAATGCACCCGCGAATACCAGCGCTGTGCTGGTGGGATGGTAAAGTGCCTCCAAGGACGCCGTGTCTATTTCTGAGCCTCCATTCATGAATAAACACTGCTTGAATCACGTTGTCGTCATCCTACCCCCCCATTCCCCCACCTTTTTGACCCCTTCAGTGGCTTTCTGCGCGTTCTGGCACTGATCTCGGTTTGCAGATTGTCGCCGACATTGAACAGTCTTGTACCAATGCGTGAGCCAGACGCTTGCAAGAGCAATGGAGACACTGTCATAAATTTGCTACTTGATTTTTCAACCTTATCAAAGTAGGCCTTAATCTTAAACGAACCACTCAGAATTTGAAGGAAAAAAATTATAAATTTCTTCTGATACAATTCTTCTTTCTATTAGAACTTAACATCTTGTCGACAGCAAAGTCTTTAGAGAACCAATCTAGGAAATTGAGGGAGATATTAGCCGCGACCTGTTAAAGGAAGAATTTATGGAATCATTTCCAGAATTTAGAGAGGGGGGGGGGAACAGAACTAAAGGATGACTGACCGGAATTATAAACGGGGTACTCCGGTATGAGGGTTAAGTGTCTTAATTACTGCGCCGTCTCTCTTCTTACAGATAGATGTAAGCATAATCAACGTAGGCTCCACTTGTGTATTCCTAGAAATTGCCACAAGCCAGTGATGTGCTAGGAATTCAATGACGAATCCTTGTAGGCTTACGTCAACCATTCCGCCATAAAGTTGTTCGCATATTAAGTTTTTATGATTATCTTAAATACAACCACAGTAAATATTGCACTGGTCATTTATAATTTTATTCTATTACAGTCAAGCAACTTTCATAACATTTGCAACTAGGAAAACACAGAAAGACGTGGCGATCAACAGAACAACTATATTTATACTGGGTCATTCGTAGGTTCATCACATCTTTCTATTGGTGGATTTTAGTCTTCTGGCAAGATCTGTGAAATGTAACTGTTTTCAGTTTAAATAAAATTAATAATGTTTCATAAATTAAAATAACAATAAAAAATCAACTAATGAGGTTTATTATTAAATTTCTTTTCTCAACACAATAATTACACTTTATACACATTGCACATGATTTATGTCACAAACATAAATAAGAAAATGAATAAATGTAGGCTTCACCGTAATGAACCGTTTTCTTGCTGTGCAACACACTTCAGTGTACTTAGAGTATGAACAGTGTTTTAAAGTTGGTATATGTCTGTACGAAAATATCACGGCACAGACGAACACTAATGTTTTTTTTATTTGCTAATTCTTTTCACGGACTTCGCTGTTCTGTATATTCAAATTAACATGAAATCGGCTGATTTTCGCTTGTTTTTCTTTTGTGTGTTCGTATGACCATAAAACAATTTTCAATTAATCTTACACTTGCAAGAATCATTCAAATAAGGCTTATGAATAAATATAAATATATATATATATATATTTATATATAAAGGAAATTTCTCAAGATATCAATGATTAAATCACATGTGAATGCATTGGGTTAGATATTTACAATATTACTTTAAGTTGGATTTATTTTAAATCGATTAAATAGTGCACAGACACGCTATAATTTTCTGCAATAAAGCAACCAAAAGTTATCAACTGGCGGTATTTTTTTAGTGCCACATACATCAAAAATCGCGTTTTATTTGGATAGATTCAAATGTTTAAGTACGAAACATACAGGTCTGGCAAACCCACGTCAAACAGTAAAAGAATGCACTAGACTTTTATCGTACGCCAACTGAACAAACAGTCGAAACAACAAGCGCGGGCCTTTAGGTGGCTGAAAACATATTCACTGGGGGAAAAGGAAAAGAAGAAAAAAAGGATTTTAGTGAGTGAGCGCTCACTGTTCTTTTGTGGTTTTATTTACTTGTTCCTCTCGTTATCTCTTCAAACATATCCTGTTGCAGGAAAGACCTGTGCGATGAGGGAAAAAAAATAAAACTTTCATGATACGTATCCACACAGCATACGAATAAAAAATTCCCTTTGACTAAAATTTTAAGAGCCCCATACAAAACAAAACCTGGCGAGGGATCGTATATTTCACATCACAAAAGGCCACATAAAGCTTTCATACGTGTGGATCCAGCAAAATAAAATAAAGCTGAAGGTAATGTTTAAATAACAAACTAAACGCGCTGTAGAGTATAATAAATGGCGCGATATACCCGTAACTCTTGGTATTAATCTTTGTACATTGTAATTTGTATTTCGAACACTTTCATGAAGACAGTCAGGGGTTCCTGAGCTGCTATTTCCTGATGTTTAATATTCTACAGTTAATTTATTTTGTTTGATTTTAAATGCAATGTAATAACGAAGCAATGTTAATAAACTGTAAGGTTTACGCCGTCATCAAACATAAAGTTTCCTTCGGAGATAGTGAATAAAGAAAGTACATGATTACGGTTCAATTTTATTGCAATTGGTGGCATAAAGGCCAATGGAAGTAACAATTGGTTAAAGCCATATTCAAGTGTTTTATAAAACTGTAAATAAAAACACAATCTGAAGTGCTCTTTAAATTATAAATGCAATGGGGAATTTGGATTAAATGCAGTTTTTTTTACCTACGCTATTGCAATCGGTTTTGACATACGCCATCAGTCTGTTGTACCTGATGACGAGAACAGAATATCAGTTCCCAAAACGTCGCAACTGTTTTCAGTGGAAACCGTCTGTGTTTGTCAGTGCTATCATTTTGTTGTCCATAGTACTTGTTTATCTTCATCGTTGTGTTTATATGTTTGCTGCGTTGTCCAGGTTTGTTTTCTGCCTGCAATTAATCTGGATCTTCGTTGTTAGCACACTGTGTTCGTCTGTGTTGTTATATTATTTTTTATGACTAAGTTCCTTCAGCGGAGTTCTTGTGCTGTCTTATATTTAGAGGTTGGATATTTTTTGTCCGTGCTGTCGTCATTGTGTTGCCTATAATACTTCAGTTTCATCGGTGGTTTCGTTTGTCCGACATCAGCCGATTTAGTCTTGTTTTATATGCATTTTTTATCTTCATATTTTTTATTTTATTTTTTATTTTTGGAAATTTTCCATCTCAAACAGTGAAAAATTGCAATGACGTATGTCCAAAAAAAACTGCATTAAATAATCTGAAGTGTTTTGTGCGTGGAAGGAATGTTATTCGTTAATACATCGTATAGCAAATTTTATGAACAGAGACCTGAAAAATGTGCGATTCATTTAGCAATAGGCTATGATTCCTCTACATATACCTTTAATCTGCTTGTGCTATTGGCTCACTGTTAATCTGGACGACTTTCGGCCAATGAGAAACCCTCAACCAAAGAAATATCGAATCGAAGGCAAACCAGTTGAGACGACTTACAAGTCAGCAACCAATGAACTGGCGTTATCTGCTCGAGTATACAAGGACTGTGTAGTCTACCCTGAAGGACGTCGAAACCGCGGAATTTTTCTGTCTGTATTTATGAAGCAAAATAACAAACAGAATCCTTAAGGGTGCCGTTTTCTTCATAATTTTGCTTCTATAATGTCGTGTTTTTACTTATGTTACTAAACCAATTTATAACACAATTAGGATTTTTAAATATGTTTATTTATTTGTTTTGGGAAACTTAACAATTATTTTATATTTTAATCCTACCATGAACCATTAACATGTAATCGTATGGTAGGGTATTCAGTTTATATTGTACCGTTTGCATGTAGTTCTTTACCATACAATCAACTTATTATTAGTACTATAATAAATCAAGATAAATGTTGTTTCCCAAAATCGTTCTAACATTAATTGTTTTTAAATGTTTTTTAAACATTTTTTATATTTGTGAACAACATTCTTAAAATAAAGTGTTTTACATCATAGTCTACAAACTAACTGTTAATTCAAAACTGTATTCTGCACGATTGCGTGATCATACTTTATGCTAGATTTGAAACATATATTCACCTTTATGTTTCTCAAAACAACTAAATAAACTTTTATATTTTTAGTAAAACCAATATTAAAATTTAAACATAGGTATGTTATTAATTTTTTTAAAGTCAAAAACAAAAAAACACGAAAAATAGAAGAATTTAGAAACCATTCGCACCAAAATTATTTCTTGGTACTGGAGAAAACTGAGTGGTATTCATCATTTATTGTTAATATTAACAGAAAAAATAACTATCTTTCGTTCCGCTTACAGAAATAAAAAATTATGACAAATTTTTAATCATCAATCACTGGGTAGATTTTCCTAACAATAAATTTTATTATTTTGTTATGAGTAAAAATTCACTTTTTTTTTCATTGGGACTTTGCTTCGAGACCCCAGAGTGTTTCGATGATGGAACAAACAGGGGGGGGGGGGGGGGGTTACCCAGTTTTTGTTTTGTAGACCACCATAATTTTTATATTCGATAGAACAAGAAACTTAGAATTCCGTTTGATTTTTTTTTGTTAAATTTTTCACACGTTCTTTTACACGTTAAAACTTGCAGGGCGACAATAATCGTCAAATTCGTCACGCTGATGGCAGTTAGATTTCCCAACGCGCCTGACAAATCTGATCATTCTAGCTGACCTATAAGTGTGCCAAAACAAAAAAAAAAGTGGGAATAATAAACATTTTAAAAATAAGACAATCCAATTTTTGCAATGTACAACCGAGGAAGAAACGACAAAAAAAAAAAAATCATAGGATCAAACTTGTGGAACTCTCTCTCTTTTTTTTTTTTTTTTTAAATCATACGACCGCCTGGGCCACCTCTCGCTTGTGCATGCTACTTTCGGGGCTTTATTCGACGCGGACCTCCCTCGCTCTCTCTCGCGATAGCCGTCGAACTTGATCGGCAAGGAGGTTGTTCCCGTCGGTGCGCCCGCTGCCGCGCCCGTATCGCTCGCCGGTTATCTGTGCGGGAACACCACATAACTTAGAAAGTCACAACTTAGAACTGTCATGACTTAGAAAACTTGGAAAAATCCACGTAACTTAGAAACAAATAACTTAGAAAGATCATAACTTAGAAACACACAACTTAGAAACACACAACGCAGAACCACACAACTTAGAACTGTCATAACTTAGAAACACGTAACTTAGAAACACACAACGCAGAACCACACAACTTAGAAACGTCATAACGTAGAAAGTCATAACTTAGAACTGCCATAACTTAGAAAATTCTAAGTTATGTGTTTCTAAGTTATGACAGCACCCCAACTGTGCTACCCCCCTCCCCTCCTTCAAACCCCCCTCCAGTGACGTGGTGGTCAACTCCTGCCGGCCTGAACACGTAACCTTCTCGTCTGGCAGCAACACTCCCACCTACTCACCTACACCATTCATATATATTATTTTATAATTTCACTAATTATATAATTAATTGCAAAACTAGATGCGAGAATATGTATATATATATATTTTTTTACAACAGTGAAAATTGTACCATTTATTTACGTGAAATACTTAAGAACTATTCATCATCTGAAGAAGAAGTTTCCTAATTTATGATGAACACAATTTGTAAGTCCACACAGAAATTTTGTCAGTGACAGAAGTTAAAGCAATTTCAATTCAGTTATTGTTAAAAAGTTTTAATTAATTAGTATACGAGAACTGAGGGAATGAGTTTTTATTGGACACACCAATAGGCGTAAAATGAAGAAAAGAAATGAAAAACACAAAGTAATAATTGCTGAGTTCGTTTGCCAGACGATTTAGAACATTGTTTTTCTTTGCAGTACTAAAATAATTTTTTTTTCAACAGAGTTATGAAAGAGGTTCCTTGTAAAACGTAAAGAAATGTATGTAGTTTTATTTACAGTGTGCACGCACTAAACGCGCGGTGATCTATGCGCCAGCTCGTCAGCCGCAACTCGTGCCACGCCCCTCTCCACACAGCGTCTCCCTTCGCCTCCTCCCACCCCCCTTCAACCCCTCAAGCAGGCAAGCGGCTAATTGCAGACCGTCCAGAGCCGCTGCTTATACGGCGCTTCCACTCCGGCTGGGCGGTGCTGTGTTCGCTGCAGCCGATACACATTGCTTGCGCACCGTCGATCCACGGCCGAGTGCGGCATTACGAAACATACCGCGTTTAGATCGGACCGACGCGACGTGTCATTTAGTGTTTTCGATAGGTATATTCCATACATTTCAATTCGGATGCATTCCACAGTCACGTGTTATAAAATGCCTTAAAAAACTATTATATCTTATATATAGCCACAGAATTAAAAAAGGCGGCACATTTTAATACAATAAAAAATTTCGGTATCCGATATTGGGGTCGTGACGTCACGAATTCAAGATGGCGGCGAATATAATTCAGAACGTCTGAATTCAATATGGCGGTTGCGACGACAAAAAAAAATCCAAGATGGCATCGATTACTTACTGTCTTCTCACTCCGTCTGCGACTGCAAGACCGGGTATTATATGCTGTGCTAAAAATATTAATTTAAAAAATGTCGAAAACACACGTTTGTTGATATATTATAGGTTAAAATAAATTTAGGGCATCCGTCATTTCGTTATCTTCGGTTTTTTTTTATTTCCTTTCAGTATACAAAATCGAATACGAACAAGGTAATCATGCTTGTGTGCAGTTACGAGTCAGGTAGCCGTTTTGAAAACGAAATCAGCCAGTTCAATCACGATCGTAGTCGGCAAGTTTTCTCCCGGCGTGCCTTCCGGCACGGACGAATGCAAGAAATAAATAAACTAACTCTACAATGAAACATATAAATCGTGTTTGCTCCTGTTCTGGTGGAAAGTTTTTTTATTTCCTGCGAGAAGTCCCATGCGGATGGTGTGGTGGACACAATAACGTTGCAGAAGTTTTCCCTGCGATATACCGTTTCCTCTCCAGGCTTTATTCCAACTTTCCCTACGCCCAAAGCGCAGTTAAACTCATTTCATATTCTGGCTGTTCGGAAACGAATAATCTTTCCCTTTTTGGAAAATATGCTACATAGTTCCCCAGCCAAAGTTCAAGCTAACCCCTCAGTTTCTAAGAGTACGCCTACATCGTAGCACTACATCATTAAAACTGCCAAGCTTCCCAAGTTATTTAAAATTTCACGAATGTTTAAATGCATATAAACTAAACGTACATAGTTTTTTTTTTAATTTTACCCTCAAATTACTACCTCGGTGGTCTCAGGTCATGAGTTAAGTTTTACCTTGGGCATGGGAGTTTATTTTCTGGATCAGAGCTAGACTTTGCAAATGTGGTCATAAACAAGTCAACGTCACGTTTTTACTGGCGGATCGAAAGAGAATTTGTCAGCTGTTTCATAAGTAATTGTCATTCGTTTGAGAACTTCATTACGAAGGGTCAATTACACACAGAAAATATTTCTGTACTTAAAAGATTCCTTTGGAAACCAGTTGCCACGAAATAGTTTGTAATAACACAAAAAAGAAATTGTCACTATGTACAACACGTGGATAAAGTTATTTTTACATATATGAAATACGCTTCCCGAGATAATACTGAGTATTTCTTACTAAAATTAGTACATGATTATATATTTAATTTGATTTTACATTCAACTATTTTCTTAAACCATGGAAAATAAATAAAATATTCAATAATTGGGCTTAATTTTAATTTATTGTGCTTATTAATGTGCGCAGTTAATAGCGTAAACCTAATCAGGGAACGATATACTTTACAAATAACTTTAAAAATTGGCGTTACAGGGACAACACAAAGCATAAAGGCCCGGGAAAGAATTCAAAACCAGTATTAATACGAATACTAGTTTGTAGTGATACAGTTGTTTTCATGTTAATGCACATACTAAGAAATATATGTAATTTTACATGATGTTGAATATGCAAAAAACAATTGCTTCAGAGTAGGCATAAAGCAGAAACTTGTATAATAAGGTTTATTTTTAGCGTCACCTTTAATTTTACTACACGTGAGAATGATTCGCTGTGGCAAGCTCTTTAGCATGCTGTAAATCCTCAGGGAACTGGACTGCCATAACGGGTATCCTGAACCTCAAGGCAAGATGCGCTAACCACAACATTACGCCATGAAACGGGGAGGGGAAAAAAAAAGTAATCGCTAATCTAGCGTTTATTAGAAGCCGCGACGGTTATTTGGACGGCGGAAGAGCCGCTCCTACTCGGCTCGCGGGCGTCAGCCAATCAGATACGCGCGGAATGCGGCGTGGGGCCCGGCAGGACGGAGAGGAACCGCTGGTTAAGGAAACGGTAAAAGAATCGATACTTTTGTGCATCGAGTATCTTTATTTCCATACCGATACTTCCATAATCGATACTTTCCAACCGACATTTTACTCATGTGAGTATGTTTCGTATAGAATAATAAATACATCTTGTAGTATTAAAACAAATAATATTTTTTTATTTTTTTATTAGATGCTTCATAATAATTATTTTCGAAGGGAGGTAGTACATTAACAAAGAAACGAATCGGTTTATCAGCGAAAAGACTATTGTTTTGGAGTGATTGCTCAGAGGAAGAATGGGATACGAACTTTTGGCGTGGAGTAGTTTTCTTTCGATACAGATAATTTTGCACTCGATACTTTCACTTGTATGAGTAGATATTGTATAGATTAATCATAAACAATAATGTTTCAAAATTTTTATTAAAATAATTCTAAAACGTATATTTCCGAAGGTATGCAGTACTTTATCGAAGACACGGAACAGGTGATCAACGAAACGATGTACAACGGAAGAGTGGGGAAGTAAAATTGTATTTATTTCCAGTAATGGGCAGCTTTGTCATTTCATGTCATGTTCATTTTTTTTTATTTCGGGGTTGTTTTTAACTGATTTTTTAAACAAAAGCAGTGATTTATTATTGCTTTGTTCCGCTTATAATTATTTAACTTGAAAAAATAAACGCTAATTTTTCGAGGAAAAAGTATCGAAGCCTCGAGGTATCGATACTGTTCGATCACGTATACGATACCGTCTCCCTGCCGCTGGTTAAGGGCCCTGGAGCTCCGACCAGGATGAATGCCGCCGCAGCCGCTAGATTAAAATAAAAAATTCTTTAACATAACTAAAACTAAGTGTATTTTGGAGTGGTCCGGGTTAGGGAGGGACCTAGGTGCGTCTCAGGCCGAAGCCTATACGCCTTGTCATGCTGGGATTAGCCATGCTGGGAGAGGGTCGCATGCATCATGTGCTAGGAGGGAATTGGCCAAACATGGAAACAATTGGCGCCATGACTAACTCCCTTCACTCTTAAGAGGCCACTCCAGTGTTTCAGGGGCACTACGCAACCCGCGTTTACCTCATAAGCTTCAATGCTATTTTCATTTTTCTTATAACTTATTAACTAATATAGATTTCGAAATGATGCTTGCTTGAGATGTAAGACAACGATGCTCTTATCAAAGCCCCTTTCTTCAAAAACGTGCATAAATTATGGTTCAAACCTAGACAATACACTTATGCATATTAGTAAAGATTAGTTGGGCGGCCGCTAGAGGGCAGGCACGATGCGGCGGAGAAGACCGAAGAAAGCCGAGCGCGCTGACCTCCGACAAGGCGGGCCTGGAATTCGGGCGGGGGCGGGACGCAGAATCCATCGGGAGGCCGTCAGACCCTTAATGGCCGCGCCTTAGCTCAAGATATGCCAATACAACTGTCAAAAACAAGATTGCTCACAGGCAGAAATCCATCAGACATATGCGTCTGTTGAAATGGCGAAGTATGTGATATTTTGGTGTACATAATATATTTCAGTGTTCTTGTAAAAATAATTTCAAACACTGACTGCAACGAAACTGAAAACATTGTTGGCAAAATATTCTGTTCTTTAAATGATTCATGCAATGAGGAATTTTGATTTAATACAATTTCTTGGACGTAAGTTATTGCAGTTTGTGCACCTTTTGTCATGGGAAAAAATTCATAAACGTAACAAAAGAAATAAAAAAACACGGAACGATAGCTTGAATCAGCTCTATGTAAAAAAGATAAACCCAACGATGAAACTAAACAGGTATTAGGTACAACACAACGACGACAGCACAGACGAACACATTCACACTTAAATATCAGACAACACAAGAATTCCATGGAAGGAATGAAAAATAAGGCAAAACATGTTATAACCTTGCAATTTGTGCTATAAGCTTCTGCCGTGACAGCGTGGCGCGTCATCAAATAACCAATTGAACGTCGGGACTGTATGCTATCTCAGCAGCTCGGAGATATATGTTTTTCCTAACCTAACTAAAACTTAGTGTATTTTGGAGGGATCCGGGTTAGAGAGGGACCTAGGTGCGTCTCAGGCTGAAGCCTATACGCCTATTCACGCTGGGATTAGCCATGCAGGGAGAGGGTCGCATGCATCACGTGCTAGGGGGGGATTGGCCAGCCATGGCAGCGATTGGCGCCATGACTAACTCCCCTCACTCTTAAATCTAGACTATAACTAGAGATAGGTTGGGCCCAGGTAAAACCTGCATAGACACAGGGAAAACCCTGGGCACATTAATGCGGGATGCAAATTGGCATGCATTACGTGTAGGAATTTACAGTAGACAGAGGATGGTCTGGATGAAGTGTTGGACAGAGTAGAAAAGTGTCTACCATGCGGAGGTTGGGCACTTGGACTCCCAAGTGCCCTACCCCCGCATGGTAGACTCTTTTCTACTCTGTCCAACACTTCATCCAGACCATCCTCTGAGCCCCGCCCAGCGCCGGCGGAAACGACCGAAGGAGGCCGAGCGCGCCGTCGCCTCGACCGCGCTGCTGCCTGGCGGCCGGGGGCTGGAACACCGCGCAGTGCCTATTAGCGGCTGGAACCGCCGCCCTGTTATTAGCGTCGAGGCGCCAATCTCTTGCTCCGTGGGTTGCGCCCTCGCGAAAGAAAGCAAAGGGGAAGCTACACAGGCGTGCTCTAATTGACGATATTGACAACTTGATCCAGCGTACTTCTCTGCGGTGTTAAACATATTGGATTATCTGCGTAGCCCAAGGCTCACGTCAGGTTGTTTTTTTTTTTTTTTTTAGCTAATTATTATTTTCTATTAGAACATCATCATGACTGGAGATCCGGAAATCTCGCTTGATTCATCTGGCCTCAGGGTAGAATTCAAAATTATAGGTGTGCTCGACCCATGTTTGCTTTCCCATTGGTTTATTTCTACAAAGAACAGTAGCTAAGAACGTTCACTGCGAAGCGAATTGTTTCGTAACATTTCTAGAAAATTATTGGAATTTTTAAATCTACATATATTCAAATTTAAGGGCGATTTAGTGTACAAATGTGTATTAAATTTTTTTCTATACAAATGTAGGAGGGATACCATTGTTATGGGAAACATTTTTTACCACTGTAAGGTAAATAACTTCTATTCCGTTTTAAGAAACGTTCAAAAAAATTTCAAGTGTTTACTCTTAATATGAAAAACTTAAAACTACCACGAATAAAGTATATTTGGCTGTAACTGTTTTAACTACTCCATTTTGAATAAGTACGGAAGGATTTTAAAATAGTCCAACTAAATGACACTGTCTTGCAATAGTTTTTAACGGTTTAGTATTTTATAGAGTAAAGTAAATTCCGTACGAATTTACAAAATATTAACATATAAACAGAAGTAAGAAAACATATTCTGCTGAAACCCATTATGTTTAAAAGAATCTAAAAGAAAAGAAAATATATTTCCTTTTATTGTTTTATTACTGTTCAGACGATATTTAATTACTATCCTATTTCTTTGCACAACATTATAAAATATTCACTTTTAAAAAGTTCCAAAAAAAATTATTTCTTCACAACTACTAAATAAAACTTGCATTCTACGAAATTAAAAGGCCTACGATTATTATCAAACAAAACAATTAATAAACATAATTTCAAATAATTTTAATATTTTAACTAAAACACGAAAAAAAATATGACATATAATTATATAACTAAACGCTTGTTGTGTATTAGTGAAAATTTTAACTTTAAAGTATGAATTGAAGAAAAATAAACGTAAAATGACCTTATTTATAGGGTAAAATCTGAATGAGCATCTCTAACTCAAAGCTTAATAAATTAAATGGAAAGGGGTGAGAAGAATCCAAGATCTGCCACAGCCTCCAGCCCAGCCTATTGTTATGCCTGTATAAACAGTCTGGAAGGGTCTGTTTCCTGCAACCATATATTTGTCTCGGCGTACTGCTGTGGGTGGCTTTACAGCGTGCTTGAGGGGATGCGAGTGTTCTTCCAGGTTAGCTTCTGCCGGTAGTTCGTGTTATTCTTTCCCTGCGGGATGGGGGATTGATAAAAGTGAGTAACTGCCCCTCCCCCACCTAAAACCGCGTGGTCACTGTACAGAAGCTGTTACAGTATCAAGGATCGGGGATGCTGTGTGATATAGCACGCGTCTCTGCATCTGGCGCGAAGGGGTTGTAAGGCTTGCGTATTTCACGGTCTGCGCCGGTTAGCACCCTTCGTCCCTTTTTTCCCCCTCTTCAGACTTACAGCAACCTTTGACCCTGGGAGCAGGTGAATTTATACCACCCGCCTCTGAGACATGACTGGGATCTCCAAAACTCAGTGTTTTCTCGTGCACGTGGTATCAATTCAGACATTACGGCACAAAGTGTCCACTCATCTATGACGTATTTACACACAAAAAAAATATTCAACCAACATCAGTGCTCAGAGAATTTCCAAAAGGTGTTGTGTACCGTTCCAGGTCATTATTGTATATTTAAGTTCCACATGGTTAATCTTGCCGAATGTTTGAGTGGTTGAAACTTCATAAGACTTTTTGCATAATTAGCTGCGGCAAAGTTGCATTGTTAACGTTTTCGTGCAATATTGATAAGGATAATGTAATGAAATATAAAACTGGAACTATTCTGGTTTAAAGTTACTTCTACTGGTCACCATGTGATATGGTTTAGTTATTTTCAGGAAAAAAATATATATTTTTTTACCTAGCCTTTTAAAATCCTCACTATTTTTAATGAATTTTAAAGGCTAAATATTATTAAATAAAATTTTCTGAAATATTTAAAACCGTATCACGCCGTAGCCACCAGCAATGCTTTGAAAGCGCCAAAATTTCATATATTTATTCCATTTTGTTCTCCTTATCCATACTGAACAAGAAAGTTAAAAATTCAACATTACCAGGTAATTATGCAAAAAAAATAAGTATGAACAGTATATTTTGTTGAAGTTTGGCACCCAAAGCTTTTTTCGGTAAAATTAATTATTTTGTTTTTACTTGATTATTATTTTAAGGTTATTAAAAAAACTATTTTTACAGAGGTGTGGTTCATTCGGTCACTGTTGAACAAATTACTTAAATTTAAATATTATTTTATACTTATAAGTTCATACAAACTAGACAGAGTGTTTATTATTTTTTAAATATAATTTTTTAATTTAATTATAAAACACTAGAATTCAATAAACTGGATTTTAATGCTTTTTTTTATTTCATTGACAAGAGATTCCCTTAATTTCACAAGCTTATTATAAACAACTATAAAAAACTGTATACAGACATGAGTACTGAACCACTTAAGGGGAGAATAAACACGTGCACGGATATCAAATGGCAAAGGGGGACGAATAAAAATGTAGACACAGTTTGTTTACGTCGATCGGCTCCAGGTCTCGACGGATCAAGATTCCTTGTCAAGCGACGTGTCTGAAATCCTCAATCGGCCTGCCTGCAAGCCATAAACCGGAGTGGCGGTGATGCACAACTCAATGAAGTAGGGCCGGAGTACTGCCAATCCTACATGGCCTTTAAAAAAAACCGCAGAAACAAAATTGTGTATAGTAAGTTATTTTATCAATAAAATGTAGTTAAATTCGTGCTATGGACAGTACGTTCATTTTATGAAATATGAATTTTTTTTAATTTTAATAATTTCGAATTTTATTGAGCTATATTGCATGTGAGTAATAAAATAATTTGTCTAGATCGCCGACCGAGTCACGTCTGAATAATAAAATAATTAATGATTTTCTAGACGTTTCGGCGTGCCTTGTTGTGGCCATCTTCACGGGCGCTTGAAAACTGTCAGTCGAACAAAAATTTGGGCTTAAAAACAGGAACCAAGAAGTATTATATGTAGAGACCCGTGAATTTCGCGGATTCATTTCGTGTTATGCTAAAATTCAAATAATTATACCTTAGTGCTGCTTCTGCCATTGGTTCTCTGTTAATCTGGAGGACTGAGGGCCAATTAGAGACCCTCACTCATAGAAATGTCGAATCACAGGCCACCCAGTCGAGACGACTATCACAAGTCAACAGCCAATGAACAGTTGGCATTTTCCCGAGTGTGTAGAGGATATTGGAGTCTATCCTGGAGGTCATTGAATCCGCGAAATTCACGGGTCTCTAATTATATGTATTTATTTATATATATTGGAAGCATGCTTGTAAACTTGGTTGTGGTTTCAGCTGCCAGTGCTGTGTATGCTGCTGAAACCAGTGGCGGAACTGAGCTGTGGTCGCTGCTAGCAGCGCTGGAGTGGGAGCTCCGCCGGCGAACATAACAGGCGTAGCGCAAAGCCGACTCGAACGACCCCTGGAAGGCCAGCGCCGAGAGCGTTGCGCGGCAACGTTGTAATCGCCAGCTGGGGAAGTGTTTTCAAGTGCGCTAATTGTCTCTCCCCCTTCTCTCCCTGTAGGAGATTAAGCGCAGCTCCTTGCTCAACAGGCCTTGCACGTGAAGTGGCTGGGGGGGGGGGGACGGTAGTGATTTACGCCCCAGACCGCAATGCGCCATGCATTGTCCCGTCGGCGAAGACCGGCGCCTGGAGATACCGCCGCACACCGACTATACCCTCTTCGAACACAATGCCCGGCCCGAGGAAGGAAGACCGTCTTAAAGAGGGGGTGGGGTGAGGTGGGAGCAAAAAAACAAATTACTGGCAATATTTCACTCGCGTGCAATTACGCCAGCTTCCTCGCGAGTAATAGTTTTCAAACCCGATAAACTCTCCTCTCTGTACTCTTTGTTGTTTCTAAGGATGCGCGAGGGGAAAGGGCCTGGCCTGCAATTTCTACTCGTTAACCGATCCCCGCAGAGCTATAAAAAATTTATCTTCTATTCTTTTTTCACTCCCTCGTCCAATCGTCCAAGAATCGCGGCCTGCGGACTGTGGTTTACGACACGTGACCGAGAAAGCAGATTACGCGGCTATATCACAGACACGGACGCACTTGGTTCTGCTGGCGCTGATGCGCGTGTGCGGAAAAGGCGGCCGCTATTGCGCAGCGCGAGTTTATTGCCCTAATCAGCAAAACCTTCAGTCGTCCTACACAGGTGCAACAACGAACGCACAAGCATAAATCCGCAGGCCATTTACGAAGAATGGCCGATTCAGCAATTTTTTATTGCCAGCTACAGTTTTTTTTAAGTGAATGAAATCGAGAAACAATGAGAAGAAGAAAAAATTGAAAATGCGCTTTTCGGATCCGCGCCGTAGATTTTTGGTGCAAACTATGGGATATGATCATAACAAGTGTTTCGTATTTTGTACAATGGTTACAGAACGGATAAATCACAAGTTTATCGCATGCAGCAAGGGTGTGTGGTGGCTGAAGCATAGAGCGCCTACTGCGCGACAAACACGTAAAGAAATAAAGATCAAACCGTTCTTGGGCTCAACTATTGTTGATGCATTACTAATCTCGTAGTTATGAGCTATTCAAATCGGACTGTCATACACAGGTAGTAGGGGGTTACGAAATAAATGTATGACATAAAGTAAAAAAAAAAATTAAGGAGGCAACATTAAAATAAAAATAAAAATTAACCTGCAAAATTGGTCCATTGCAGCCAATATGAAATTTATGAGTTTTTAATATGAATATAGGCACACTTTTATTTGTAGACTGCAGAGTGTAATAGCGGCGTAGTCATTGGCTATTTCCTTAAACTGACTTATAAAATGAAGATTTCCGGAAAAGAAACGTTTTCTGCTCAAATAAATATATATTCTCTCATCCAAATATAATGCCTCAGTACTTACAGAGTCACGAGGAAGAAAAACAAAAGGTGGAGGGAAGCCACAAAATTAAGTTCACCCTAGTCTTGTTTGAAAAGGAATATATGAAATATAATTTATTGTTTTACTATTATTTAAATTGCTCGATACATTTGGTAAGCATTAAAATTTGATTATTTGAAGGGAAAAAAGCGTAATTTTGGTAACATTTCATACTTCAGTAGGACCAAAAATTAATTAGCGTTAAAAAAAATAATGCGGTGAGCTAAGTTCTTTGCTTTAACATCGTAAACCTTTTAATTTTTCTGAAAGCTAGAAATCTTTGGCTTGCGTGCTGGAGATAAAATACATTTGTCAAAAAAAATAATGAGGCATGATTTCACCGTTAACGATTTAGAGAACGTCTTATAACAAGGCCGACAAGAGGCCGAGCAATAACCCTTCCCCTGATCTCGGCAGCGGACCAAATATGTCGGCGCAGACGTCCGTAGAAGTCGAGGCGTGAGGCAAGACGCGATTCGCACGGACATTCGATTACACAGTTAATTACTTGAAAAAAAGAGAGACGGACAGAGAGAGAGAGAATGGGGTGCAGCAAATGGCCACCCCGAGAAGATGGATCTGGCTTTCAGCTTAGAGAATGGAGTTTTTTTATTTTTTATTTTTTTTTTAAGAACGTTTCTCTTTGGCGAGCGGCAGCAGCCACACTTTCTCCTTGGGCGCCGGTCTTTATGGGCGATAAAGCCACGCCGGCGCGCGCCGCTCGTCCGGTCACGTACAGTAGCGCACGGTAGCGCGCAGCCGTGACACGCGCGGTTGTAAACCTCCTCGGCGGTATATTATTACGTCAAAAGCGACCGCGGGCAGGCGTCGCGGTCAGCCGTTTTGCAGCAACGCCTCTCTCCTCCTCTCTCTTTCCGCGAGTGCCTTCCTTGTCGCAGCGTGTACACCGCGGAGTTGGGATCTGTCTTCAGACAGCACGCTGTGACGCAGTTGAAGTCACTTTTTTAAACCCCGCCATCGCCATGTCGTTCCAAATCATTAAAAACACATTTTAAAAAAAGACATTTATAGATAGGGACCGGAAAAATTCGCGGATTCAATGACCTCTAGGATAGCCTCCATTATCCTCTGCATTTCTCAAGTAAACACGCGTGTTCATTGGGTACTAAATTGTGAAGCGTCTCCACTGGGTAGCTTGTGATTCGACGCTTCTTTGGACGATAGTCTCTCATTGGCCCAGAGAGCTCCAGTTAAATTGCGATCCAATAGCAGAACCAGCAGAATTGTACACATGTTTGAATTTCAGCCTGACACGAAATGAATCCGCGAATTTTTCCGGTCTCTATTTATAGATATACGGAAATTTCGCGCATTCATTAAGTTGCAAGTTAGAATGCAAACCTTTCACACTATCGTACTGTGTTCATGATTGTACCGCAGTTATTTGTACACGCCCCTCTACTAACGTGAACCAACACTGTCCAGCTAGGAGAGAAGTGAGCGAATCAGGTAGAACCAAAACACGTTAATAAACATTTGTGTTGCTAAGAAATCATCCAATGAGAAAGCAAACATGGGTTGTGCACACATATTACTTTTAATTCCACCCTGAGGCCAGACGAACACGCGTCATTTCCGGGTCTCTAGTCATTTAAAACTGTTTCCACAACGCAAACACTACACTTTAGCCAATGTTTTAGGCGTCTAACCTCTAACCAATACGGTGCAACAATTAGCTGAAGGAAAAAAAGGCTTCATCGAGTTATCATGTACATACTTAATCATGTATACGTGGCAAGCATAAACTAATAATTATTTACAAGTTGTTAACACACAGAGAAAAAAATGTTGATTGAGACAAACAAATATTTATTTCGCGTAACAAAACATTTTTGGTTGATAAATCCAAATATTATGCGTAACAAAATCAGTTTTGTACTCCTAACGAAATTTATAGTTTAGTTTACAAACCATTTTTTTCTGGTCAACCAAATCTTCCTAATTTCAAAACATTATTTTAAATCAACCATATATTTTTATTTTGCAGTATATAGGCCTATACAAACAAATATTTTGTTGAGGCAAACAAATCTTTCTTTTAGTGCACTAAATACAAAAATTGCTCAAAGTCAGAAAATATGTAGCATTTCTTTGCAGATGTGACAGTCGCGATCTTTTTTAAAAATATTTTCATTATTTACGACCATTTGTTTAAGTATGACCATTTGGTTGTTTTAGTATGTGTCAAAAATTAATGTTTCTGACTAAAATTTAATTTAGAAATATAATTTGTATTGCTAACAGGTTTTTTGGAAGGAATACCTTTCCTATTATATTGTCGTAATCATTCAAGAACGGAATATTACAAAATTTACTTTAGGCTTGTAAATATCGACAACATATTTACTTGACCTTACTTTGCGCATATACTTGATCTCTTTAGAACTAAACATTTTAGATCGTGTATAATTTACTATTATTGCAGTTGCTGTAATACTTAAAATGACGTTGTGTAAGTTTTGGATTAACGATTGCAGACAGGTAAAATATCCATTCAATTTACCACTTATTCACAAACTTATTGTACGTAAGGAACGCGCTTGCACATCAAGCATCTGATCACAGTACATATATGGTTTAATTTTATGTTATGCTTATGAGTGTAAATGGAAATTTGAAATGGCTGTAAATGGTAGTCATAATTTATAATATTAGGTTGAATTTCCTGGCATTATAGTAAAACACATTTTCCTTACCTTAAAGTTCTATTTCCCCTAAATTCTATTTCTACGTGTTGTTACCGATTTTGTAAGTATGTCAATAAATTATTGTCACAACTAATGTTGCGTGCAGTTCTCAAGAAACGTCAGCCACTTTGCCTAAAGTAGCCTACTACGCTACATAGACCCTATGGCTTAGTGTAAATGAATGCTATCGAGTGATACTCTTCATGTTAGATTATTAGAGACAGGAAACATTTAGTGGTTTCAGTTCGCGATATTCTAAGATGCAAACACGTTTACTTTTTTTTTTGTTGAATTTTCATTGAAAACCTTAAACATACACATATGTGATATATATATATGTATGTATATACGCCAGCTGAGCCAGGTAGACGTCCAAATTGTGTATATTTTATTTTTATATCTAAAAATGAATGGTTTGTATTTTACCTAAAATCTATAATGCGCTATAAAATAATTTGGAAACATGAAAGGAAAGATAATTATAGATAAATAACTAATCACAGTCACAATTAGTGTTTTTTTAATATTTGTTGCTATGTGTTCCTTGAGATATAGACAAAATCGATATTGTACAAATAATTGACCTACAAGGCTTCCAAAGATGGTTTAGTTGCGTGTGATGCAAAATTTTAAAATTTTAATTGACAGATAAGACGCCCAAAGATTGTTTAGTTGTGTGTGATACAAATGTAATTTGCCTACAAATAAAAGAATAATAGTTATTCATAGCTGCGCAGCCCGGGATGAACACAGGCTTATTGCGCTATATGACAGTGTGGTGGACGTAGAGAAATGACACACAATTACTGTTTGTATGTCTATGACCTTTGATTTTCTGTTTACCCATGGCGATCAGTTGAACTGTTCAGAAGTTGATGTGCTGCAGCGCCATCTAGCGGCGAGTTACAAAAAAAATAATGGATAGCATAAAAACCTTCTCCGTGAATAACCACTTCGACGAGCCAACTTTCATGGCGATCGGTCAAACGGCGTCGGAGATGATCAAAATCATACATACAAAAATAAAATTTTATATATATACACACACATACACACGCGGCTTTTAAGTGAGTAACCAGTGAGCAAGTGAAAATTTCCTGATTGCATGGAGGACTATGTAATCTATCCTAGAGGTTAGTGAGGTTAGCGAACACGTGAGTTTACCCAGGTTCTACATATATGACGTTTGAATATTGATGTGAACTGAGGACTGATTGACACATTAAAAGCAGAGACCTGTTTGCAATCAAATACCTAAAGAAGTGATGTAAAATAAAGGATATTTAGTGTAGATACGCGAACACGCTGTAGGATTCGGCTTGATTTCGGCGTTCAGGAATGAGCCATGCGACTGTCATGGTGCGGCGAAATGGCCACGCGACTGCCATAGTGCGGCGAAACGGCCACGCGACTGTCATGGTGCGGCGAAATGGCCACGCGACTGTCGTGGTGCGGCGAAATGGCCACGCGACTGGACGCGAGCCCGGGACATCACTCTTGTTTCCCGAGGGCCAATCACCCGCGGTTGCAGAGTGCCTGGCTGATGGACTGCGCTTTCTCCGTGCGCGCACCCACCGCTGACGGCCCAATAAGCAGCGTCGCGCGCATGCGCTAGCTGGCCCGGGGAACGCGAGCGCTGTCCGGATGATTGCTCGCGCTACTTTTTCAACGGCTGTCTTTCAAGGGAGTTAGTGCTCCCAACATGGCGCTCTTTACCATTCATCTCGGTCACCGATGCCCATAGGTGTTGGAGAAAAAAAAACACGTTGTTTTAAAATTCGTGGTGCATACGTGAGAGGGTTGGATATAGAACGCGACTAGACAAGCACCATCGCATGCTCGGAAAACTTAACAAATGAAGCGCTAGAGGGCGCTTTCTGGAAAACTATACAAACTCACAGTTCATAACAACCGCCATTTGTGCTGTGGTTCTCCAACAAGATGGATGCGTGAGCGAATCAAGAGACGGTCAAAGTTGTGGCGTGTCCGACTCTCTTGTTACTGTTATATCATTTTTTAAAAAAATGTTTAACTTGTTTGGTTTTATGCAAGTTTATAATTCCCCTAAATGGTGACGTGCTTTTATCGATAATTTTTAAGGAGTTAAATATATTTATAGTTCTTTCCGAAAAAAACTGGTGTATTGGCCAAAGTTTTGGAGAGAAATAATGTGTTAAGTTGATAACATGTTACAGAAACTCTGAGAACTTTAAATGGGAAGTTAATAAAATGTATAATATTTTTAGTATATAGTTTTAAAATATATTTTAGATGTTTATATTTGTAGAAATTGCTACTTATTTGCTATACATATATATATATTTTACAGTATTACTAGCTGAAGTACCCGGCGTTGCCCGGGCTAAACACATCAAAATATAAGGTTGTACTTCTAAGCCTACAGCCACACTGGTCGGCATGTATGCTTATAATTATTCATCTAATGAGACGAGATGTTTTTCTCGGCAGTAATAAACTATAAAAACTGAGTTCAACATCTGCACGTAAGTTCACATACGGTAACATATTTCGTATAAGGCCAATCTCAGAACAAGAAAAAAAGGTATTGCACAACACAATTTAATTAAAAGTGACATGCTAGTTCGCGATTAGAATTCTGGCGTACGATTCAATCATTGTGTAATTGAGTAAAATAGAAAAAAAACTGACACACACATAAAAGCAGAACGTTAAGTAGTTTTGCAACGACAGGTGGATTTTTAAACAACCCCTTAGTTATACAAGTGAGCAATCTGTAAGCTGTAAGTGGAATTTATCCCCACCAACTTGGACCAAACTTTCTTTTTTACCTGTAACATATAGTTTGAATTATTTATGCAAATTATTACTTTCATAAGACGGAAAATAGTTGCGCCTCGAGTCATTTTCTTTATAGATATTTTCACGAGGGGGGGGGGGGGAGGGGGGAGATCGCAGAAGACGTGAGTGTTACGCACTAATAATGTTTTCAGAAAAGTTTCCAAAACTAGCTTCTGAGACTTGTCGCGCCTACAAAACAAGCTGCGGCCAAGTTTGTTCACGCGGACCTGGACGTCTCGCCAACAGAGTGGACTTTGGACGATAACACACGACGACTCCAGCCGACGTCGTCGAGAGGAATCGCCCACGAGCTACAGAAGGAAAACCACCTTATTATTTGCCTGCAGTCATTACATCGTAATAGTCGGGCTGGGATTCGAACCTGGAAAGTGAATCCGGAGTTTTACAATTTTTTTTACGTGGTAAGGCGAGGTGATGAGAGTGACGAAAAGTAGCCGGGAGGGGGGGGGGGGGGTGAGTGTAACCCTCAGGACGTTAAGGAAAGTTTGTTTAAGAGAGTGGTGTAGCTATTTTTTCCATAATGTTTGTTTTTATTCATTTTGTTTACCCATTCTAGAGTTCGGCCAAGGGGGGCCCGTTTTCTCAACAGCTAATTACGTAACTTGAACTTCTATATGGTGACACTGAGCAATTAGGTGAGGGAAGCCTCTGTGGTTGCAAATACGTCAGTTGCACATTACGTGCGTTATTATGTATTTTAAACCTCCTAACACTTATTTAAACTTAATTTTTTGGTTTATATAAATTTAAAAACTCTTAACTTACACATTACCCGTAATTGTAATGTACTACCATTAACACCCCAAGACATCTCGAACCGCGAATTTATTTATCACTAGTCATTAACCCGATTGAAAAGAATTTATTCCTCGTTTTTGTTCAATTACCAAAAAAAAAAAAATACTGATACACCTGACTTTTATTTATAAATATAAGGCTAAATACAAATTTCCATATTTCTAACTTCAAAATTACTAGTAGGCCTAGGCCCTATACAAACTTTCATCACCCATTTAACCCTCCTTAGGAGATGAATTTTCAAAAATACTTTTTTAGTGGTCACCTACGTTATATAAGTAACTCCAATGCAAAACTTAATGCTTATTGACCCCCCAGTTTAAGCGGTGTGTTAGAGTTTTATTAATTAGTTATATTAGCTATCGAGTTAATTGCCATAAACACAGATGGCAGATTGTTCCGACCTACGGCCAGCATTCTCACGGTCCCTCCCACATGTGCGCCCTATCAAGGTAGGGTGGGAGAAATTCCACTTCGTTTTTTTTTACATTCCAGAGCTATATAATTTAAACAGAACTGTTAGGAATCACTCCCTCTTTTTTTGATCGGGAAGGTATTAGATCTTCGGCAATGACCAGCGGCTAGGGGCCACCAACCCAGCGTAGTCACCGGCTCAGCCCCGTACCAGACAGTTGGCTGTGTACTGCTTGCATCGCCGTTAGTGAGCTGGACGTGAAACTGCAACCAGTTCTGTGAAGTTTCGCTTCAAACGCGCCTGGCCGTTACGCACTCGCCGCGGTTCTTTCTCCGACCCAGAACCATATGTTGGGGATCACCGTTCGGCGGGAGATCGCGGGTCGATCTCCTCGCCGGGCCCGACTCCTCCAGCAGCCGGGCGGCAGGCGTCGACGCGGCGAGATGGCGCCGGAGATACGCCAGGCCTAATGGCCCGCGCACGCGTGGCGAACGGCCGACGACGTTGCGTTACGTGGGCGGGCCCGGCCGCTGATCTCCCACCGGCGGCGCCCCCCGGGTTTGGCCGAGCAGGTCACGCACGCACGCACGCACGCACTCACTCTCGCCTTCCTGATCCTCGCCCGGAGAAAAGCCGGCTGCAGCTCTCATTTGCCGCACGCTCAATGCTTGCTACGAGTAACGCTGGAAGTCAGTTTGTGCCCCGCGACGAGGACTGATCACGTCTTAACCGTTTGACATTGGTAGAGACCTGCAAAATTCGCGGGATTCATTGACCTCTAGGATAGACTCCACAGTCCTTTAAATACTCGCGGAAATGACACCTGTTTCATTGGCCACTGACGCGTGAGACGTCTCGACTAGGCTGTCCGTAATTCGGCACTTTCTTGGTTTAGTGTTTCCCCGTTGGCTCACAGTTCCCCGGATAAAATGTGGGCCAATCGCAGAATCGGTACGAAGGTATAGTTGTTTTGATGCTAGCCTATCGCGAAATGAATCCGCGAATTTTGCATGTCTCTAGTCATTGGAAACCTTCTGTATTCGTCAGTGCTATATCGCCGTTGTGTTGTCCGTAGTGCTTGTTTACATGTTTGCTGCTCTTGTCCAGGTTTTTTTTCTCTGCCTGCATTTAATCTGTCTTGTCGTTGTTAGCCCACTGTGTTCATCTGTGTTTTTATGATAGTTTCCATGACAAAGTTACTCAAACGGAATTCTTGTGCTGTCCGATATTTAGAGGTTCAACATTTTTTTGTCCGTGCTGTCGTGTTTGTGTTGTCCATTATACTTTTTTAGTTTCATCGTTGGTTTCGTTTGTCCGGCAGCAGCTGATTCAGTGTTGTTTCCAGTTAAATTTTTATCTTTTCTTTTTTTTTTCGGAATTTTTCCACAAGCAGTGCAAAACTGCTAAGGGGTATGTCTAAAAAACTGCATTAAATCGAGTAAACGTAAGTCTACAAGATTTAACTTAGATTATCCAAGTTTGTTAGGTAAATTCCGATTATTAACTGAAATAAATTTGAATTCGGCGTTCACCCGTGTACTCCTGAGGTCCATCCAACGCTGACTGGGTGATGACTGATAACTTCATATCATTGATACCTTAATTAATCTAACGCAATATAACCTAGCGTGCTCATCTAATGCAACATCTAACATTACCCAGTCAGAGTTGGGCAGACCTAGGCGTACACGGTTAATCGCCAGTTTCAAATTAATTTGAGTGATTATTCGGACTTTACCCAACAAACTTGGATAATGCTAAGTTAACCCGGGTAAAACTAAGTTTAATTCTTCTATAATTTTCCCATAGCATATAGTTTATTACATAGAGTATGCAGTATACGCCGGGCGAGGGAAACTGTATTTTTTAATATCTCATTACGTATGAAATATATTAAGTAAATTTTGAAGGGAAAAATCTTTGCATCATAAAGTTTTGTCTCAAACGTTTGTGCTCTTTAAATGTATCTGGCAATAGCATTTAATCATCGAGCAAGTGTCATTCTTTCAAATGTGATTTTTTTTAATCCGGTAATTATTTTTAATCTAACAAGGAGAGGGTCCGAGTCGGGGCTCACTTTTGGCTTGAACTGTGTGATTATAAGCAGGTAGGTGCTCCTTTCAACGTCCTAAAATATTTTGTTTGAGTGTGCCCTTGGAAGTGAGAAAAAGCTATTTAGAGATTTTTATAGTATATCTATTATAATGTAGCCATCCTAACCTAGCCAGCACTCTGAAACAAGGACAGCGCTAGTAACTTTGGAAAGAGAGAGTAAACGCATGCTGCAATCCAAGGATGAGACCCGCCAGCCGAGGTGCACACGGGGCCAGTCGTGGGTCGAGGGGACACGTCCCCTTCCCAAACCTTGCCCCTCTTCCCGCCAAAGCGAATGAATCCGTTACACACTCGTGCCTTTACTTATTGGTAAAGAGCCCACCTCTGTAGGTCAATCTGTTGAAGTGCCAACTTTAGTGCAAGTGTTTCCGAGCTCAAATCCCGGGTTACACGGTGACCTATGTGGCATTTTAAAATTCTAATGTTAGGTGTGAATCACTTTCAAGCCTCCCCGTTACCATCCTAACGACACAAAAGCCAGGGCGTACTAAGCCATAAAATAAACATTTTAGTAGAGGAAGATATTGTGAAACAGTATTGAAATGAATTGTTGAGGGAAGCGTAAGATACAAAAAAAAAACCTTAGCTCCAGGCAACAACAAACAAATAAGAATAAGAATATTGCGAATAACCAGTATAACCAGAATGCCAACAACTGTAAAGAAATTCCAGCATAAGAGATCACATGAGCTTTATTTGTGACATAATATCGCAGACTGCCTACGACGTTAGCTCCACTTTACTGTCTAAATTTACGTTAAAAAAAATTACATTGAGTTTGAAGGAAGAAAAATTCTGATAACTATTCAGCAATATACAAATAACTCTATTGCAGTTCTTGAAAGCTTGTATTCTTCGAGCGCGGCAAATATATAGACACTGTAAAACTTTCTTGCAAGGACTTACTTGAAGACCGCCTTCAGACGTAAAATTATTCCAGACCAGGTTTAAGAGTTATGCGTAGCCGCGTTTCTCCATTTGCAGCTGTCAGACCTAAATTATTTTGGGTAGCCCTGCTAAGGTTCTACTTTCAAAAAAAAATGTGGTGGGTGCAGCAAGCAAGTGTGTTATTTGTGTCTAGAAATTTTGGTATGTACTCGAATAGCGAATGTTTTGTTGATCAGTACATTAATAACGTTCGGTATTTTTTAAAAAAATTCTTCTTTAAATTTCGTGTCCGAGTTTCGTAAAATAAGTATATTTACAAAATGAACAACATGAGAACACATCACTGGCAAGTACTGAACGGCTCGCTCACATATATATATATATATATATATATATATATATATATATAAATTTAAGATAGTGTCGTAGTTAACATACGCAGGCATAATGGAAAAACAAAACTTAAAACCAAGAACCTGAGGCCATGTGTCATTACGATTGTCTGCGTGGAGAAGAATATTTAAGACTTCTTCGCAGTTCACGTCGTATTAAAGACACTTTGGCAGGGCTCGAAGTCTGTACTCAGTTCCGCTTTGTGCAGAATAACAATTCCTGTTTGATTTCATTTTCCAGAGAGTCGAAATCTAGCACTCCTGCCAGTGTATATTTGTGATCGGTAATCCTGCCCAATTTCTGTCAATATTTTACTTGTTCCGTCTTTTCAATATCAGTGACTACAGATAGCAATTTGTTTTGTAAGTACACGTTGTGGTACAGTGATTTGTTTCGAATATCAAATTTTTAAAATCATTTTGGGTAAGCCATTAAAATATTTTGACATTATGTGCCCCACCCAATATTTTGTGGCGCAAATGAATTAATTTTGTTGTTTGAAAATCTTTATTAGTTACAAAAAGAAATATGTTGTCACTAATAAGCCCCTTCACGGACACTAGAAAATTATTTCTTTGTTTACTCCAAGTAAGTAATTGGAGTGTACATATTCAAGAGTCTTTTACTTTTTATGGAAGGGTTACTATATAATGTTGTTTTTATAGCTCAAAATATCCCAGGGACTTTGATTTTTTTTTAAAAAAAAATAGGTCATTTTACCGTTTTGCCACTCAGAAATTTTAAATTACAAGTTAATCCATACATATTCTATTGAATCATAATGCTGGCTAGATGCTCGTTGCATTCAGAAATTTTCATTTACTTTTTTTGTTGTTGAAAATTCTGAAATTTACGTGAAAGCTTTTTTTTAAGACTTAGGATTCTGCACGTATAAAAACGCGACGAACTCAATCCACAACCTTTCAAATATAATGACAGCTTTCTAATAACCTCGCGATGGGGGCCGGTTTTGAACCGCTGTGGAGTAAAACTTTTTATCTCGCTGAGAAAATGGAACATAATGTATGGTAGCGAAGAAGCAGGGGAAAATCTATAAGTATTAAATTATAGCTTGTGATAAAAATGTCCATTAAAGTAACTCAGCGATGGTAAAACGAAGCGTTACGAAAAAGGAATGCTGATAAAATTTCGCAACGGTTTAGTAGAAATAACATTTCTAAAAACCTGTTTCTATCAAGACTCTCGTATTTAATTTTATGCAATGTCGCAAATTAAGCCCTTGAATAGACGTTCGCAACAGTGTTTTTCAAAAACATATAAAATATTCAGGAATGATTTCAAGGAATTCTTGAAGTTGATTCTTTAGTAGGAAAATAATTTTACCGAAGTGTGATCAGAAAAAAGTAAACTAATTCTTTTTTTATCCTACAAAATCAACTTACTTGGTGACGTAAGTTGTCGTCTTACACAACATGTTCATTATTTCATTTTCTTCTAATTAAGTACTACTATTCAAGGCATATTCTGTAAAATTTATCACAACAGCTCTCTTATATTTTATATTTGTAAATATTGTCACGCAATATTTTAGGAATGTTATATAATAGTTGTAAAATGTTAAGCAAGTGTTCATAATATGTGTGAATTTTACAGCTTGGCTATAAAATTTTGTAAATATCTTATGAAAAACTTTGCAACCATACAATAAACTCTCGAGTCTGTGTCAAGTATAGTTGGTTAACTCCGACAGTTATAAAAACTAGAAAGAAACGTCTACGCATCTTTCTGCCAATGATTCTTATGGCCACAGAGTTTGTAAATAACATAATGTGGATTTCAGTGTTCGTGAATAAACATAATGCAATACGTTGCAAGTAACAGTCGGGAAATGGTAACACTTTGAGAACTGTCAAATGTGAGACCAGTCACATACATAGACATAAAGTCTTTCAGAACTTGCCCTTAAAGAAAATGAAATAATAAACATGGCATGTTAAGAAGTGTAGGCTTTATTTAGGGGCATGTTTTTTTTTGCGAAACAATCTGATTGCTCATTAGACTGTAATATGACATGCCTGCGCCAACGGTTTCTTTCTTCTAATTGGCGGCCGTCTGCAAGAGAAGCTATTGCCTTTTTTTGACCAAAACACTCGGTTGTTTCTGCACTGTGTTACTTTGATCGGTGTTCTAACAGCTAACATGTACCTGAAAGAAACTTACCCAATCAGAAAACACAGTATTTTTAATCTCAGCTTGTCTCGAAATTTTTTCGCGAAAAATACATGCCCCTGGGTATACGACCTAAAGAATATAGATGGAACATACCAAATGTTCGTTTACATGAACACAATTTTTATCCAGTTTTAGGTCAGGAACTTCATTTAAAGATGGGAGGACTCATTGGAACAAAGAAAAAGTTTTTTGTTGGTTTCAGTGGTGGTTTCAAGGACGAAATATATGAATAAAAAATTCTTATGTCCATCAATATAAAAGGTATACTATACATTTTTTATAAAATAAAACAGATAATAATTAATGTTTTCACAAAAATATATAGCAATGCGAACCTGAAAAATTAGCGATGTTATTTTTTTGTATGCTGGTTAGAATTTTTACAATTATGCAATTTCAATAACATTAACGTTGAATCATTGATTGTTTCACACGCTCTAAAGGACAGGAAACCAATAACAAAATTACAACACTCGTATTTCCCAGTCACACGCAACTTGGAATGGAACGTAAATCGTGGCGACACCGACCTGTTCATGTGCAAGTGTGTGTGTGTGTGGAGGTTAGGCATGCAAATTTCCACGCCTCTAGTTACCGTATTAAAGTTGCCCAGGAGCCGAGATATGTTTAAGGACTGCAAGACACGTATGTAATTCGTCACAACGCGGAAGCAACTTCGCCGCTGCAGTGATGAATGAAAAAAATGAATAAAAGCGCAGGCGCCAGTTTCCTCTCGGGAGTGAGTCTCGGCACGTGGAAGGCATTAGGCGCAGCGCCGCCTTGTCGGGCCCCGGGGGGCTTACAGGGGGAAGGGGGGGGGTTGTTAGTGGCTGCATCTCGCGCTGCGATCTGCCCGCGGCGACTGCACGATGCAGCATGCACTGCCGCCGTATATGGTCCCGCAGCTAGGTGCGGCCCTGCGTCATTACTCCCCCTTCCCCCCCCCCCCCGGAGACCTCCTTGGTAGCGAGGGCATGGACTAACAGACCAACTGTGATACAGACCACAGTTTGGGATGACACAGACCTTAGCCTAACATTGATGCTGGCAATAGTCTAACGTTGATTCAGACCATAATTTGAACATGACGTAGAGCATAAGGAACATTCTAACGATGTCGCAGACAATAGACTAACTATAATGAAGACCATAAACTAAAATTGATACAGAACATAGGTTAATATTAATACAAACAACAGTATGCACAGATTAAAATCTAAGATGACACAGACATTAGTCTAACGATGATGCTCATCATGTTCTAATATAACAGAGACCTTAAACTATAGATGATACAGATTATAGACTAACGATGACGCAGACAATAGACTTACGATAACGCATACCATAAACTAAAATTGATACAGATCATACACATTTCCGTTCAATGCGACTCCCCGTTCCATTCGCGAAATTACTCACACCAAATGTCGTAAACCGAGAGCTAAGATGTTAGACTTAATTAAATGAATAAATGAATTGATGAGGTTAAGTTTATTGTAGGTAAGCCTTCGGCAACCATCCTTCACTTTCAGGAGAGTTATGTACTTTTGAAGATGGTTCTAGACGGTGTACATACAGCTGGGCGCGAGTGTAATGTTCCGCCCGTCGGGGGCGGTGCTGTGTTTAACGAGACGTGTACAGATCTCGTCGCCCCATGGCCTTCAGGGAGCGGAGGGGTGGCTTCCACAACCCCTCCCCTCCGCCCATGGTCTGGTAATTGCCCGACATGCTTCGATAGCTGGAGCTCGTCCGTCAAAGGGCGGCAGGGTCAGAGAGAGTGTTACACCTGCCGCGCTGGCCCTGACCAACCACGGGGCAAAACCATCGCAGCGAGGAAAGTGTTTTTTTTATACAGGCTTTCCAAAATTTTGAACGCCATCGAAAACGCGAAGATAAAGTATTCATAAAAAAAGGGCAATTTATTTTCAACGTCTGAACTTTCTAAAAATAAAAATATATTTATCCCATACGTTTCGCATAATTATCTGGCAAAGCTGCATTTCTAATATTTTTGTGCAGTATGTATAAAGAGGAAACAGGAAATTTTTTAGGTTTAAAGTCAATTTTACTGGCTACAATGAGAAAAAAATAATTTATTTTTGAAATGCTTTTAAAATATTTAAAGTTGTTATGGTTTTAAAAATTAAATAAAGCAAAACAAATTATTCTGAAAAATATTTGAACCGAACCACCCAGATATTTTCAGTTATTTATTACATTTGGCTCTCTTAAAACATACAACACAAAAATTTTAAAAATTCAATTCTTCCAGCTAATTATATGCAAAAGGTATGCACTACATTTTTTTTTTTTTTTTTCATTTTGTTGGAGACCAGCAACTAAAAATGTCTACAAGTGTAACCATATTGCACGTAAAAATTAAAATAATGACTTGGAACGGACATACCCCCTTAAAGCACTGAAGGACTAAACATTGCGCTACCCGGAGAGAAGGTGAGACGTGATTGCAGCCAATAATCTCGTGACATTGAAGTGACATGATAATTCACACGTTTGCGGAGTTTGGCATGGAGTTGGTCTCATAGTTAAAACACGGATGTTCAATAATATGAGATGAGTGACGCTTTGTTGTCGCAAGGTGTCGGTTACGTGTTGTCACGTAAGCAATTTGAATGAGTAAAACAATAACATAATTCAGCTTTTTGTGCAATGCATTTCTGATGTGGAAGTAACAAGAAGTCTTTCAGATTGGTCTTTCTTTTAGGTGTATTTTCTACAAAGTTGATCCGTCCTAAACTGTGAGTGTAACATAAATATTCATGTAAAATTACAGTTACTTGTAAATTTGTACATGTACATGAAAACAACTGTATCACTACAAAATAGTGTTCGCAGTTATACAGGGTTTGGATTCTTACCCGGACATTTGTGCTTTGGGTTGACCCAGTACCTCCAATAGTTAAAGTTATTTGTAAACCGCCTCCCAAATAGCTTTCCAGTATTAACTGCGCACATTATAAAACGAAATAAAGTAAACTTGTGGAATATTAGACTATATGTTCATGGTTTAAAAAAAAAATCCTTTAATGAAAAATGAATTAAAATATAAAATTATGCTCCAATCTGCATAACAAATACTCAGCATTATCTCGAATAACATATTTAATATAATCAAAAATAACTGTAGCCATGTGTTGTTCAAATTTACAATATTTTTCTCTTAAGCTACGGACACATAGGGCGTTGTGCTCGCCATGTTCGGTATGTTCGCTACATTGGCGACGTCGCCAGATGTTTGGTTCTCGGCTATTTTTTAAAAACATCTCTGACTTTGCACGTGCGCAGATAAACAAAGCATCTGTTTTCACGAGGAATTGTGGTGTACATCTGTGCTTGCTTTCAATAAGTACCTATCATGTTGATGGAAAAGTTCATTGAAGAAGTACTAAAATACCCATGTTTATGGAATAAATTAATCGATAATGCCTGGGATTTGATTTCATAGGAGGTGATTAAGGAAATAATAAATATTTGCATGAATTACCATTCTTCTTAATTTCGTTTTTATTTCGTTGACGATTAATCGTTAAAGAATTATTTCGCCATGAAAAGATTGTTTACTGACCTCAAGTAAAAAAGTCAGTCGTTCTTCTGCTAACATTCTTTCCCTGTAATTTAGATTTTTCTTCCCAATTTTATTCTTGATGAGAAATAAAATGATATAAAACTGAGTTGTATTTATTCTGAGAAAAAAAATCAATAAATTTGGCTTCGTCCTCACGCACTTTCTTAATCAAAACATGAACCCATTTCTCTTTTACGTTCGCATTCTGCGAGAACCAGCAGAATATTATCATCGTCGGAATCATCACTTAAAATCCCACGGCATGCGTCTCTGCGACATCGCGAACTAGACGATCCTGACTGGCCGCCTGGCGTGGCGAACATGGCGAACATAGCGAACATAACGAACATAAGCTTTACTGTCTGTGTGGCCTCGCCTTTAGTATTTCAAGCTATCTCTCGGCAACTAAGTTTCGTAAGTGATCTTACGTAAAGTTTTTTTTTTTCCCCCTAGTGTCGAGTCTTCTGATATCTACCTGCGCGTTGTGTTCCCCCCACTGCAGAGGGGAGAGGGCGTGAGCGCTGGTCACATACCGCAGAGAGCAGACCTTGGGCAGCTCTTGACGGTGACGAGTGGTCATCATTCCCCGAGGGAACGGGCACTTTGTCACTGCGAGATGAAAGGTTGACGCGATGGTGAGGGAGGGGGAGGGAGAAAGGGACAGGTGATGCGGCATCACAAGGGGGAACGAGGTTGCGGGTCTAATTACTCCAGCCCTCGGGGGCCGGTAAACAAATTCTGGCGCCGGCCGCATACACTCAAATCCCGGTCCTTTTTATCTCCGCCCGTAATGAGAGGAACTTAATAACTTCATTTAATCGTACAAGAAGGGGGGGGGGAAGAAAGAAAGAAAGAAAGAATCCGCCGTTTATTACAGTAGTAATCCTGACGATGCTTCTAGGCTACTATGCCTCTACGGCACAGTTCAAAGACTTCTACCCGCGAGGAGGAGTGTAATCACGTCTGGCGTCGCACAACGGGATCGTCTTTCCCGACCATATTTCATCTTTGAACTTAAAAGCACGATTGAATAAAACATACGCATCGTCCAACAGGGCATCGGTCATATTTGAGGAACTTCTTGAAGGAAACACTCTGAAATATTTAACTCTGAAAGCTACTGACATGCGACTGGGAAACTTTTGAACCACTTTACTGTGAATCAGTTTTTAATTTTCCAGTGTAATCCCACTCACTGTTGGCAGAGGTTTTAATTCTTTCGCACTTGGGGGTGAACGATGAAAACCGTACGACGATATTAACTATTTATTTCCACACAGCTGTTATAAGTAAAGACCTACAAAATTTGCGATATCACTTTGCTGTGTAGACTGCAAATGTTTGTACACATAATTGAATTTTGTAATTGTACGACGAGCTATGAGACAGCCCTGAAGATATAAATCATGTGCGACCCGGATAAAAGTTGAAATGTTTCAGTAGCCGATAAACTCTTGACATCGACTTGATATTGCACACATTTGCTTAGTCCAAAATAGGGCCAGATAATACCGCAAACTTTGCAGATCTCTAATTAAAACGTTAGGTCTATTGATATGAGATATAATGATGCCTTGTTGTCGCCATCTTGTAGTAATGTCTCTCCATGAGGGAAGTGTAAAGGTCATTAAAGATGTGAAATTTATATCGTCCCCCCTTCCACAATTCACGGTTATACTCCTCAGATTTTAACTCTTAAACGAACGTTCACCCTCAAGCTATTTGTCCCACATAATGCTAATTCATGACGTCATTTCGTTTTCAAATAGAGTATACGTGGTAAAGTTAAAAACTGCCTTTTTCACTAGAAACACCTGTTTTCAAGTGCTATGTTAGCACAAGTTTACAATAGTACAGACCTACAGTTATTTCCTTACTCAAACGGTGGTCACTAAATACCTGCACAATAGCATTGTTATTTGAGGAGAGGGTGGAATACACACAATTTTATACAATCAAACTGCCTTCTAACTGAGCCATATGTGTTTTACACACGCCTCAAAGGAATAAAAAACCAATAACAACATTGCATTATTCAAATGGTCCAATCACATGCACTCAGGCTGGAAGGTAAAATGTGAGTCAGATAGATGCCTACCAATTTGTGTGCAAATGCAGTTCGTCCTGGAACCACAAAATTAGAATTTAGCAAGTCTCCAGTCTTTACATAAATCAGGGTTTTCTCTTAATTTTCCTTATTACAAGGATATGTTTTCTTCTATATATACTTAGACTTATGATATTTAATCCAACCTCGGATAATGTTTTCCTACAATTGATATTTCCTTGCATTAAAAAATGTAAGTACCACACAGATTAAAATGATGCTAGTAATAATAACAGCTGAAAGTATTAAGGCTATTAAATTATGAAGCGATCTGTGGATTAGCTAAGTATTTATGTTTGCCACATGATGACAAGAAGTTCAAATAACCCCCGTGCAGAATGTTAAAATATGAAACACGTTTCAGAAACGTTTATGGTGAATTGACCCGAACTCTTATGTTAATACTGCATGTTGGTTGAAAACATAAAAGTTATATCAGCGATAAAAAAAAGGTATTTCTACGACCGAACGGGTTTTGTAGCACCGTTGTCCGACAATAATTTCAAACAGTTACAAGCAGCGCTGATATTCATTCTGCCATAATTCTAGCACCATTCAAACCATAACATAGTGGAAAAAATGTCACGACAACCGTACACTAACATTACTTATTGGTACTTTACTGGGTTGAACTGGTGTAAGTAAATAATTATTTTGTGTTTTTCAAGAATCTTGATTTGACTGGCGAGTTATGAAACATATTGCATAAGATCAAATATTCCGAAAAAGGGGAGCATTAAAAGAATTTTAATAGATGGCAGCACATAGTTATCGCACGCGTGCGTCTATCAGCTTCGAAATGGCGATAGTACTCGATTACGATGATTGTACGATAGAACAGCAGCGTGTCCTAATGTGGCTGAGAGCGTAATGCAAACATTTTGTAAAACGATGGGCTAAGGGCATAAATAATATCATTGAGAATTAATGTTGAGAAATAAAAATATATTTAAGTGATTATAGTTGTGTTATTATTATTATTTTATGTATAACATCTTAGCTCTCGCTATACGGCATTTGGTAAGAGTAATTTCGCGAATGGAACGGAAGGTCGCATGGGACGGAAATGTGTAACCACGGTGATGCCATCTGTGAAGGATAGTGCAAACCAAAGTTCACAAAGCCAAAGAGAAAGTATATAGTATTAACGATTTAATTATTTTTTACAAGATGGACAGTATTTTAATAAAATTCATTGTAGAAAATCAGGTCCAAAGCCACGGTTTTCTTATTTTTTTCATATTTTTTTCACTTTTATGGGAGCCGTTTCATTATGTAAATTAAAATTTCTCTCTGCAAATGGAATGATTTGATAGTCGACGTAGCTTTTCCGGCAACGAGTGTGAAAACAATGTCGTATTTAGCGTCCAATAATTTAGTTGAAAATACAATTTGCGTTTATTGATCACAATTCTACGTTAATTTCGCGTCCGAGTTTCATATTATAACTTATAGGTAAGTGTTTATGCAAAATGAGAACACACGAATTTTCTCGTTCCCGAGCTACTAACTTAACAATAAATTATCTCTTGTACGTCGATAATATTTTGATTACGAAATTACTGACATCAACGCATTTAATCCAGCGTTTTTATAACAGACTGTTTTGGAAACAATTGAAATTAACTAGCCCCTAAAAAAAAAGTTGTTTGTAGAGTCCACGTGCGACAGAAGTGAAACTTAGCTCATTAAATTATTAGTTATAAGTAGACTGGAAAAATTCGCGGATTCATTTCACGATAGGCTAAAATTCAAATAGTTATACCTCAGTTCTGCCTCTGCTATTGGCCCACAACTCACCTAGAGGACTCTGGGTCAATGAGAAACACCCAACCAAAGCTGTATCGAATCACAGGCTGCTACGTTGGGACGTCTCACAAGACAGCAGCCAATGAGTGGGTGGCATTTTACCGAGTGTACGTAGAACTATGGAGTTCATCCTACAGGTCATTGAACCCGCGAATTTTTCCGGTCCCTAGTTATAGGAAACACAATTATCTTTGGCTAAGGTAGCACATATAAATAAATATATATATATATGCAAGTATGCTAGGCTTCATTATGCAAGTATGCAAGTGTGCAAGTGTAAAAGTGGGTAAGTATTCAAGTTTGCAAGTTTGCGAGGGTGCAAGTATGAAAGTGTACGAGTGTGCAAGCATGCAAGTGTGTAAGTATGATGCGTCATTTTTATCTCTACCCTGCCGTCTCGTCCTCTACCCGTTCTCCCAAGCCACGTACTAACTATTCCCCTCATGCGACCGGAATTTTCGTAACGCTCTAAAATTTTGCCCCCCCCCCCCCCCCCTCAGCAAAAAAAAAAGTTTCACTCGAAAAGTGTACTTGGTGAAAATGTTTCCTGCTAGCACGGAGAATGGAACGCACGCCTTCCTTGTAAACGAGCAGGCGTCAACGGGGACAATGTGGGTGCAGTAGCCCGCGGGGGGGAGAGAGCGGTACAAGGCGTGGCTGACCTCTCGCCGACAACACTGCGCGCTGGCGTGGGAGGGGCCTTCCCCCCTACCTCACCCCCAACCTATCTCCCTCCTGCCGCCAGCCGACGACAGCGGAGCCGCCGCGCCCGGGTAAAACCACGCGCCTGACCTCTGACCTCTGCACGGCCCATTGCGCGCGCTCCTCACTTCACGGTGCGCGCCGCCGACCCATTCAATCACACAGCCAGCTGCGCGCAGGTTGGCGGGTCTAACCCCCCTCCCCCCTCCACCCACTCTCCACGGGCTGCCACGCGACGGCGCTTCCGGCAGCTCGGATCTGCCACGGGCTGAACGGGGCGGACACACCTCCTAACGGGGGTCACATCTCAACTCCCGGTACACGGCGCGGCGTTCGGCGAGAGTGATTTCGTGAATGCGACGGAAATGTGTAACAGGAAGTACAGAGAAGCGCGTGGTGCGGCCTGCAGTCGGCGCTCTTGATGCTGTAGCTTTCAGCGAGCGCAAGACATTTTCACGGCGTTTGAAAATTTTAAAAGAGAGAGAGAGAGAGAGGAAAAGGGTTAAAGAGATTTAATACGCAGCTGTTTACCGTTCGTTCCGCTAACATCAGTTTTGAACAGCGCTATGCATTGCCCACGTGGCTTTTCTAATACGTTAAAAATACGCTGTATAATCTATAATATAAATAATTAAACTTTTCAAGCCAAGAAGTCTGTACATTGGATGAAATGAAGAAAAGGTAATTGGAAAAATTATATCTCTAATACTAATCAAGCTAAAGAAAAGATATTTGGAACCAATAATTAACATACAAAAACATCGAACTCATAATTATAAATTTTGTGAAAAACTAATTCTAAGGGTTGAAAAAGGGGTAAACAATTTTAATGGTGAATAATAATATCTCCGATTTTAATTAAATGTAAGCAATGATATTGGGTATCAATAATAAACATACAAATTCAAGCAAAATATGCAAAAAATTTTAAATAAAATAAATTGCCTTACAATAATAAATTGTAATGACGAGAAAGTGAAGGAAAAAAACATCATGGTTTGGAGACCGAGTCTAAACCCTTTAAGCAACACTTTGTCAATTCTTAGGATATAATTCTAATTTGTTTTCTTTTAACTACACGATTTTTAATTTTTAAGTAGTAATATAAAGCTATTTTATTTTCATTGCCATAAGTATGGGTTCGAATAGAATGTACATAATGAATCACACATTCAAAGTTTGATAAACTTCGTGCATCATATCCACTTCAGAGGACGAATATACTGAAATGGTATACAGCATTTCCATAAAAGAATGTCCCAGTTGTAAATTAATTTTAATAGTATCAACTATAAGCGTTGTAGAGTGTTGGTTCAAGGTCGCAATTAAAGAGTAACTCAAACAGTTTTAGATAAGCGAATGCGCGAGTACTGCTTTATGCTTTTCTCGCTTGCAGTACGAAAGAATGGCTCATTCCCCAATTAGTAGAAGGGGAAACTGGAAAATTAATTTTTGCAACAGGATGGAGGCCCTCCCCATTGGAATCACTTTGCACGAGAATGGTTGAACGTCGAAGTCCCTGACCGTTGGACTGGTCGTGATTGTCGAGACGACAGAGCTCTTTTTTTCGCCGGCCTCCACGTTCACCTGAAATAACGCCATGCTTTAACGCGGGACTTTATAAAAGATCGTGTCTACGCTCCACCTCTACCTCGTGATTTTCCAGAGTTGAGAAACAGAATTGAAGAGGCTATTTTTCCCATTGCCCCGGACTTGTTAACCAAATTGTGGGGAGAATTGGACTTTAAGGTTGGATGTGTGCCGTATAACTGAAGGTGCAAATATTGAAGATTTTGTTAAGATGAACTAGGTTAGTCGAGAGTATGAATTGTAAATATACCATTGGAGCTGGGACATTCTTTCATGTACACCTGTATTTCAGACGTGTTTTACTTCCTGGCCTCTTTCAACGGCGATGACTAGGGACCGGAAAAATTCGCGGATTCAATGACCTCTAGGATAGCCTCCATTATCCTCTGCACATCTCAAGTAAACACGCGTGTTCATTGGGTACTAAATTGTGAGGCGTCTCCACTGTGTAGCTTGTGATTCGACGCTTCTTTTGGTCGATAGTCTCTCATTGGCCCAGATAGCTACAGTTAAACTGCGAGCCAATCGCAGAACCAGCAGAATTTTACACATGTTTGAAATTTCAGCCTATCACGAAATGAATCCGCGAATTTTTCCGGTCTCTAGCGATGGCTTGAAGTGGCTGCGGGAGGAGCGAAGCGGAAGAAAGGCCAGGGAAGACGCGACGTGCGACGTGCGAGTCAGCGACCGGCCAATGGGAACAATAGAATGGAGTGTCTGCATGACGGCGCCGGCTTACTGCGTGCGCGTGCGTGCAGGGCGTGTGACGTATCCCTCCCCGCCCCGCTGGGCGCGCGCGCCGTCGCAGAACCACCGCGGCGGGCTGTTCGCGCCTCTCACGATCAGCGCACGGAGACTGAGAGTCGCAACCGACCATTCAACAATTTGTAATACAGAGAGATGTAGAGGGATAGAGCAAGTGATATACATAGAGACAGAAAAGATTCGCGGGTTCAATGATCCTCCAGGATAGACTCCAATATCCTCTACACACTCTGGCAAATGCCAACTGTTCATTGGCTGTTGACTTGTGAGTCGTCTCGACTGGGTGGCCTGTGATTCGACACTTTTATGAGTAAGGGTCTCTAATTGGCCCTCAGTCCTCCAGATTAACAGTGAACCAATGACAGAAGCAGCACTAAGGTATAATTATTTGAATGTTAGCATAATATGAAATGAACCCGCGAATTTTTCAGGTCTCTATACATAGAGATGTATATATAGGGAGATGGATTTCGAAATAGATATAAACATAGATACATATAGAGATATAGAGAGATTTAGAGAGGTGTTTATATTTAAAGAGATTTATCGTGAGATTCATAGAGGTGCATATAAAGTGAGATAGAAAGGGATGTAAAGGGATGGAGAGAGATATGCTTTTTATATGTGTACCTACTTCAAACAAATTACAAAAAAAATTGAAAGAGGCATAGCAACGTATGCCGGGAATTAGCTAGTAGATAAAAAAAATATTATAAAACTAGCTACTAAAAATAATAAAGAAGAAAACACCAAGTTCTAACTACTTCTGACATAAATAAACTATCATAGTTTCAACATTAGTAATGCAGTAGTGTGAAAATATGTATCCATTTTTAGATGCAGTGTATATATCACCATTCTACCAACAATAATTTTAAACTCGGTGAATATATTTTTTGGTTTGCAAAGGAAGTTTTATAAAATTAATATTTTGTGTACAATCAGAACTATCCTCCTTCAATACATTTATGTTTACAAATTTGTTGCGTTTTATTATTTTTTATTTCTGTTGTTAGAATGCGTTTGTCTACGTTTTTCATATTTGCAAGGTAAATAACTGAATGGAGCAAATTTTTCTCCAGTGTGATATACATTATGCCAGCAGTTATAGGCTACAGAAAAAAAAATGTTTACATGAATTAAGTTAAAGCACATTATGCCTTTGTAGATAAGGAACTTATTTCATAAAATTTTGGGCATGATAAAATACTAAATGTAAAAATTAAAATAGAAAGATGAATTATTATTATACAAAAAAAGGAAATTCAATTGAAAAGAAGTGTAGTCTAGTTATATGCAATTAGAAGGTAGTTACTTAAAAATGAAATTTTCGGTGTAGTAATTGTGTTTGTGGAAAACATTTTTTGTGTATTATTAATAAACTATCAATTTTGAACAAGAAAACATTTTAAAGAGACCCGTAATTGTTTTATTTTTTTACATCTGTAAATTTATAAAAATAATTTTCAGACAACTCTATACATTATTTAAGATTTTATTTACTTAATAGAATGGATGGTAAATGTATAAAGAATAGAGGTTTACAAAAGCGGAAATTTATCTTCAATATTATGAATGGAGGAATGAAGTCATAAAAAAGATGTATTGAGATAATTTTGCAAGACCTACACGTTTTCATGACACCTTGAAGGCAGTTTGGAGTCAAAGTAATTGCTGGATAAATATTTTTGCAACACTATTTACATAACATTAATATTAATGCATAAGCAAATAACGGGCATGACGCCACAAATTGCTGCAAAACTTGTCCTCGACTCGTAGATTACGGAAGACCTTATTTATGATTTAGTTTTCCACGAAGAGGATTAATAAATAAAACTTACTTGAGCCAACTCACGAAAATTCCTGGAAACCATTAAAATAAATCGTTCACAAATAAGAAGTTTAAAGATGCAAATTCAAAGGGGTTTTTTGCCGTTGCTGGCATGTAAAATTTCATGTTAGCGTCACTTTTGCAAGAAATATGACTTCTTATTAATTTTTCTTTGAAGGGTATCTTAAAGCTATTAAAAAAACTGGAAAGTCAGAAGATTTTTAAAAAGATCCATAATTCAGGATTATAAAATGCATATTATTGAAGGAATTCCTTATCAACACTAACATGATTTAATTATATGTTGATTTTGTTATGTGAAATTATATTTTATATTAATTATCTAATTTCTTGGAATATTAACCCTTACATAGTAAAACCTTTTTATTTATTTTTTTTTGTTTTCAGCCAAAAAAATAACTACTTTATTTTGGCAACTGCAGATAAAAAAAAATTCCTTTCTACACAGCATACAGCCGTAGGTAGATTTAAAGGTATCTACTTCATCTAAAAAATTTGGAAATTTCTATAAACTTCTGTAACATTTTAAGAACTTAATGTTCATAACATTTTTAATGTTCTCCAATACTATAAAATTATAGCTTAAACATTTGCTAATTTTCCATGCAGCGAAAATGTTATGAATATTTTTAACTCAATGCATCTAGCATTGAATAGCTTATAACGCATTTTATATTATGACATCTAAGGTAGTAATTAAAATTTGTTGACCTTAAAACACTATATTTATATTTTTACACTAATAACGTGGTCGTGTAAAAATTTCTTTGCAAGTTTACGATATTATTAAGATGGTCTGAAATAAATTTGAACGAATTTGATGCTAATGAAATTTTCAATTTTTTTCCCTTTTTCGCCCCTATTTACGGTAATAATTCATTTAATCAGAAATTGTTTCAGCCAAAATTTTGGATAAAGTTTAGGATTTATACAACAAATTATTTGTATGATTATCTCTATCAAAAAGTAAATATATCTTTTTACTTTCAACCCTTGTTATTTCCACCCTTTGCAGTATTGATTGTTTACATAAAAAATTATTTTAACAAAAGTCTTAGACAATAATTAGAAAGTTAAATAAAAATAAGAATGGATTTGACAGTGTATGGAAGAAATGTTATGGAAGTTTTGTTTACTTTCTTATTACAACCCTAGGTTTTTTTTATCCCTTTGCAATAATGGTTTATATTGTTACGATTTTAATAATCGTTGAGTGGGAAGAACTGGGTTCGTATAGTGATAGTCCAATTATTATTTTTTTATTGCAGAGTTTAATTGACCGCTAATATTTACAACACTAATAAATCTTCCTTAAAATGCCTACTAATCAATTACTCGCTCTCAGTGGCTCAAGTCCTTGCACACCACACACCGCGCTGGACCGCACCCCTCGCGCAACTCTCGCCGCAGCACTCCTCGTGGACCTCCGTCGCCGAACTCTCGTCGCACTCCGTCGCCGCCATTGCACTTCCCTCGCCGAGGAGCTCACTCCAACTCGCCGAACAGCTCACTTCAACTCGCCGAACAACTGTCGTGGTGGCCGGCGTCCAGGCTTATATAGACCCCTGGCGTCCTTCTAGAAGTGACGAGCGCGGCTGGGGGTCAGTCGCGTCATCCCGTGCCGACCGCGACGCTCGAAGCATCGAGAAGGGCATCGACCGCTCGCACGGAGGCAGGGCGCCGCGCGGGGAGCGGTGAGGAGGAAGGGGGAGGGAAGTGACGACCCTTGTAATCCGGGGAGGCACGCGTGGCAGGTCTTAGTCTGTGGACGGCGCATGACGTCAGTGACCGTGCGGGCCCACCAGCTAGCACCGAACCCGGCGCGCGTCGCGGCCCTGCTTGCTCTTGTAACAGTATTATCAGAAACTGTTTCAGACAAAAGTTTTAGATAAAACTTATAGGATTTACAAACAATGTGGACGGATTCGATGGTGTGCCTTGGTAGGGAGACATGAATTTTTTTTTAATCCTCAAACTTCTGTTTATTCCACCCATTGCATTTATGGTTGGTCGCATCAAAGATTTATCCAAGCAAAAGATTTTAGTATTAATCCTACGAGTTATAATATAATAATTCATAAGTGATATTTTTATATTATAGGAGTTATAGCGAATTTTATGTTTTTCAAAACCTTCTCCATTTCAACACCTTTGGACGGATATTGTCCGGTAACGAACTTGACTGATATTTTACATTTCTTTATTTTATGTATCAGTTTGGATTTTATTTGTGAAATTACGGCAGTTATGGTGTCCATTAAAATTATATATATATATATTTACACTATTGAGTTCACGATGGTTTTAGGGTCTACGGACCATTAAAAGGAACATTATATAAAATATATAACGGCTAAAATAGGGATTATTTCTCCTAAATCTACCTAGAAGGCTGTTATAATTAAATATGTTGGAATGTACATACCGTTAGGACTGAATATATTAAGAGTCGAAACACGTATGAATCTGGTTGTAAGTTCCAGTTGGCACTTCACCTGAACCACAAAACTTTGATTGTAAATATTGTAAAGGTATCAGGCACTAGACCGAAAGTCATTGACCGAAATTTCGGAGAAACTACTTTCGGTCTAGTAACTTTCGGTCTAGTGCCTGTTCTGTGTAGATCCTTTCGGTCTGGCGCCTGTTCGCTCTAGTACCTTTCGGTCTAGTGCATTTTGGTCTAGTGCCTTTCGGTATAGGCCATTCATAGGCAATGTACGGCCCGCGGGCGAAGTGCGGCCCTTCGGGCTAGTCAATCCGGCCCGCAACATGGTTTTGAAAACCCCTACAGTTACACATGGGACAAAATGTATTCTCTGCGTAGCTAGAATATAATAACGATTTTCTTCTCATTGAGTTTCAAGTACGGTATTATTGCATGTAATATTAACTGAGTTTGCGCGCAACCACGCGTGGTTTCCCAGTTTCCACCAAGTTATGAACAACTTTTAGAAGCTCAGTCACAGTTTTCATCTGTCACATACACCTTCAGACTCTTTCTAAAGAATAATCAATGTTTGCAGCTTTTTAAAAAAAATTTTAACATTGTGGCATATAATATAAGTTGTGTGTGACGTCAAAATCAAAAATTAAGTTCATCGCTTATAAAACTGTGTTTTGTTCAAGTTTTATTTTCGGCCCACCTAGATTATATTTATTTATTTTTATTTTATCTGGCTCTTCCCTTAAAATGTTTTCCCGTGTCTGGTCTAGTGCCTGGTACGTCTAGTGCCTTTCGGTCTGGTGCCTTTCGGCTAAATTTCTTTCGGGACAGTGATTTTCGGCCTACTGCCGTGTTTCCATTGCAACCTGTTTCGCACAGCACTCAGGGAAAACACGTCCACTCTTCTAAATTTGTAGCAAGCATGCAGATACAGGAAACGAGTTGCTCGGAGCAGTTTCTTCCAGTCTGTCGGGACTCTGAACGACTCGGAAGGGTTTGTGGGGGGGACGGGGGGGCGATAAATCACGATGAAAGATTGCACGGGTCGTGCGAGAGCCAATCGAAGGCACTTGCCAGCAATTTGATGCTCGGCTCGCGGCTGCCACCCATTTCCCCCCCCCTTTTTTTTCCATTCTGCCTCAGACAGAAGTTATTTTGGACACCATTCTTGCCTGGGTGGTCGTCCCGAGTCCAGCTGCTAGACGTTCAGGCTCTCGCTCAGCAAAGATGTTGTGGACAAACACCAATTTCTGGTTTTCCACTGTTTGTCATAAAGACGCCACAGTTATATGCTAGAAAGATAAATACGCAAACACAAAGAATAAAAATACAAGCCAAACTCAGCCCATGTCTAGTGTTAAATTCGCAGAAAGCACAAAGAATTCCGTGGAAGTAATCAGTTCTGGAGAGAGAGAAAAATCACGGCACAGACGAAAACAGTTGGCTGATATTGAAGAGACGGTTGTAACACGGACAGAAAATAGAATCAACCTTGGACAACACAACGACAAACAGAGGTACCCGACGATGATACCAAACATATAATCTGGACACCACAAGGACGACGACACACAAACACAGTAGGCTTCGCAAGACAAACAGTTGCGACATTTCGGGAACTGACATCTGTTCTAATATTCATCTGTCTTGTACATTCTTGTGGTTTCTCTGTGATGTACAATTATTAAAACCAGCAGCGGCGTGGGTCAACGAAAAAATGTTTCAAATCAATCTTACCCATTGCAAGAATCATTCAATGGACGTATCTTCATAAGTGTCTACGAAGACACCCTTTGCTTTGCCAAAAAAAAAAAAATGACAAAGAAAATATAGTACCAATCTGTTTTAATTAACTTACCTGGCGCATGCCATGATTTTTAAGAGTGTTTTTTATAACGTTCAATATTACCGGTTTGAGTACGAAATGTGTGCCTAATGACGCTTCGGCAGGCCGAAGCCACTCGCGAAACATACCAATAGTTTTTTTTTATAAATTGAACCGATTCAATGTGTTGACCACATCCTTATTCGGTATTCTTAAAATTCGGGTTTCCTACGCCGGTAAAACATTAAAAAAACATCAAAATATTATAAATGAAAACTGTATCTCTTTGCTAGACTATTTTCTCAAGAAAAAATGTTCTTTGAGTATAATCGTTCTTACATTCCCTACTTCAAAATATCTAGGTTATTACTACAGTTACCCCTTGCAAATTTCAACCATCACTGTTGTTGCTCTTGTCAGTTAGACGCACGCTTCGCTCCCCCTCCCCCCTTCCCCTTCAGGTCGTTACCTAACCAAAAAAGTGAGTGAGTCTTTCAGTGTTCGCCAGAGATTTGTAACATCTAACCTCGGCAACGACGGCAACGAGAAAATTATTTTGTTCTCACGGAACAAACACATTTATAAAACTCAACTCGGACACGAAATTTAACGCAGAATTCTTCAAAATAATGCCAAGCGTTACAAGTAAGGGTAAAGTGCGTTTTCTACATTTCTGGACGTGAATCACACGTAGTTTCCGCACCCGCCGCTAAAAGTCGCTGCCGAAACAGCTACGTCAACTATTGAAACACCTTGGCTTTGGACCTGATTTTCGACAAAGAATTTTATTGGAATACTGGCCCATCTTATCAATAATTCACTGAACAGTTAATACTTTAAAGTTTCCATTCGGCTTTGTGATTTTTGGTTCGCTCCATCCGCAACATTGGCAGCACCGTTGTTATACATTTCCGTTCCATGCGACTTCCGTAGCTTTCACAAAATTATTCCCAGCTAATGCCGTATACCGAGAGCTAAGATGCTACACATCAAGTGATTCTAAGTCCTTTTGAATGGGGGGAATGCGTGCGTTTGCGTCACTTTGTTACTTTGAACACAAAATTGATTCCTCTGAAAGATACCAGAAGGTTACATTAGAATAAAACTAAAATAAACATTCAAATTTCGTGGGGCTAAGCGAAGATGTTCATAATATGGGATGATTATCGTTTAACTACAAAAAAAATAACTATACGTTAAACTTTCAGTTTACTGTCGTGAACTTGCGTATTTCAATCTGGTAATATTGGAGTGAAAAGTTATCACAAAATTCAAAGATATAAATTTTTTATGCCCGTAAAATGCAGCTTAACTGTCATGATAATATATTATTTCCATTAACAAAAAATTTATATAATTTGTAGTAGAATTCAAAGTTAATATTTAACAGTTACAAATTACGCAAATTTAGCTTAAATTGCGAGCAGCATGTTTGTGTTAAAATTTGTATCCCCATACAAATCTTTTTTATGAATGCATTAATAACAATATTAAAATTGGTTTGCATAATTTTTTAAAAATAAAATATGTAATCAGAATAATTTTCTTCAAGCACAGTAACAGCGTATTCAATAACAAAATTAACGTGGCAAAATTAGGTTTGTTTCTACGAAGTATATTTACTTTCCACCTTACCCAGTGACTTGGGTGGATAATTAAAACATTTGACCTGCATTAAAATTGGTTAAAAAAATTGGTTCAGCCATGTTGATTTTGGTTGGCCACGATTTCCCTTTATCGTTCAAGGTAATTACTGGATAAGCTATGAACGATTGATTCCCCTGGCTCCCCTGCATTGTTTCAGTTGGAGTCCTCTAATGGCCTCACTGGAGACGAAATGTAAATCATATTCCTCATTAAACTTCTCTTTATCCCCCCCCAACATGGAAAAAAAGAATATTAAATCCCTTTGTGGCTACGCGTGTTTGTGAATGACAAGAGTTCCGAAACGCGAGAACGCCCATGAAGGATGCACGCGAGGAAAATCCCAAAGTGGCGGGGTCCCGTTAACCGGCTGTTGCCCGTGTTCTTGTAGCTCTCAAAGCTCATTATGTAACTAACCCCTTGGGAGTTGAAAGCATAAAGAGAACACGGATGAAGAAGGAAAAAAAACAACCTGGGACGTGTACTTCGTTTAACCGCGGGTCGAAACGGCGCGCTCCCATTACGAGTGTGGCCTAGGCCTCATACACCACTCTCCCCTCCTCCACGACTCCCTTCTCACCCCCCCCCCCAGAACCTCGAAGGGGGGAGGGGGGGAGGGCTCCGCGACCTTGGATTGTCAACCGCTCCGTCGACAGCAGAGGTTAAGGTTGGTTCAAGTTGGGATACGAAATAAACACGCAAACGTTATATATACACACCAATGTTTATTTTCATAAGTACAGCTTTTCACACAGCTTAATTTTATTTTTGATACTACTGTATACATAAACCTATGTTTTGAACCTAGGAATTGATGTAGGACTTACAAAATAACATATATTTGTGATTAAAATTAAAACTTAATTGTTTGTAAAGTACAAAAAAAAATCTTACTACATTTCGAAGCCCATCCTGATCAACCGGTGTCGGGACAATCGGGGTTCGGATTAGCGGGACTCTGCAATTGCATTTAGTGCCCTACTTACGACTCCGATACAGTAAGTGTAACACTTTACTAAACTTTTATAGAAGATACGTCATGGATTCAAGTGAAATTGATTTTCTAATGGGTTGATGTGATAAAAAATGAGAAAAAATATTATATATTGAGGGTACTGTTTATATTAATCGTGTTCGTATTTTTTAGAAACACTTATCGACGTGTATACATGTGTACAGCAGTTAGTAAACAGTATGTCAACAGAAAGTATGAGGACTTTTATTTTTAAAAAAAAGTGTATTGAAATTGAAATAACAGTGTCATTGGTTGAGAAGTGCCAAGATTAATATGTTTTATGGCATGAAAAAAAAATGTGGTCAAATTTCCGAAGTAGTTAACCGAGTCCTTGCGTAACTTTTTTTAAGCTGAGAAAACTAAGTATGTTGTAAATTCTGGCCGAACCGCGTTTTTCCTTTTGGTGAACCGGGCGAACGTTCTAATGCTAAAGCTGCCGCCAGCCACGTGAACGAGCGTGAACCGACCTTAACGCGCGCGCCGGAGTTTCGCTCCTCGGCACGTAATGAGCAGTTCTCACCCGAGCGTCGGGCATTAAAATATTCACGAACTCACGAACCCCTCCTCCGCCACACACCAGCTTCTCTCCCCTCTCCCTATTCCTTGGAACCCCCCTCCCCCACCTCTTGTCATGCTGCTAGCCCCGAAGCCCATTAAAACAATAACAAAAGTCGGGGCTTAACTAAGTGCCTTCCTCCCCCGACGAGGCGTGCCACGTCAAGAGGCTCCAGAGCCATGTAACAGCTGAACTGGGCTCTCTGAACCTCGACCCCCAGGGGGGAAAGAAGGATGCTAATGAAGTCCGTGAAATTACGAGAGTTTTTTTTATAATTACTTCCATTGGTTGAAAACTTTCTAAAACTTATCCTTCCATATCTCGGTTGCAAACAATAAAACACTCATTATTTCTGCTTTCAATCAGGTGATTAAAAAAATTACAATTTTCAAAAATTTTAGTTATAGAATACAGAGCCATTTAAAACGTTAAAACGAGCCATAGAAAGTTCGGAGACAATTGAACACTTTTTCTTGTAAAAAAATCATTCTTAATTTTTTAAAGTTAATAGAAGACTTTCCACAGATTTTGAAACAAAACAAAAAAACATGGACTTCAGTTAAATGAAAAATAAAGATATTTAGCCATCGCATACTCAAGTCACCGAGAAAGACACTTGAATGATTTTGTTAGATGGTTGTGATTTAATAACGTAATAACACATTGTATTCCTATTTCAATTTATAAAAAAAAATATTGTGATCTATTTTTAACCTAATTATTTAAAATTTAAATTATAATATTGTATCAAATATATCTGAAAACTTTATTTGAACGCAAAGTTTATTGAAGTAATAGACATTCTGCAAATCACGGCACATGACTCTCCTTTGTAATTGTAGATGGTCAAAACCCCATTCAACTTTAAATTTTGAAGAAATTTTTTATCACTATTACGGAATATTAAAACGACAAGCCTGTTCCTCGGCTCATATGAGTGTAAGCCTCATTCCATCCACGTAGACCTTGCCTCAGGCGGGAACCTAAATGCCTTTTGTTCATTCATCAACATTGAACATGCCACAGAAACATCCGTCGTATTTCCAAAGCTAGGTAGGTATTCATATTTGGTTAAATTTGTAGGAACTTGTAACAAAAGGTTTAAATTGATAATTTAGTTGAATTTGCTCTAATCATCTGACTACTTTTGAACACTACATCTACCAAATATAATAATACTGCAATTATAACTAAAAAAAAAAAAAAACAATTCGGTCCCTTTTCCCAACAGGCAGCCCTTCAAACACCAGTGTGATTCTTCTTGTTTGGTGTTCAGACAGTCGTTAAACTGACACATCCCAGCAGACATAGAGTCAGCTAAACATTCAGCCAGGACATGCTGAATCCACGTTGTTAGAACCAAGAAGGATCAAAGAGCCCTAAGGCTCGGTATTAAACCCCACGTAGAGATTTTTATTTTCTCGTCAATATTATTTAATGTTTATGTGTAAAATTTCACCATATCTCTCTTGCATTTATTTTTTGTCACAAATATTTACAACAGATATTTATTATAATAAGTGTTAATACTAGCGAAAGTATTAACAATTATTATAATTCGCGCGAATTATTTACAGCCAATATTTTACACTTAGTGAATATCTGTTTGAAAATATTTTTGAGTGAAAAACACAAGCAAGGAAGGCATCGTGTTTATATTGACGCTTAAGACACAGTATTAAGAGAAAAATGAAAAAAAAAAATCGCGTGCGAGCGGATCCTCGATGTGATCGCTTCTCGTGCAGCTGCTGAGGACGACAGGTGAACGACCGATTGACGCGAGCGGTCAAGTTGGGCTCGTTCGGCTTCACCAGCGCCTCGGGGCCGGCCGCAGCGCAGCGGTGCGCGTCATTTGACCTAAAATTCATATCTCCTAAACGTCACTTGTCCTAAAATTTAAAATAATCCTTCAGTCATTTGACCTAAAATTCGTATCTCCTAAACGTCACTTGACCTAAAATATAAAATAATCCTTCAGTCATTTGGCCTAAAAGTTATTTGACCTAATAGGCATTTGCCCTAAAAGTCATATCTCCTAAACGTCACTTTACCTAAAAGTCACTTGGCCTAAAAGTCAGTTGCCCTAAAAGTCACTTGGCCTAAAAGTCATTTGCCCTAAAAGTCATATATACTAAACGTCACTTGCCCTAAAAGTCAATTCGCCTAAACGTCATTTGCCCTACTAGTCATTCTACCTAACAGGCATTCAGCCGAAATTCATTTTAGGTGGAATGACTTGAGGGCAAGTGGAGCAGTGTACTCGTGTACTCGGCCGCAGCGAGAACAAGGCTCGCCCCGCGCGGGGGAGGTTCTGCTTCCCGGGACAGAGGGCGCGGCCGTGCCCTCCGAGGGGTTCACGGCCCAACAATGCCCTGATTGGCTGAGGTCCTCCCTGATCGCCCCGCGATTGTTTCCCGCGGCCCACGAGCGCGCCGGGGCCTGATTGCTCGAGGTACCTCCCTTCCCCCCTCCCATGGTGGTCTGGGGGGTGTGGGAGGTCGGGTGCAGAAGACACGCCATCCTTCCCTCTTGTTGGTGAGAGGGGGCGGGGCAATGCCTCTACTCCCCCCCTTGCATTCTGAGCGTTGTGGTAGACGCCGACAACAAGGCAAAATGGAGCACTTTCAAAACACACTTTTAAAAACAAAACAAAAAAAAATAATGCAGCAGTAATACTAGTACGTTTTTTTAAATGAGTCATGTGATGGGGAAATTTTGATCTAATACAATTTCTTGGACATACGCCATTACAGTTTTGCGCTGTTCGTCGGGGAAAAAAAGAACTTTCTGCGTGTGCCTGATGACGGGAACGGATGCCAGTTCCCGAAACTTCACAACTGTTTTGTCACAGGAAACCTCCCGTGTTCGTCGTTGTCGTCATCGCTGTGTTGTCTGTTATTGTTCAAACTGTCTCGTCGTTCGTCTGTGCTGTTTTTATTATTTTCATGACTAGGCCTAAATGTCTTCTACGGAATTCTCGTGCTGTCTGATATTTAAGTTTGAATGTGTTTGTCTGTGCCGTCGTCGTTCCGTTATTCGTAATACGTGCTTAAGTTCATCGTTGGGTTTATCTGTTTGACATCAGCTGCTTTTTGTGGGTTTTCTTTACAGTTTTATTACTTATTTTTAATTTATTAACTTTTCCCATGACAAAACAGTGCAAAACTACAATGGCGTATGTCCAAGAAATTGTATTAAATCACAAATGCTAGTGGAAATAACAAGACCTCAAGGACCGCATAGAAACATGTATGTGTTTTGCGTACATATGTAGGTCAAAAAGGAAAGTTCCCTACCTTGTTCTGTCGAAACATCAGTCAAAGACGCAACAGATGCTAAGTTAAAAACTTCTCTCTCTGACACAAAACTGAGATCAGTAAATATTATTTTAATTATTTTAATCTCAAAAGTTGATCTTTTTCCCTTCAAATGTTAGCACCTATACCAATTCATTTACACCAAATCTGTTTGAGTGTTTGATTATAATTCATTTATGAGCAATAGCCTGCGCGATCATTTGATCCCCATACGAATGTATCGAATTATTTACTGGAAAGTAACGCGGTCTCTTTGGCCCTTTGACATAAGGCTAAAATTATGAAATCATAAAATTAAACTATATTAAAATAAATAAAAAATATCTATTTAACAAAAATAATTAAATATATTATTTGAATTACAGGTATAACAGATACACACATATTAACTTGAGATATTAACACAGAAATGCAGCGTTACTTAACAAATACAGAAAATAATTCCGTGGCCACATCTTATCTCCTACGCATAATAATCAGCGTTGGCTCCAGAAGAACTGTTAGAATCCGTAAATTTAACACAAAACCAGATTTTTCTCGTTGGTGCCAAAGAAACTTCAATCTTATGCTCGCCCACACTGTCTATATAATCGTTATTCTTTTCTTAAAACCAACAAAATATGCACCCGAGGCTCAGCACGGCATCAACATATTTGAAGCAAACATGTCTTCACTAGTTTTCAACACTTTTACCAATTAAGTTCCTTTGCTGAAACACCTACTTTAAAACGATTTAAGTGTATTAATTATTTTTCTTTCGGGGAGTTGATTTTTCAGCAATACCATTTTGGGAAAAAGTATAATTATCAGCTGCTCAATGTTTGCATCATTTTAAAATGTAGAAGTTATCGTCCAAGCGTGTTGAATCATCTTTCTGGTGACATAAAAAAAAGTTATGTCTGCGTCTTTTAGATCTTTTCAGCCACGCGCTACATAATATCTCCAGAGATCTACCTAAAAATCTTGTGAAATCATAACAACGGCAAGCCTGTCTATGCTGTTCAACGTTGTCCTCGAACGGAGTTATTGGCAGCCGTACGAAAAAATTGGAAAACAGGGGGTTAAGCGGGGGAAAGGTGGGGAGGGGGTGTTTATCTGTGATGTATTAACGTTGTCCCTGCGACGGGTAATCCGCGACTCCGCGGCGTGCGGCGGGCGGCATAGCGCGTCAGGGGCAGGCCCGCCCGACAGATGACAGGCGCGCCCGCGGAACGCGCAGCGGTCGGACTGCCGCGCAGACACATGTCACGCCGAATGGACGTCCAATGTCCGCGGTTGTCCAACGTTCCTCTCGGTGGAAACGAGTAAAAAAAAATGTCGTGCTGACATTTATTAAACACGGCTTCGCGACGAGAATGTTTAATTTCCGCGCCTCTCCCCTAAAACAGCCCTCTTCCTATCGTGGCCAGCCCTCAGATGCCACCGACGAGAAACTACTGTCCGGAGTGTTCAGATTATTCGCCCGTCACCGAAATAATAAAAGGAAATGTGCGCAAAAGTTTGCTCTGATATCGTATTTCATCGTGGATAGGCGGTGTCATGTATGCAAATGAATTTTTTTTAGCAATGTCTAAAAACGAAGGATAGCTTTTTTTTACATTTTTATTTTAGACATTTTGATAATACATGAAATTATTAATCAAACACTTCATAGGACTTAACGTTGTTAAACTGACGACCCAGTAAAACGTAAAATAACGCTTGGAGCTTCATTTGATTCGTTTGTTTCTCAATAACCACAAATTATTTCCGCTAAAACTTTTTGTATTAAAATTTAAGATTCATACAGCATTTTGAATCCTAAATATTTAACTTTATATTTATGAAAGCGTCGACGGTAAGAATTCAAGAGTGGTAATTTTGACGTGACAACGTCTAATAAATCGATGAACCCCGGCTGCACGTACGAAAAAGTGTCCCGTTACGCACATTGTCCCACTACGATGTGTCCCGTTACGCTCATTGTCTTCCGCGGAAACCAGGCACTCGTTAATACATATTTTCCTTTGTTTATCGCAAGGGGCGTTATTATTAATGAATTATAAATAAAATTTCGTGCCCGGGGCCACAATTACATATCATTTTGAGCACTGGAAGACATAAAAACGTAAAAAAATTCTCGACGAATTTTAATCTCGGCCCCAGCACACCACAAGCGTCTGGGTTGGAGATTAAAGCCGAAATTCTTTCTTAAACTTACTAATACTTTTTTATTAACTGCAAGGGCATTTTTATTAAATTCTATGTTTAATTTCACGACGAACAAACTTCGTCGTTAAATGTGTAATTGCGAAAAAGCGTAAATCATTCTCGACGATCTTGAAGTTAGTATAAACATGGCGGCTGACAAGCAGCCGACAATATATTTTTAATTTCCCGCCTACCACTATAAGAAATAAACATGGCGGACTATATACATTTTTAAAACTTCCATAACACAAAACAAAATTTTTATAAATATATATACAACATCTAAAACTATTATTTCCAATATGGCCTCGTGGCCGTGCGGATAGAATTGCTGACTTCCAGTCCAAAGGTGGGCGGATCGTACCCCGCCGCTGCTATACCTTCATTTTTGTACTTGTAAAAATAAATACGGCGCGCGCAACACTACAAAAGTAATAAAGATATTTGAATTGATGAGTGCAAATAAATGTAAATCTATCAATTAAATTGTTGATTTCATTTCACTCCTTTGTATCCATACAAAATAGTAATGATTCAATTTTATTCATAAAAGTATGCGAGGTAGATTTTATCATACAGAATATAGAAAAATTAAAAAAAATACTTCCTCAAAGAATAACATATTTTTAATGCCTAAATGGTTTGGTTGCAAAAACCTATTACGGCTCAGTCTCAGGCCGATTTAGATATTTCATTTTCTTCTGGATAAATCATTTCATCAATGTTTTGTTATGATGTCACGTTAAACTATCGTCCGTAATCCGACTTTACAGACAACCAATTTTTTTGTTACATCAACGATCGCGTGAGATAAATATCGGGTGGAATAATAGCCTATATTGCTATAATTTTTTTGTATCAATAAAACTTCAGAGACACTATTTTACATTAAACCAAATTCACATGACGTGGACTTGTAAAACCAAACACATTCGTTGCATACAGAGAAACGTAGATGTCATCATAACGGGTTCCTCAAGCAACATATATGTATATATCTCTACCATTGCGAGTGTTTTAATAAATATAAATGCTGCACGTAAACACTTTTTTTTTCATTTTACCTTCTAGTACCACTTCAGTGCATCTTACTAACGGCGTTCTTCTTCCGTTCGTGTTTAATGACGACCATTTACCAGTTTTTTTATAACTGGCTTACATAGAACCATTAACATGCGTCACACCATGTTTCCAGAGGAGCAATTCCCGTCTAATTGAGAGCAATTCATCACAATTACTTGTCTTGGGACACACCTTAGTGCCACTGTTATGTTCACTATCCGTTCTCGGTTCAACCCTGAGAATGTTCACTACGTGGCTTATAAATACATTTCATACAGCTTTACGATTGCATTCTTACTAACAAACTATTTTCGAAGTTATACTTCTTTAGGCGCGTTATGAAAAAATGATGAGAGTTAATTTTTACGATGCGTGCGCAGCATTCAACAAATATTGACCGGATGAAAAAAGGCTACATGAAAATAAAATTTATATATGTGCTTTTAAGTCATATACTTTAGTTAGTGATATTGAAAACTGGTCTATATGATTAAAAACTTTTATTTATTGTGAATATAAGTGATATAAATTGTGTTTATAAACATTTTCAAGTGTATTTTCAAGTGTATCTGTATGTTTTACCGTATGTATATGTTCCATATGCATTATTTATTTGCATTATAAATTAGAAATTATTAATACATTATTATTTAAAAAATTATTCTACTAGAATAAAAATTGAGCATAATTATTGATTTTCGTTATTAACTAAAATTTGTTTTGATTATTTTAAAATGAAGCAATTAATTGTATACACGTTTTTATATAAATATTGAATACTGAGCAAAAATTTAATTTTTAAAATTTAATTTAAATTTATACATACTGACCGTATTTATAATATCAGTCCATTCATTTTATTGCTTTATTTATATTAATTATTTGCATACAAAATTAAAGTTAGGTTTTTATTTTTATTTTCAGTTAGTAAACATCAAATATTAGTCTTCAAAAAGAAATATAATCCGCATCATCGCTTGAAATATGTCTTAAATCCTTTACCAAATTTATTATGGTTTAAGATCAACAAACCAGTAGTGTTGTAGTTTCTCTGTAATTTTTATATTTCAAAATACTACTGCGATTGCATTTGAGAATATTTATGCGTGAACTCAAATTATATAATACAGTTTAATTTAGACTATCAACAACAAATCATACATCAAACTGAAGGTAAAATAACATAGTTTTTTTCTTTAAAAAATTCAGTATGTCCTTTATTTATGCGGCACACATTAATATCTAAAGTCCGAATCTTCCTACACTTTGGTTAATAAGACCGGACTAATGGAAGCAATAGGATCTTCAACTTTGTGTCTCAACTCTGGAAAAATCATTAGGTAGCGACAAGCCCCAAAGGAAAAAAACCGCATGGCTTTATGTCAGGTGAACGTGGAGGCCAGCGAAAAAGAGCTATGTTGTCTCGACCACTACGACTAATCCAACGGTCAGGGACTTCGACGTTCAACCACTCTCGTACAGAGAGATTCCGATGGGGAGGGACTCCATCCTGTTGCCAAAATACAATTTACAGTTTCACCCTCTACTAATTGAATTCTTTCGCGCTGCAAGTGAAAAATCAACAAATTCGCTTATCTAAAACTGTTGTTACCTTGAAGTAGCACACTGCCACTCTTACAGTCGATGCTATTAAAATTCATCAACTGGGACATTTCTTTGATGTACATACTGCATTTAATCGTGTAAAAAAGCAACGTTGGTTTGTCCCACAGATTGGATATTTTGAGAATTTTTTTGTTTTCTTTCGAACTGTTTGAGACGTGCCGCTAAATAACTGTCCGCGGCAGGCTGGCAGTTCAGCACAACGTCTCCCCGACCAGTCCCTGTTCAGCAGGCACGGGTGGGGGGGCGGGTGGGTTGTCGCTGTCGGGAGTTGTTGTTCCTGGAAGCCGCCAGCGAGACAGCGGCTCTGACGACTCCGCGACCCGTTCACCGCGCGAAGGCCGACACACGCATGGCCGCGCCGAGTCACTCCCGCGCTGCCGGCAGTCGCACGGAGAGAGAATTGCACAACTCACCACCGCCACCGAGGTCACCACGCGCCCTGCTAGCCCAGTTGACTTCTTTGACGGGCACGGTGCGTTGCTGTGCACGACGAAGTTTCAACATTCAATCACTTACTCGTACATCATAATGATTCTAAAATGTACGTAGAAAAAATTAAACGAAGAGATGATAAAGTGTCCAATGCATCTTATTCTTTCGAAGAAAGTGCTACCGTCACTAGTTATAAACCTTTTCAACGCTGTCTCTCGACGAAACCAGCTCCGCGGGCTTGTAACTGCCGACGCACGGATCGGGTGCGGACGAGTGTGCATCGGCCTTGACCCGGTGACCCGGAGCGGGGTCAGCGTGCCTGGGGCGGTCGCGATCACACGCACCAACGCAACTGTCAAGACACACGCGTCTTGGAGCACGCAGCTCGTGCCTCGTCAGGTGACAAGTTGGGGCAGTGTTGCCACGTACTTCCAATCAAACAACTTTTTCTATACACAGGAAAAAAAAATTATCTACTCAGTCAAACATTTTTTTTTACACACAGCAAAAAAAAAATATATATCTACTCATACAAAATATTCCTTTTGAACTGTCAAGAAATAGTTTGTAATGCTACAAGAAATATACTATAAATTTTTACATCACATGGCTATCGTTATTTTCCACAGTAGGTAATACCGAAAATTCATACGGAAATTGTTCCATTATTTAGTGTTTTAATTTATGTTTAATTCAAGCATATATATTAAAAAAACATGGAAAAGATAATCGAATATTTAATAATTGGACTTTATTTGTTTTATTGTTCTTATTAATGCGCGCAGTTAATAAGGAAAACTATTCAGGGAACCACTTACAAATAAATTTTACTATCGCAAGTGCTGGGACAACACTAAGCATAAATTCCCGAGCAAGAATCCAAACCCAGTATATCTGCGAGCACTATTTTGTAGTGATACAGGCTTTTTTTTCGTATACATGTAAAAATTTTAAAATGTATGTAATTTGAAATGAATATTTATGTTCCATTCACGGAACAAAAAAATGTACAGTATATGTTTGAAATCAAAATGAGATCGTACTGCATCTCCTCTTTCATTTTCCCAGCCTATATATGGATAGCAATACATGGTTTGGTTATAACTAAGTTTAACGCCAATTTTTTAATTAACGGTACTCAATGATGGAATTTTTACTATTCTTCACATCGAGTTCCTTTCAAGCTAATCAATAAAACAGCTAGGATCTGTTTTCTAGCCATTTTCTAACAAGAGTGACTTAAACTTCAAAACAGACAGCCCCTTCATAGATTATCAGCTTGGTTAATCCATTTTTTTTTTTTTTTTTTTTTTAGATTCTTAAAGCTAATAGAATTTTGTAAGCTCAAGTTTAAAAAAAAATGAAAGTGTTTGTTATTTCTTAAAAACTACTTTTACAACAGGTAATGTTTCAAATTACAATGACAAATTTGGTGTTCAGCACTAAAAATTTGTTTATATATATATTTATATTTATATATATAAACTAATTTATCCTCCCCCTTTTTTTCCTGTACACAAATCCTGGCAACGCCCATGTATTTACATATAGATCGACTACTTTCATTGAAACCACTGCGGCTGCATTTAGTGCTTTCAGCTTTAGTGCAGAATTCTTGTTCTTTCTTAAGAGCATCTGTACAAGAAAATAAAAGGGAGTGCTTAAGCCTTTTTGCTTCAGACATGTCTAAAATTTCTCGTTCAGCTTTTACATCTCCCTCAGCAGTCGTTATTGTGTTTATGATAATTCTGGCCGCCTGAATCACAAGCTTCAAGTTAGCATTTTTTATGTATGTCTATTTATGCGTGTAAGGGTGACGTGTTACCATATTGAAGCAAATTTTTTCTTAATTTCGATATGAATGTTTTTATTTTCACATAACCTTCCAGTAAGTGCCAAAATGTGCAGATTATATAGTCATAGTACATTACTGAATTTAAAAAAGGCATATAAGGGATCGTAGTCAAAACAACTAATTCTATCTGGTACTATGATTTGTTTCAACCTTTAGATAAAGCTTGTTATTTAATACTGAATTTGACTGATGTAGGTACACATAATAGATGACTTGTGACTTATTTTTTGTAATGATAGTATTATAATTAGTACTTAAGTATATCTCTTTAAAGTTTTAGGAAGAAAGGGCAACTGTTCTCTCTCCAGTACATGTTGCTGCAGACGATGAGGGAAAACAGCATCAGGTACCAGTGGTATTAGGTAAAACAGAGAAGCCATGTACTGCTGTTTGACTACGCATGCGTGGTATTTATGCTGCTGTGTATTTTTTTAAATCCTCTTGAGGTTTTATTTCAGATCCTCTTACATCGCACAGCACACACGATCTGCATAGTGATCATGCTAATTCCTGCCTTTGACAAGCGACACGGACATTCAAGTAATAAAACATTGTCCATTTGAATAATATACATTTATTTTTACACAGTCACTTTCAGGCACGTTGTCAAATTTTCGAACGTTAACTTTCAATAACATTAATTCGTTTTTAGCATTTATTTTTCCTCTCTTAACGCAACTTATAAAATTTCATGAGTTTATCACCACCTTGGTGTTCAGTGCTCACGAGTGAGTCACGAACTCGGTGATCAGTGAACACGAGTGTGAGTCACTACCCCGGTTCCAGCCCACCAATGGGAATGCACCCAACGTTTCTTCGACACTGCTGCTGCCTGCTGTCGCAGATTGGAAACGTATGAACTACAAGCTCACGCAGGATAAGGTCTTGCAGTCCCAGGTACGTCTGTCGGCGACAACGGTAAGAGGAATGGTATTCGGATCATTCTTGGGCTGAGGTCACGTGGATCGCAGGTCCAAGAGCAGAATGGTGGGTGGCGCTGGCCGTTAAGGCGATCTGGTCGAGCTGCTATGTGTAACTGCTAACTTTACCCGTCGCGTGGGCGACGCAAGCACGTCTGCTTCCCATCTTCGCGCATCCCCAACCCCCCTCCACCCCTTCCCGCACCCCAATGGAGCTCAGGAATTCTGCGGGCCGGACATGACGTCACCCGGCGCGGCCTGCGCAGTTCCGGGTGCGCCGCGCTCGTATTAACGTCTCCAGACTTGTCTTCAACCGCCCTCTGAGCCGGACCCCGCCACGTGCTGGAAGCGTTTCACAGTAAAATAGCGGCGAGGAATGCTCACGTAAAATTTTGCAGATATTTGTACAATTACATGAAAACAACTGCATCACTTGAAAATAGTGTGTTCGTAAATAATACTGGGTTCCGATTCTTACCCGGCCATTCAGTTTCCCTTGGTGAGACTTTTCACTGAAGTGAGGCGTCAAAATTTCAATATTCAAGTTAGCAAAAACGTCTGCTGGACTTGTAGGTACTGTTTATATCGAAAGGTTTTCGTGACCACTTCTTTAGTTTCGTTGCCATTTTGTGACTGATTTAAAAAAATATATTATATGGACGTACACCATTCCTAGTTTTAACTGAATGTCGTAGGGAAACTACAGGAACGAACAAGAAATATTAATACACAAACACACATAAAACAAGCCAAAACCTGCCGATGTCAAATTTTTAAACACGCAGACAGCGTAGAGAATTCCGTGGGAGAAATATGTCTGAAAACATAGTATACAGACGAACACAATGCCCAGAAAAAAAAATTATCTGCACTTTGAAAAATGTTTCCTTGGGTAACCAGTTGCCAAGAAAATAATTTGTAATATTACAAGATAGCTATTGTAAATTTTTACAATAGTTTACAATGGTTCTATGGTTATTTATGGTAACGATAATTGTTAAATATTGATGTATAGCAATCATATTTTTTTTAAACCACGGAAAAAATATAATGGAACCTTAAATAATGTGACTACTTTTCCTCATTATACTTATTACTGCGCGCAGTTAATATTGGAAAGCTGTTCAGCGGAAACGGTTCACAAATAACTTTATCTGTTGGAGGTACTATGACAACACAAAGCATAAATGCCCGGGTATTACTGCGAACGCTATTTCGTAGTGATACAGTTGTTTTCGTGCAAAATATATATATTTGTGATTTTACATGAACATGTCTGCTTCATTACCAAAAAAAAAAAAAAAAAAATTGGTTGTCTGTAAAGTCAGTTTACTGACGATAGTTTTACGTGACAACGTCATAACAAAACATTGATGAAATGATTGCATACTTTTATGAATAAAATTGAATCATTTTTATTGAATTATCACTATTTTGTATGGATACAAAGGAGTGAAATGAAATATACAATTTAATTGATAAATTTACTTTTATTTGCACTCATTAATTCAAATATGTTTATTACTTTAACGAACAGATTATTTTAACTCTAACTTTTATACATGTTTGCTATTTAACTTCTTCCAATCTGTGTTATTCTGTTAAGGATAGGACGATGATAGGAAAAGTAGGAAACGAATGGGAGTGTTTCAAGTTTAACGTGCCTCGAAAAAGTCAAATCGATGGTTGTTACAATCGAGTGGAAGAGAGATAGATGCGGCGCAAACGTACAATGAGCGTAACGGGACACAGCGTAACGGGACAATGTGCGCAACGGGACACTTTTTCGTGCGTGCAGCCGGCGTTCATCGATTTATTATACGTCACGTCAAAAAAAAACAGTGCATCACGGGATCGACGTATACAGCATCAAGGGATAACTTGGGTACCGCAGTGGGTTAGTTGAGTCGCGAGGGGGGGAAAGATGGAGAGATGGTAAAGAGGTGCCAGCTCAATGGATCGGCGGTTGGGGCAGCGACCGTCGACTTGCTCGGCGCCGCGGCTTGATTATTTTCACAGCACGGGGGCGCCAAACAGGCCGTCGTGGTTCGTGGTTCATGGTTTACGGTCGCAGGGGAGGCGCGGGTCTTAAGGGGGAGGGGGAGGCAGGATGTCCCGGCGTGGGCGCGCGAGACGATGATGCTCTGGATCTCGCGTGTTCTCTCTCCCGCGCGAGGAAGACCGTGGGATAAGAATGGCTCGGTGAGTTACCACGTTGCCCAGCGATGTCTCAACGTAACGTTTAACACGTTCCATCAAAATCTTTCACGCATTATTTAAAATTTATCACGAAGTTCGTCTGTGTGTCCACACTGAAAAACAAATAACTGTCAGCAACTATTTACTTTGCTAAAAGTAGTAGTGGCCATTAAACCATTTATTAGCTAACGTAACAATTTTTTCTGTCAATAAATATACTCGGCAGGAGCAATGTTTTTAGTATTTGAGTTGTGCACATAAAAATGTTTTCGTAAGAACGTTATCGATTCCCATCAGGATGTTGTCGACGTTTTGAGTCACAAACTGGAAGCGCGTTTCTCGATGCTTCTCCCATTGTTGCTTTGTATTGTCCCGGTAACTCCAGTAGTTAGTTATTTGTAAATCGTTCTCTGAATAGCTTTCCAGTACTAACTGCGCACATTTATAAGCATAATAAAATATAAAGTCCAATTATTGAATATTCGATTAACTTTTCCGGGGTTTAATTAACTGCTTTGAAAAAAAATCAATTTAAATGTAAATTTTGCGCTAAATCTCGTAAAAAATACTTATTTTCTAGAAAAACTTATTTCACGTTTGAAAAAATTACCAAAGTGATTTATTTTACAAATTTCTAAATATATTTCTTGTGGTGTTACAAAATGGTTTTCTAAGGAATCTTTTGAAAAGGTACAAAACATTTTTTCTTCTGTGCACGAGCATCAGGTTCGAGTCTAGTTGGCGGTTTGACAAGTGTTGTAGCGATCATCATCTTCAGGGCGTTACCTCAGTGGTTTTTTCACCCCTTGTCCTGACCCAACTCCTCGCGTTGGTTTAGGTTTAGGAACTTTGCAAGAAACACAAGAGCTCAAGGTTGCATCGTGCAACAAACGCAACAAAAACTTTCGTAGTTAAAAAAAACACGTCAGTTGCACACGCCTTTAAACCCTACGACATACAACTATAGAAAAATATATCTTGATATACTTTATTTTAATAAATAATTTGTTTACGAAATAATGTGTTACATATTTTATCAAAAAATAATCATTTTCTTTCACAATGCGATAGTTTAATAATTAAAAATGTTTTGCTTGCGATGAAAATAAAAGCGTTACTTTCCGTAACCTTTACATCTGTAAACGTTTTCGGAACACTTCACATTAAATACAGAAGGCGGTAACCCAAGCTGAAACGGAAGAATTTGGCTTGTGTGCGTATTGGCGTTTTGCGTAATTTGTACACGGGTATTTTAAAACGAAGTTATTTAACATTAACGTCTTGTGCTTCTTGCGTTCTTGCATCCGGGGGTACGGCAGACCTTGACCTGTCACAATAGTATTTAATAATTTTACTATTCAATTTTTATTCTTTTTATTTATTATTATAAATATCCCACACAGCTCATAAATATTCAAAACCGCCCCTTCAAGTGATGTAACATGGAAATGTTTCAGTAAAGTTAAATGAACGTGTCTGAAATTTTTGTGGCTCATGGGATAAAACTCGTAAAATTAAACGAAGCGAAGCAGTATCGAAACATGTGACTAGCTGTTTCCCATGTCCACCTCCCTTCCAGTAACACTCCAGCCAAATGACTAGACGGTATTATTTTGCTTATTTTTCATTTGGAAGTAATTTCAAAATCATATTTTAAAATATTTGACACTTTAGTGAATGTGTAGCTGTTTAGTAATTACGATTTTATCTCATAATTTTGACAGTTGATATTCATAATTGTGACTAAATATGAATTAAAATTAGTTATCGCTTTTGGGCAATGAAACTAGAATGTGTTTTAAAACACCGTAGGGATCGCACCAGCAAATGCGTTTTGAATGACCTGTTCAAATAAGGCAATAGTTTCTCCTGCAGATGGTCGCCAATCACGAGGAAGGATCTGCTGGTGTGGGCATTCCTTAATGCAGTTTAATGCGATATTCAGGTTTTTTTTACCCGCGTAAAATCCCTGCCCCTGATAATTGCAAATAGGTAATTTTTTAGCTGATCCAAGGACACCTTCTGCCCTCGTACTCCAGTCGTCTAGTCGAGGGCTCCAGGGCGCCAGTGTCTTGCACCGCCGGCACGGACTGTACTTATAACAAAAACAACTTTCCCCCCCCCTTCCCCCCGGCCGTGCCTTAACACCACCGCACTCCCGCGGGGAAACGAGCGTACCCCCTCCGTGATGGACGGCTGCAGTTATTAAATTACCGAACACGGGCTCCTTCTCTCTCTCTCTCTCTCTCTCTCTCTCTCTCGCTCTCTCTCCGCCACGGACTTCATGTAAAACCAGTTTGACGCGCGCGTAAAAACAGTCCGTGCCGAGACCAGAATAAATACGTCATGGGCGTTGCGCTGTAATTACACGGTGCAGGCGAGCTTCAGGCGCTACGGCGATGCTGTGCATGGATGGGGTTGTGGCGGAGGGGGGTGGTTCCACGACCTCGGTTGGGTTGAAGGAATAGTATCATGGGGGGTGGTGGGGGGGGAGGAGAAGTTCGGGGTCAGCTCCGACCACGGTAGCTGCTGTCCAGCCATCCAGAGAAAACTGAATTTCACGGGACCGGCACAACCAAGTTCCAAGATCAAAGGTTACGTGAAATCTCAGGAATCTCTCAAGTTTACCTGACGAAACACTTTTGATACAATTTTTTCCTCAAGGCTTGTGTGATTAAGAATTTCAAACTCATTTCTCGATGATATTTTGAATATGATGATTATGATCATTAATATGAATATTATGATTTTGAATGTGATGTTAATGATGATAAATATGATTATGTTCATTATTATGAATATTATGATTTTAATGTGATGTTAATGATGATAAGTATGATTATAAATATGATTATGTTGATGACGAAACGTTTTGAAGTTTTCGTGGCAGAGTAACTCCGCAGTGGTTCGACACTGTCTTCATGTAGAATATGACATGGCGTGCATTTTACATTCCACCAATAAATGTAAAAATGTTTAGACTACTCAACAAATACTGCAACATATATTTTTAAAAGTAAAAGCCATTTAAATTGTGCGTAGTTAATAATCATTTAATAGCAGGAAGTTATCTTGGATCTGTAATGGGCATGTAACGAAATCGTAAAAAAACAAAAGACTATCCTCGTGTTGGAATTTGGAAAACATGACGTAACAACATATTTGGCAGCTGCACCAAATAAGTTTTCCCATTAATTAGGAACAATAGATGCAGTAATAATATGTTAATCACATAATCTTTGCTCTCACATGTAAACATAAGTAGGCACTGCTAGAGTTTAGGCATAGTTAGGATTTTATTTTAATAAATTAAAGTATTTTTGTGGTTATTTGGTTGCTGAATATAGTTTAAACTTTTGTAAGTGTTCAACGATTTAAATTTTATAAAAAAGATTTTCCAAGATATTATAATATACTGTTTTAAGTACAATGCTAAAACATATTTTACGTAGATTACTTCAAGAATAATTCTCAATTTACTAATACTTGTTGGACTCTGACATTATCAATATGACAATTTTATGTTTTTTAATTTTTCCTTTTTCAAACCACCGCCTTTATTTATTCGTCGTTGTCAATTTACATATAGGCTGTGTTTCAAAACCTAATCAAAAAGTCTAAGCAGCATAGTACGTTATTTAAGTATCCGTAATGGTTTTTAAAACACCTGATAATTGATTGTATCTGCCTCCATTGTGAATATATATACTCATATTAGTAGGCTGTATGTTTTATTAATGCGGTTTTTCCTCCCAACCTTCAGCGAGTTGAAAAGGTAGACACGAGGACCTCTTAAATATCATACTGATCAGTTACTAAAAAGAATGCTCTAACAGAAGTTTTCACTTACATGTCTTTAACATACAATAGTGATTAATTTCATGATGATTTCTGGATTTCACAGGCCTTGTTTGGTTATTTAATTTTATTGTTATTATATTAACTTGAAATTATTCACAAGAGCTTTTTGGGTTTAATATTTGTTTCAATTTTTCCCCCAACAAATATTTACAAAATATAATCCAATAGCGGTGAAAAAGTCACATTTTTAAAAAAAATTATTATAATCACTTGCGTGGCATTTCACACCTTGAAATTATAATTTAGTAAATGTCAGGAAAGAAAAGAAAAAAAAACTGTGACACAACAGCAAATCAAAGAGCTTCCGATGGAATTTTGAAAGTAATCATCTGAGTCAAAAGTGAAGAGAAATTAAACAAATTAGCTGACGTGGCGTGCGAGAACAGAGCCATTAGAGAAATTAGCAAAGCGCGCCGTTCAGACTGTAAGTCACTCGCCGAGGAAGCCGTCCCAGAACACGGAGACCGTGCACGCAGCGCGTCTCTTCGCCTCACGATCCTGGCGAAATGGCGATGATGTCGGCCAAAATCACCCGATAACAATATTATTGTCCCTCTGTCTGCTAAACGCGAACATAATTTCGACTAAGTCGCCTGCAGAAACCGGCGTGTGCAATAAGAGTAGCTCCACTGTAAAGAACGTAGTCTAACTCCCAGGGGCTCTACTTCGTACCCACAAACATAAAAAAATATTACTGTTTGTAAACACTGCAAAAAGTGAAAAAATAAATCAAATGAGCTCTTTGGAAACAAAGATACAAACGAAACTTCGAGGAACTGTATTACCGGCTGGAATATCCAGTTAACCATTTATAACAAACCAAGTACCAGTGAGATGTATATGGCACTGAAAATTTTATTAGTAAAACTTCTATTTATCGCAGCTTAAAACTGGAATAAAACATAAGTTTTAATATTAGGTTGATTATTGCGAATTTTAAAGGTGGTGGCCAATATGTTATCATCGGCTTACTGTAGCCTTGTAGATGAGAAATTTAAGCATTTTTAAAAAAAAATTCTCCATTTTAATATGAATGAATAAATACTTTTTTTAACCTAGAATAAACATTTTTGGATCGACCAAGGATCCAAATAAGCACTTTTATTCGATTGGGTGATCCTTATTTTAATGAGTAAATGATTTGATGATTTTTGGAATTTTCCCCGAATTTATAGCTAAAAAAATTACAGATTTTCGAAGATGGCGGGTGCCCTGGCAATAAGTGATTTATGCACCATTCCATAAATTCTGAAGTAATAATCATCGTAAAAATTCTTTTTTTATTTATGTTATTATGTTTAAGAAGAAATTACTATGCTTTTTCTCATATTTAAAACTTAATTTTTGATGTCATTTCTCAACCGCAGAGTTATTTTTCAGTGGCCGTATTCCGCCTGGTCAGTTACGCCCCACTGGTCCGCTGCGCTCCGCTGACCACCACAAGTTGGAGTAGTGGGAGTGACAAGTGTGACAAGTGTGACATGTGTGACAGGTGTGACAAGTGTGAGGACGGTGGTCACGCGAGGTCGTCACGGCATACGAGGTCAAGCCGGGTAGGAACAGAAAAAAAAATTGGTCGCAGTTTCTTTTCCCAGTTGGACGATTTTGTCCCAGTAAGTTGCATGTCAGACATTCGTCGAGTGCTGGGCTCTGTTTCACGAAGATTCAAGTGTTGTTACTAACTACTGTAGAAATTTTACATATATAATATATTCTTGTGTAATCAAAAGTTGTTTCAAACAGACGTTTCACATAGATTTTAGAATGTTTTCAATTCTAAGTAATAAACAACTAAATTTCAGATGTGTGTGAGAAGTGTTAAACAAATCTTGCTTATGTTGCCAAATATTTACTGTTCACGTTGGTGTGATTTTGCACCACCATGTGTTGTATTATTTTTACCATTGTGTACAAGTAAAAATACTATCAAAATCGTAAAAGTACAACTGCTATGGTCTGGTAAATATGTTAAAGCTGTTTGTGTGTTTTTACTCTGTGATTTATAAATTTACATATGCATGCATGTGAATTGTTTTACCACACATGCCATTTAATTTTTCTGCATCTTTGAGTAAATTTACACTAATAATGAACATATTAATTTAAACCACTTTCCAATATAATTTTATTTTATAAATATAAGTGTGCAAATAATATACATCTAACAATCTAAAAGGCTTGGCAGAGTATCGAAACCACGACCTTAAGGTTTTTTAGCCTAGCATCTTAACCTCACGTTCTTCTAGCACATTAATAAATAGTTGTGTAATGGGAATATCACTTTTGTAACATAATGTAAATTAAATATACATTTTTTTTGCAGTTTCTTGGTGGTTGTAAAATTACTCTGACCAATAATATTGTGCCTACAAGTACAGTGTACTGACAAAAACCGGTCACCGACTAATTTAACACTTGATGTATGCGTAGTTTCATCTGTACATCCACATATGTAATTCATCACGTAAGTTATGGTAACAAATGGTAAAAATTCGTGCGGTTTAACCGAAACCAGTAGCTAAATTTGGTTTTCTTGAAACATTTGTGAAAATTACACTACGTGTAATAGTGTATAGTTTTTTTTTCAAAATAATACTACATAAATGTGTAATTGCTAAACCTTGACATATGTAATTTTACGGTCTTTTTTTATATTTTTGTTAGTCACAAGTATTCCAAGTTTCTACAACAATCCTACTTATAAATAAATGAACAGGACGTGATCTACGGTATGTCTATCTTGGTTTTCAGGAATTGGTGATCCTGACTGACGTTGCTTGAAAAATTTGTATAACGAGGGAACCTACCATTTCCCTCCCAAATGCATTCCAACAATGGTTAAGCATTAGGTCTAACTTTTAGTTTTGCGAAATTCATACATTTGAACGACCACGGCTTAAGGTAGGAATACAATTCTCGGTCCTTGTTTGTTCCTCATAATATTGCTATCCTCGGCTCCATAACTGCGCGGATATTATCCCCACAACAGGAGCGCTGATTAAAAACTACATATAATGGCTCATACAAGCAGATTATAACATTGTGCGCATGGCGCCAACATTTTACAATTTAACCCTTCAGCCACATTTGTGACTTTACACGCACGTGCTTTTGTTAAACTTATGCATTTAGTTGTATTTCATTTTAACGATGCTGCCATCTGTGGCGGATAGCGCAAACCAAAGTTCATAAAATCCAAAGGGAAACTTTATAACTTTAACGGTTTCACGAAGTTTGACAACATGAGCAGTATTTTAATAAAATTCCTTGTCGAAAATCAGGTCCAAAATCAGGTTTAGTATGTTTCTCAGGTCGTCTTCGCAATTATCGGAGCCGTTCAATTATATAGTTCAAAAAAATTTCTGTTTTCTAATCAAATGTTTGAATGTTTGACGTAGCTGCTCCGGCAGTAAAAAGTTGTTGAAATCACAGTTTTCATATATTTATCACGCTCGGAATTATTTTAAAGAATTACATTCTGAGTTTCATACCGTAAGTGTAATTGCAACACGAGAACACACTGAGGTTAGCCGTTGTTCATCTCTGGCGAGCACTGAAAGGCTTTCTCGGTCATAACGTAAAATAAGGAGTTCTCTGCTGGAAGCCGCTAGTTCTGTGACCGCGCGGGCTGCGCGAGCCACAGAGTCACGTCTCAATGCTATAACTAGCTCTCTTGCTTTCTTGCTTTCTTTGGAAATCAGCGTACTGTGCGGTTTCATAGGCAACCTAACAAACAACCTCAAAGTCTTTGACGTTTCCAAAGTAAATGTTGGCAATCTTGATTTTTTTTTTGTAGTCGTTCGTTGCTGGGGATACTCATCGTAAGTTATATGTTATTATTTTTTTTGCAATACGGAACAACCAAAACACTATGTTAAAATGTTTAACAATTTTTTCTCAAAAATTGAAAAATTGTATAGCCGAAAAGTATGAGTGTTGAAAACCATAACCTCAGTTTAATTGCAATATATATATATATATATATATATATATATATATATATATATAATTAAGAGCAAAGAAATTAAGCATGGGAGTCATGTGCACATGAAGACGTGTACTCGTGTGTGTGTGTATATATATATATATATATATATATATATATATATATATATATATATATATATATATATCAATTCAATATTTTCAAAAATTATTGCAAATTATAAAATTTGGCTATTATTCTCGATACTTCACTCCATCAATAAAGCATTCCATATTTTTTCTGAACTAAGAATGTTTGTAAAATTACTTTCCTTATTTAATTTAGTATTATGTTTAGGAAATTTCCACGTTATATTTGTATTTAAAACTTAATTTTTGATGTCGGCATTCCTGAACGGCACATATTTTTGGAGGCCTGTGTCCCGTCTGGCCCATTGACGCGAGAAGAGGTCCGCCTGTCCCGCGAGCAGAATGATCAAAACTTGAGGAGCCGCGCGCACCCGCGGCACCGCGGCAGGAGCCTCTGGGAACATCGCTCGTATGAAGAGAGGGGGAGGGGGGGGGGTTGGATGGGGATACAACGCCCACGCCAGGGACTAGCAGCCGGCCGGTCGTTCTGAGACGCGATCCTTAAACGCCCGAGGTGCGACCGGGCGAGGTTATTTCATTTTTTTTTTTTTAAGTTGGGCTTTACGTCTCGTCAACGAGGTCAGGAGGGCCCGTCGTGATTCTGATCGCGTGAGTCGTTGTTGTTTGGAATCCCAGCCACCATGGGAAGACTCGGAACACGCGAGCGCCGAGTCGTTATGCAAGTTGTTTAGCTGTGGCGCCACGCAGAGCTCTCTGTTGAAGACCTCCGAGAAATATAAAATATCCCCCCTTCTGCCCCCCCCCCCACCTTCGTGCGGGAATGCGGCCCATTCAACACATGGGGCCGGTAGGTTTATTCAACGTACGTACGTATCGCGCAGAAATATTTCTTTTTTTTTAGTCACATCGGCTCGTGTAACAACGCTAACGCAAAAGATAATTTTTATCAATGTATTGAGAAGGAAAATTTCATGAAAACCAAACTGTGAGCAAGTCTTTCAGAGATGTGTAACATCTAACCTCGGTAACGAGCGAATTCGCGTGTTCCCATGATGCAAATACACTTATAATATGAAAATCGGCCACGGTATTTAACTCAAAAATTCATAAAAATAATGCCGAGCCTGATAAATATACGCAAATTGAGTTTTCAACTGCATTTCTTGATGCGAATCACGCGTCGTTTTCGCACCCGCTCGTTGCCGGAGCAGCTATGTCGATTATTGAATCATTCGATTAGCAGAACGAAATTTTAAACCTTTATAATGAAACAGCTCCGATAAAAGCTAAAAAAGAAAACTTGATGAAATACTAACTCCTATTTTAGAACTGAATTTCGACAAGGAATTTAATTTCAATACTGCCTATCTTCTTAAATTAATTAAACAGCTAATACTTTTAAATTTCCTTTTGCCTCTGTGAAATTTATTTTGCACCATCCGCCACAGATGGTGGCACCGTGGTTTTACATTTCCGCCTAAGCGACTTCCGTCGTATCACTAAATTACTCTTACAGAATGCCATATAACGAGAGCTAAGATGACACACAAAACAAAATAAATGAAAAGACACGACCATCACGCTGGTCACTGCTAGCATTTAGAAGTAAGCGATGTGATGTGAGGCGGAAAATATAAAATTCTTTGTGCATGTTCCAATTCATTCTCTGTAACTGCAGTGCACGCCTGGAATACAATTTAAGAGCCGACAAGGCAGCACATTACCCACGCAGCCTACAAAAGTATTTTTTTTGGTATTCAAACATTTTTTGTGACTTTAAAAAGATAGTGGTTGTGATTTTATTTATATGAGGAACTACAGATGTGTGTAGATATGTGTGTGTAACATAGTGTTATTCTTTTTTAAGTAGTTGTTTTATTGAAATTGTCATTTTTTAAAATTAAGAATTTATTGCAGAATTTACGAGCTCACATTTATACAGCATTGGTATAGTTAATTAAATGAAAGCTCTGGTCTTAATAAAGACATTTTCAAATTGATTGTTGTTATTTTTATACGTACAGATTTCTTTTTGTAAACGTAATTCATTCAAAAGTTCCCCTCACCCCTTCATTTGATTAAATTGAAGACAAGGTGGTTAGTGCCTTAACTTCGCCACATGCTTCAACGAGACAAACAAATAAAAAAAATGCTGACGACCCTGCAAAACTGCTTTAAAATCACAGATTAAATGATTATTCTCCGGTGGAGTGGAGGCCAGAGACGCTAGCAAGTACCTCCGCGAACTGCCGCTAGGAGCGCTCGCATCGGCAGTCCGCTCTCCGGGTGACTTCCCTGGCACAAATGCGCGCAATTACGGATAGAAACAGCGTTAAGACCGGGGGAGGGGGAGGGATGGTCCCTTAAGGGAAGGAGGGGGGGGGGGAGCAATTAAGGCGATTAACGATGTCGTCACCGGCAACCATGGAAGTGTCCGTGTCCCATTTGCGACGTAATTATAGGTTGGCCCGGGCTGTTCAAGACTTGAGTGATGGCAAACGGCGCGTGCGTTTCAACGCCTCATTTCGCATCGAGGTGGTCGCGCCCCTGTCTTACAACTGCAATAATCATTTGCTCTACTGAATGCGTTACAATGTGATCGAGAAAGTTTATTTTTATGCGTTAACAGTCACGGATGCATAGAAATGATAAGGGTTCGCCGATGTTATAGCGAGACGAATCCCCACCTGATAATATTAGCTTGCTTGTAGTGTTTTGTTGGCAACGTGTAACCTGAAGACAGCGAACGCAAAATCGAGCTAAACGTTGTAAAACAAATATGCAACCTCGACGTGGTTAAAATTAATTACAGTTAACATCAAAACTTTTTGAGTTATTGCTGAGGGGTTTTACTTCAGACATGAAGGCGTTTAAAAAATATGCAATAGGTACTACAGATAGTTGAAATGAGTGAAAAACATGCTATTTAACGTTGGATTGTGTATAGTAGTTGACAGAAATGACTTTCAGTAGTCGAATTCAAAATGTCCACATGAGTTGGAAAGGTCTGAGCGGCCCGCAAAGCCTAGCTAATCCGGCCAACCGCTAAGAAAGCCAGCGAACGTGACTTATGTACCGCCAAACGTTGTTATTGACAATGATTAATCACGTAAATTGTTACTGACAAGACAGTTTTAAAAAATGTAACTTACTCTTATTCATATGGCAGGAATAAATATGTATTTTAGGTAGATTTCAAAGAAATACTTACTACCTATTGTAGCCGTTACCATGTTGCGACTTTCGGAAAATTTTTATATAGTTTTCTGTTTCGTGGTCCATAGACCCCCAAAACCATCGACAACTCGAAAGTTTATTTATATCACAATTTTGTGGACACGATAACTGTAAAAATTTTTCACAAACAATTTCCAAACTGATGCATAAAATCTGGTTTGTAGAAAATCTCGGTCGAGTTCGTTGATGGACGGACCCTCTTCGACGGCTGGACGGACCTCAGCATTGCGATGCTCGCTTGGTTCGATCGTCCGATCTCATCAGCTCTGCGCGGACTTGTTGATTTACATGCTGGCGTGGGATGCGGCGTCACCTCCCCCCCCCCCCCCTACCACCCAGCATCACGACGAACACACCCCCGCCTCATCGCACACACACACACACACACACACACACACACACACACTCACCAAGTACCAAGCTCAACAATCACGTCTCCCGGCGCGAGGCTCGGAAGAGACGTGGATAGAGGTAGGAGGAGGGGAGCAGGGGAGGGGTGGCTCGATGGCCCTTCCCCCTTTACGGTAATAACCTCGGGATCGATAGCTCGCGAGCATCGACAATCGACGGCGCGCGGATCACTGTTTTCACGAGCCGTCGAGAGGGGGAATACCTGGCATTACGGAGAGCCGGGTTCCGTTATTACCGCCCATCCGCTGCGTCCAAGGGATGGATCAGCGTCCCAGACGGGCGATAAGAGGGTCGTGGGTCGAGGGACATGAGACACCCTCCAAGACCTCCCCTGAGCTAGTGATGTGTAACATCTAACCACGGTAACGAGCAAATTCGTGTGTTCTCATGTTGCAAATACACTTCTTATCAACCGAAATCTCGGACCTCGGACATTAAATTTTAATTCTTTAAAATAATGCCCAGCTAAAAAATAATAAACTCAAATTTTCAAACAAACACACAGTATATAGATTCAAAAATTAAGAAGCAGTTAAGTTATAGCTCCGCGTTGTAATGCCTTGCGGAAATTTATTTTTGACGCAGGTGTGTTGTATAAATGTTGGTTTATACTCGGAATCGTTTGATATCGCAACAAAATAAAGAATAAACTATACATCCCGTGTTATTATCTAAAACATTTTTGAGTTAAATCATTTCATAGGTACAGAAAAACTACAATTTTTTAACAGTACATATGTTTTTGATATCTAATTTACTAACAAAAATAATTTTTCATACCTATTTAAGGATTAGAAAATCACATACAGACATTTATTCGTTTTGATAATTAAATTACTACGCATGGCTCCGCTCGGGATAGTGTCAACACTGAAACACTGAAGGTATTTTTGTTACTAATTTTAAACTCATCTCGCTTGAAGTTTTAATCAGACACTTCAATCAACTAAACGATAAAAACGGAAATTCTACTGGTGAGGAGCTGCAAGTTTGTAAATCAGGTGGCGTAATTGATTATCCGTGTCTATATTAGTGTAATTCAAAACGAAATACTATTAAATACTGGAAAATATAGTCAATTCAGTAAAATATAATCAGTAAGATAACATTTATGAATTCATGTATAGTCAAGTAAAGCAGTTTTAGCAGATAACATATCAAAATTCACTGTTTTCAAGCAAAATCTAATAAAGTTTATATTTCATATTTAGGCCTACAGAGTAGTAACGTCAGTAGTCCCAGGTCTATGTAACATCACGAACATTTCATAAACAGATACAGGCGGCGTCAGTAAGAAGAAGTTTAGTCCCCATTGAATTTTATATTGTAATAGCACAATTTTTTTAATATCAAAATTTGACTCATTTAAAATATTTTACTTTACAGTGTATGATAATTGATATTTTTTATTATATAAATGTCAAAAATAACCAGGTTTGAAGAAGACATTAAAACTACAACACCATGTAAAAACCTCAAATAGCCTAAATATTTGAGGTAATCTAAGCAACAAACAGACTTACACTGAAAAGAAAGCTGTCAATGCGAGTGCTACATCTTCAAGTCAAATTTTTACAAAAGAAAGTAAAATCAATTATTATCAAACACATGCAGTAAATACTTAGAAATTTTACCCAAGCTTATTTGTCAATAAAAAAGTAGTCCGAAGAAGGTATAAAGATTTCCTCTCTTTAAATTCTATTCATATCACTTGTGGTATGATATGTAGGTTAAGTGCGTAAATTAAAAGCATAAATTATATATAGTATTTCACACTCATAGACATACTCTTAACGTACTTTTATTTAAGTTGATTTAATTTTAATAGAATGTATATTTCAGGGTAAGCAGCTTTTGTCACTTCCATTAAATCGAGTTCTCTAAAAATAATACTCCT